>NW_024704746.1:41199622-41684622 GCF_018977255.1 Callorhinchus milii
GTCAGTAAGTTGCCATATGTGAAGAAAATCACTGAGACTATTGATGCACTTAAATTGCTTAATAGTGTAAGTTTGCTAAATGGAGCAAAGATTCCACTGGATTGAACTGCTTCTGGTTGATCTGCAACTACCAAACTAAATAATAATAATGGGTTAAGACATACAGCTTGCAGGGAACTTCTTAATGTACGGAGTAGGTCTATTTACTGAATATCAGTGAAAGTCTCCAATCCTTTCAATGGACTCTGCATGGCCTCTCCTACATAAGAAGTCGGGTAACGATATGCTACTAGACCCATACCAATAGACCTGTGAAACTAGAAGCTTATGAAATCAAACCACAGCTTTATAATGGGGTTGGTCTGTATTTTTGTGAACTTAATTTAAACCTAGAGGGACAAAAGTTAAAGGGACAAAATTTTAAACAATTGCATGACCTAGTCTTTCAACTCTTTCAATAGACTTGTGAAAATAGACTTTTCCCTTATAAATCAGTCATTGAAAGACAATTATCATGTGCATGGTATGGTAAATGTCCAATAATATTTTGCCTGAAAAAATAGAAGTTGAGATTTTGTAGCTTTTATAATGAAGTTACTATCTCAACACTGAGCTTTCAAGTTGCAATAAAATGTTGATATAATGTTGGTTAGTAAATATTTTCTTTGTAAGATTTTTTTTCTTATTACATCAGCTAGGAAATTCTAGTACATGTAGAATATTTTAGATTAAATTATCATCTGTAATATAATAAAAAATAATTAGTCTTTTCCCCCACTAAAGACTTGCACATGAAGCTACATTTCTGGATGTTGTCGGGAAAATCTACACAAGTCTTTATTTTCTTCTGTTTTGAAGGTTAGAGTCTCTCATCTGAATTTGGATCATCATGCCAAGAAGAAGATCATTAAACTTGTAGGAAATCGATACAACAATGATACAGATATACTTACCATTACAACAGACAGGTACAGTAAGATGAGACCAATGTCAATTATAAGAGCAATTAAGGTCACTAAGTATTTCATCACAGTTCTCATCAAGAAGCAATAAACCAAAGTATCTTAAAGGGGAAGACAAAATTGTGAAGTTCTTTTTCACCTCAGTATAACTGATGTTATAACCCTGACTGAGGCAATGTTTCTCTCAGTTGCAACCTCATACCAATTTAGTCTCCGGTCCTCTGTTTGGATCTGGTTTTATCTCACACTTGATACAGTGTATGAGTTAGGAAATAGAAGATAATGCAGATAGCAACTGGACATAAAAACTATGAAGGAATCAATTAAGGAAAACAGGTGGATTGGAGTAGCTTGAATTTGAAAACATTGAAACACCACCGTGAAAAAAGGAAGGGCAAGAAATAAATGCAAGAAAAAGTGGAAATTATGTGAATGAAAGGAAATTAGAGTATTGTCTGTAAAGGCAGACTCCTTGATTTGCAATCAATCAGCTAGTTTCATGGAAAGTATAAAAAGCAATGTTTGCTACTGAGCTGAGTTTCCCAGAGTAATATTGTACAATAAATGGAACCTTCAAATAAATATTTTGGATAAATAAACTGATGTTTCAAAGCAATGAAGGAATGTGCTTGGATATTTTTCCCTTAATTTTAGTCCTTTTGCTCTGCCACTGTTAAGCGCTTCGACATGATGTCTATTAGCGTGAAGGACATTATATAAGCGCAAGTTGTTCTTGTTTTGAGTAGCTTGGAGCCTAATTTTTCAGTTGAATGTATTGAATCTTTTCCTTTGTGTTTCAGATGCCCACTACGTCGGCAAAACTATGATCATGCCATGTATTTGCTAACAGTTCTATATCACGAATCATGGGTAAGTGAACCATTTTTGACTGTTGGATTCCAACACAGCATGTGGAATTATGATTGTTTTTCCCTTTTGATTTTTAAAACAAAAAAGTAGAGCTACTATTTTTTTCGTAAGTACTTTTAATTTTAACCTGACTACTTGAAGAGATGTTGCTCTCTATTTTGCTTCTCAAGGACACCACCTTTAACAGACATTAATGCTAAATTCTTAGGCGCACCTGGAAAACTAGAGATACTTGCATATTATGCAGAATATTTACTTCTCTTGAAGTACCTTGAAGTTCACTATCATATTGCACTTTCCAACCCCATTACTGTCTGAACACTGATCTTTTATTACTGATAAGAAGTATCATTAAATTGATAACAGATGGAAATTTTCAATGACAGAGTAGTACTAATCATGAAAGATTAGTAGATGGTCTGTTTGTTAACACTAGACAATGCTTCATTGCTTTAACTATAACATTACTTAGATGGGGAGGCCATGCCATATGATATTACCATGTTGTGTGTATTGTATACTGAATACACAGAAAACCCTCTTGGTGAAATGGTTGCCTTTCAAATCAAACATCAATAGTTAATGGGGTTGCCAATCTAATCTGTTCTAATTGTGCTTGATTTTGGTTAAACATTAATGAGCCATGTGGCATATTTGATTTTCCATGGTCAATGTAATCTCTTTTGAATTGGGTTAAAAGAAGATTTGTTGGATATTGTTGAGAGGAGTTACACCTGTCTGATCTTACATTTTCATGAGAATGATTACTGTTGAATACTGCAATTATTTAAGCATTAGTCATTGTGGTAACAAACTGCACAGTAGTAATCCATAAAATGATTATCCGGTGGACAAAATACTAACATGCTGAGAGGTAAGTGTAAGTTTCCTGTTGATGAAATTGGAATACGAGAACACAGAGCATGTGGGCCTCATGGGAGAATAGATTTCTTGTCTGGTTGTCATTCCATACACTGGTAGTAATTAATAATGTCTTTCCTCAAATGAAAGACTTGTTTGAGATGCATCAATAAATACTGAAGGTAAATATTTAAGTTGGACAAATTAGATCATTTTCTTTTGTAAAATGTATACTTCCAATTATTTTGTATTTAAAGTGGCATTTTATACACTTTATACAAGTTTGAAATATTATAGTGGCAGTATCTAAAACATTCAGAAAGGAACACTACCGTGAATTTTTATTGAGAAACTAGCAATTTGCCAGACTTGAATATAATTTATGTTGACTGGACCATAATGTTTGTTTTGAGTACATTTTTTCACCATTGTTCTATATGGGTGGCTGGGAACTTATACTGATCATGAAAAACATCAGTATTTATTGGCTTAATATTGCACATTGTTACACACAAACACTTGGCCACTTTAGCACAGGTCCACTTATATTGCCGGGGTAACTTTTTTTTAAATAAAGTGAGGTCTAACTTTATGGACCCAAACCATTGTGCTATAACAGGCAGTTATAGCTCTGCAGTTGCTAACTTGCACAGTGATCTTTTGATACGACACTAAATTCCTTCCTTAAATTAATAACATTTGGAAATGTTCCATTATTACTGTACATTGTTCTTTAAAGGGCTAGTTTATGGTACCTTTTTATGGTCATTACAGGGACAAAATAGAATTTTTATGTGCTAATATATAATATTCAGAATACATAAAGCAAAACAGTCTCCATCCTTATTCTCTTTCACAAAGAGGAATATTTGTAATTGTTTCAATAAAGTCAGTTATTGAAAAATATTCAAACATTTTGATGATTACTGACAAATATTGTACATCTTTTCCCCCCCACACGTACTACCAAAATAAAGGAAAAGTTATAGATTAGTTACAGATTATAGTTATAGACACTCTAGATTGTAAACTATCTTTGTACACACATTTTAGAGATATTCCTTCTTTGCCTGGAATGGAAGAACTGCCACATGACCTTTTTTTGGATGGAGATTTTGTAATGTTGCTATTTGCACAATTTCATAACAGTATCTCAATACTCTTAAGAATACAATGCTTCTTTTCAGTAGTGGCCAACAAAGCCATCTGTGCATCCCTGTTTGCTCATCTAAGATCCAATCCCTGATAACGTGATGCTTCACCAAATTTGAGAAATTTCATTCTGGATTTCTTTCACAAATGGGCCTGTTCAGAGTCTTCAGTGAATTGAAATGAGCAATGCATTTATGAACCTGTCAATGAAAGTAAGCAAATTAAAAATAATTCTATTTTTACTAAGCTTGAATGTAACTTATCAAACCTGTATTTTATTATACAAGAGAAGCTGGAAGCAGTATATCTTTCGTTTGTTCCTTTTACCCTCCTTGGATCGATTCTCTATGGTGGTCTCAGGAGTATGTCTCCCGAACAAGGTTGTTGCACTGTACTCCAAGGCACTCCAAGACAATATAACCTGCTTGCAGCAGCACTTGGGAGGGGCAATACATTAGTTTACATTCATATAGCGCATTTCATGTCGGGAGGACGCCTCAAGGCACTTGGCAAATCAGTCAATGACCAGGATTCTTCCGCCTCTGCTTCTATTAACCCTGAAAGTCAAATCCTAGCTGGACATGCAGGGGGAAGCTTGCCAGACAAGCTATGTATTTTTAGCTGGTTAAATTCCAGCAGTACCCAAACAGAGACTCTGAGGTCCCCAAGCTGTCACTATTTCCAAACTGAGCCTCATAGTTAACAAAATAGATAAGCAGAGAGTAACTTTAGAGGGAGAGATGAGGCAAATTTTCATGCATATGTGGAATACATATGGAGAACTCAGTCTGGTTTGGATATACTTAAGCATCGCAATGAGTTTCTGCATGTATCGGACATCTGGCTGACCAAAGCACCTTTGGATTATAAGTTAAGGCTATAATTGATCTCTGACCAACATAGGTGTCTGTATTAGAACCTTTTTTTAAAAAAAAAAAGTGGCATTTCCATTGAATTGTATAAGTATGAATTTAATAGAATATTCAAAGCAACAATGCAAGTTCACTCTACCAAATACCAGCACCACAACAGACAGATCGTTGTAACTTATGTTTTATCTGTCCAATCATGAAACTAATAACCCAATTTCTTGCAAGGGATAAAAATTGTTCTTTGCCTAAGGCTTAGACACTGTCAGTTTATCATGTTTAAAACAGTATCCTACTATGAACTTGGAAAGTAATGCAGTTTTCTGTGTTGGTTGATTTACTCTATTCAGAACAGAAAAGGTCAGTCAGAATGGTGTATAATGCTTTGTTTACATGTCTAACCGCTGACTTTAGCCGAGCTCCCAGTTAAAGCGTTGGTTACAAATACATTTCTATTTAAGGGAGGGTGGGAAGGAAAAATGCCTTGTACAATATGGAAGATATTTAGATTCTTTGCTTTTTCAGGATTTGAGGGCAGAAAAAAATACTTTTATATTGTTATATTTAGGAAACATTTTCTATGTAAGTATATTATATGTAATACATCTATTTTCATATTAAAAATGTTTCCTTCTATCCCTCGTTCTCTAAGACATAAAAGCTAATTCCTGAGAGAGTCAGATTAGTTTATTGGGTACTATGCTCTGTATAGTTTATGTTTCTATATTTAAAATAGTATATCAAATTCTGCAGAGTGCATTTCTGATGCTTTTTGCTAGTAGTGCTTCAGACATCTGCCTGTACTTTTAATTACTTCAGACTTAGTCGCATGTCAGTATTTTCTTCCTTGCTTATTTGATTTCTTGACTGATGTGAAGACTAATCTGTTCCACCCAAGATATTAAAAATGTTGAAAAATCTGGAAAGATATTGAAAATCAGTACTCTATAAAAATGGAAATAATAAATTTAAGGATCTGCTGTTCTAGGTTAATTTATTTAAGTTACAGCAACATGATGTCTCTTGAGCTATGTTTGCAGAGTTGCTGCCCCCAAGTGAGCCTACTGTGAACAACATTTGTTTTTCCAAATTCTTCCCTTTACCTTTCCTCTGGAAGGCAGTGGCTGATGCTCTAGTATGGACTTCTGTGTGCCAACTTCAAGATTTGTCCCAAGTTGTTATTCTTCATATATGAATCAAGAGTCTATTCTTAGCAGGTTTGGAGAAGGATATATGGCAGCCTTTTACATTAACTGTAGAAAATATTTAATTCCCTCTTTAGACTAGAAAGGGTATTCTTAAAGCACCTGACACCTAATTTTATTTGCACCCACCATACACTGGAGACATGCAGACCCTTTTGAGGGTATCTTGGGGGTATGGTATATTTCAAAATAAAGCTTCAGGGTCCAAATAGCTTTTAACAGCTGTCAACCATTTCTCACCTAGAAATCTTGAGAACATCATTTATTTCCTCTTTGGAATTAACAGTTTGGTCAGCCTTTGGTGAGAAACAATTAAATCTTCCTCTCAAGAAAGCTGATCAGTACTAAAGTTATTTCCTTGAATTTTAAGCACCAACGTGGACTAATTGGGTTGAATGACAAGCCAAACAGATTTTGTTATTTGTACTCCAAAAGATGAATGAGATAGAAGCTTGTTGCAAGGTGCCAAAAATGAGCACTTCATAATTGCCAGAAATAGTACAATGTACTTTGATGTTTTCATATAAAAATAACGACATGTCTGTCATTAAAAGTAATATAATTACAGAGCAACCATTATAGGATAAATGGATGTCAGTCAGCTGAATAAATAAAATTCTGCATTGTCAGAAAGTTTTCTCTGCCTCAGCTTTCAACTCTTGCTCTTATTCAATGAGTTTTTTTAATCAGTTCTTGGCTAAGGTAATTGAACACAGTATCTTACGTCAAGGAAGAATAAATCTTACAGGTTTGATTGACTGGTACACACCATCCAAACTGCTAATTGCAGTTAGCATTGACATGCGCTATGAAGTATTTAATTGCTCTTACATTTATCGCTTCTAAGCCTGAATAAGCCCCAGTGGTGGTAGCAATGGAAAAATTACCATATTCGCTACAATTTATGACCTCCCCGAACCCCGAAAGCAGATTCTCGAGGGTTTGCGCATGAATGAATTTTACTGCAATTTAAGATTGATAATATTCTGCACCCTATGATACTTTTCAATGAAAAAACACCCCATAATCAAGTAAATACAGCATATAACTGCCGAATGTTAACTATTATGCAGAATTAGCCACTGACTTACTCAGTTTGAAAATATTGTTATACTGTACTTTGTGAGTATATATAGTTTTGAGACGTCTTGAAGCGTGAAAAGCGCAATATCAAATGCAAGGATTATTATATTCAAAATTGTATTATCTACAAAACAGCAGAAAAACAAAAAGGCTGGTTTGAAATAAAATACCCTTTCTAGCCAAATTCCAATAAGCTTTAGGAGCATATAGAGCTTATGTCACATGGCTTGGCAGCTGAAAATAAAATCTCATTTGTGGTTGTTGTGTCCTTAGTCACCCTTACAGCAAATTCACTTTGCAGTATATTCTGTGAAGCGCTTTGGGAGTCTAGAAGACGTGAAAAGCGCTATATCAAATGCAAGGATTATTATTATTATTACTTCTCATGAGACAGTCTGTCCAGTAACTGAAGTGGCACATGTCTGTTTTTGTGCTGGTGGTAAAGCAATAGTGCAGCACTGTCAGCTTGTAAGGAATTTAAGTGACTTGTTATTTCCATATGACGTGCGTTGACAGTCTGAGTGTCTGAGTGTTTGGCTCCAATCATTAAATGCATAGTCACCTCTGCAGAGAAGTTCAAGGGCCAAATGGTCTGTTTGGTACTATATATTCTATGTAATTATACATGTAATTGTAAATCATATATTCCAAATGTTTTGGGAAAGAACCATTCATTTGCCCCATCTTCTTGTGTCCTCGTTTTCAATTGCTTCCAAGAATGACATTGTCAATATATTATTTTTCTTCCTCCCCATTCTCACCCCTCCCATGCTCTCTTCTCCAACTCCGCCTGCAGAAAACAGAAGCATGGGAGATGGACAAAACTGATGCTGATATGGATGAATATATTTGGGAGAACAGTCAGTCTGAGAAAAATGTCTTGAAGACTCTCTTTGGCGTGAACCCCGCCCAACTGGGCGTGAACCCCGCCCGATCTGGCTGTCCTGTGGCCGGCACCGCCGCCGCCGTGCTGCATTGTGGGTGACAATGGCGGCGGTCGCGCTGCAGGGCGCGCGCTGTGTCCTCAGGCGGCTCGAGACCCGCTTCCAACTCCAACTGTCACTGAAAACCGCCACTGGAGACACCTCGCGCCCAGGTACTGCCCCCCCCCCCCAACACACACAGGTACTGCCCCCCCAACACACACAGGTACTGCCCCCCCCCCCCCAACACACACAGGTACTGCCCCCCCAACACACACAGGTACTGCCCCCCCCCCACACACACACACACAGGTACTGCCCCCCCCCCAACACACACAGGTACTGCCCCCCCCCCAACACACACAGGTACTGCCCCCCCCCAACACACACAGGTACTGCCCCCCCCAACACACACAGGTACTGCCCCCCCCCAACACACACAGGTACTGCCCCCCCCCCCCAACACACAGGTACTGCCCCCCCAACACACACAGGTACTGCCCCCCCCAACACACACACACACACACAGGTACTGCCCCCCCCCAACACACACAGGTACTGCCCCCCCCCCAACACACACAGGTACTGCCCCCCCCCAACACACACAGGTACTGCCCCCCCCCAACACACACAGGTACTGCCCCCCCCCCCCCCAACACACACAGGTACTGCCCCCCCCCCCAACACACACAGGTACTGCCCCCCCAACACACACACACACACACACAGGTACTGCCCCCCCCCCCCCAACACACATAGGTACTGCCCCCCCCAACACACACAGGTACTGCCCCCCCCCCAACACACACAGGTACTGCCCCCCCCAACACACACAGGTACTGCCCCCCTCCCAACACACACACACACACACACGGTACTGCCCCCCCCCCCCCAACACACACAGGTACTGCCCCCCCCCCCAACACACACAGGTACTGCCCCCCCCCCAACACACAGGTACTGCCCCCCCCCCACACACACAGGTACTGCCCCCCCAACACACACAGGTACTGCCCCCCCCCAACACACACAGGTACTGCCCCCCAACACACACAGGTACTGCCCCCCCCCCAACACACACAGGTACTGCCCCCCCAACACACACACACAGGTACTGCCCCCCCCCAACACACACAGGTACTGCCCCCCCCCAACACACACAGGTACTGCCCCCCCCACACACACAGGTACTGCCCCCCCCAACACACACAGGTACTGCCCCCCCCAACACACACAGGTACTGCCCCCCCCAACACACACAGGTACTGCCCCCCCCAACACACACAGGTACTGCCCCCCCCAACACACACAGGTACTGCCCCCCCCCAACACACACAGGTACTGCCCCCCCAACACACACAGGTACTGCCCCCCCCCAACACACACAGGTACTGCCCCCCCCCAACACACACAGGTACTGCCCCCCCCAACACAGTCAGTAAGTTGCCATATGTGAAGAAAATCACTGAGACTATTGATGCACTTAAATTGCTTAATAGTGTAAGTTTGCTAAATGGAGCAAAGATTCCACTGGATTGAACTGCTTCTGGTTGATCTGCAACTACCAAACTAAATAATAATAATGGGTTAAGACATACAGCTTGCAGGGAACTTCTTAATGTACGGAGTAGGTCTATTTACTGAATATCAGTGAAAGTCTCCAATCCTTTCAATGGACTCTGCATGGCCTCTCCTACATAAGAAGTCGGGTAACGATATGCTACTAGACCCATACCAATAGACCTGTGAAACTAGAAGCTTATGAAATCAAACCACAGCTTTATAATGGGGTTGGTCTGTATTTTTGTGAACTTAATTTAAACCTAGAGGGACAAAAGTTAAAGGGACAAAATTTTAAACAATTGCATGACCTAGTCTTTCAACTCTTTCAATAGACTTGTGAAAATAGACTTTTCCCTTATAAATCAGTCATTGAAAGACAATTATCATGTGCATGGTATGGTAAATGTCCAATAATATTTTGCCTGAAAAAATAGAAGTTGAGATTTTGTAGCTTTTATAATGAAGTTACTATCTCAACACTGAGCTTTCAAGTTGCAATAAAATGTTGATATAATGTTGGTTAGTAAATATTTTCTTTGTAAGATTTTTTTTCTTATTACATCAGCTAGGAAATTCTAGTACATGTAGAATATTTTAGATTAAATTATCATCTGTAATATAATAAAAAATAATTAGTCTTTTCCCCCACTAAAGACTTGCACATGAAGCTACATTTCTGGATGTTGTCGGGAAAATCTACACAAGTCTTTATTTTCTTCTGTTTTGAAGGTTAGAGTCTCTCATCTGAATTTGGATCATCATGCCAAGAAGAAGATCATTAAACTTGTAGGAAATCGATACAACAATGATACAGATATACTTACCATTACAACAGACAGGTACAGTAAGATGAGACCAATGTCAATTATAAGAGCAATTAAGGTCACTAAGTATTTCATCACAGTTCTCATCAAGAAGCAATAAACCAAAGTATCTTAAAGGGGAAGACAAAATTGTGAAGTTCTTTTTCACCTCAGTATAACTGATGTTATAACCCTGACTGAGGCAATGTTTCTCTCAGTTGCAACCTCATACCAATTTAGTCTCCGGTCCTCTGTTTGGATCTGGTTTTATCTCACACTTGATACAGTGTATGAGTTAGGAAATAGAAGATAATGCAGATAGCAACTGGACATAAAAACTATGAAGGAATCAATTAAGGAAAACAGGTGGATTGGAGTAGCTTGAATTTGAAAACATTGAAACACCACCGTGAAAAAAGGAAGGGCAAGAAATAAATGCAAGAAAAAGTGGAAATTATGTGAATGAAAGGAAATTAGAGTATTGTCTGTAAAGGCAGACTCCTTGATTTGCAATCAATCAGCTAGTTTCATGGAAAGTATAAAAAGCAATGTTTGCTACTGAGCTGAGTTTCCCAGAGTAATATTGTACAATAAATGGAACCTTCAAATAAATATTTTGGATAAATAAACTGATGTTTCAAAGCAATGAAGGAATGTGCTTGGATATTTTTCCCTTAATTTTAGTCCTTTTGCTCTGCCACTGTTAAGCGCTTCGACATGATGTCTATTAGCGTGAAGGACATTATATAAGCGCAAGTTGTTCTTGTTTTGAGTAGCTTGGAGCCTAATTTTTCAGTTGAATGTATTGAATCTTTTCCTTTGTGTTTCAGATGCCCACTACGTCGGCAAAACTATGATCATGCCATGTATTTGCTAACAGTTCTATATCACGAATCATGGGTAAGTGAACCATTTTTGACTGTTGGATTCCAACACAGCATGTGGAATTATGATTGTTTTTCCCTTTTGATTTTTAAAACAAAAAAGTAGAGCTACTATTTTTTTCGTAAGTACTTTTAATTTTAACCTGACTACTTGAAGAGATGTTGCTCTCTATTTTGCTTCTCAAGGACACCACCTTTAACAGACATTAATGCTAAATTCTTAGGCGCACCTGGAAAACTAGAGATACTTGCATATTATGCAGAATATTTACTTCTCTTGAAGTACCTTGAAGTTCACTATCATATTGCACTTTCCAACCCCATTACTGTCTGAACACTGATCTTTTATTACTGATAAGAAGTATCATTAAATTGATAACAGATGGAAATTTTCAATGACAGAGTAGTACTAATCATGAAAGATTAGTAGATGGTCTGTTTGTTAACACTAGACAATGCTTCATTGCTTTAACTATAACATTACTTAGATGGGGAGGCCATGCCATATGATATTACCATGTTGTGTGTATTGTATACTGAATACACAGAAAACCCTCTTGGTGAAATGGTTGCCTTTCAAATCAAACATCAATAGTTAATGGGGTTGCCAATCTAATCTGTTCTAATTGTGCTTGATTTTGGTTAAACATTAATGAGCCATGTGGCATATTTGATTTTCCATGGTCAATGTAATCTCTTTTGAATTGGGTTAAAAGAAGATTTGTTGGATATTGTTGAGAGGAGTTACACCTGTCTGATCTTACATTTTCATGAGAATGATTACTGTTGAATACTGCAATTATTTAAGCATTAGTCATTGTGGTAACAAACTGCACAGTAGTAATCCATAAAATGATTATCCGGTGGACAAAATACTAACATGCTGAGAGGTAAGTGTAAGTTTCCTGTTGATGAAATTGGAATACGAGAACACAGAGCATGTGGGCCTCATGGGAGAATAGATTTCTTGTCTGGTTGTCATTCCATACACTGGTAGTAATTAATAATGTCTTTCCTCAAATGAAAGACTTGTTTGAGATGCATCAATAAATACTGAAGGTAAATATTTAAGTTGGACAAATTAGATCATTTTCTTTTGTAAAATGTATACTTCCAATTATTTTGTATTTAAAGTGGCATTTTATACACTTTATACAAGTTTGAAATATTATAGTGGCAGTATCTAAAACATTCAGAAAGGAACACTACCGTGAATTTTTATTGAGAAACTAGCAATTTGCCAGACTTGAATATAATTTATGTTGACTGGACCATAATGTTTGTTTTGAGTACATTTTTTCACCATTGTTCTATATGGGTGGCTGGGAACTTATACTGATCATGAAAAACATCAGTATTTATTGGCTTAATATTGCACATTGTTACACACAAACACTTGGCCACTTTAGCACAGGTCCACTTATATTGCCGGGGTAACTTTTTTTTAAATAAAGTGAGGTCTAACTTTATGGACCCAAACCATTGTGCTATAACAGGCAGTTATAGCTCTGCAGTTGCTAACTTGCACAGTGATCTTTTGATACGACACTAAATTCCTTCCTTAAATTAATAACATTTGGAAATGTTCCATTATTACTGTACATTGTTCTTTAAAGGGCTAGTTTATGGTACCTTTTTATGGTCATTACAGGGACAAAATAGAATTTTTATGTGCTAATATATAATATTCAGAATACATAAAGCAAAACAGTCTCCATCCTTATTCTCTTTCACAAAGAGGAATATTTGTAATTGTTTCAATAAAGTCAGTTATTGAAAAATATTCAAACATTTTGATGATTACTGACAAATATTGTACATCTTTTCCCCCCCACACGTACTACCAAAATAAAGGAAAAGTTATAGATTAGTTACAGATTATAGTTATAGACACTCTAGATTGTAAACTATCTTTGTACACACATTTTAGAGATATTCCTTCTTTGCCTGGAATGGAAGAACTGCCACATGACCTTTTTTTGGATGGAGATTTTGTAATGTTGCTATTTGCACAATTTCATAACAGTATCTCAATACTCTTAAGAATACAATGCTTCTTTTCAGTAGTGGCCAACAAAGCCATCTGTGCATCCCTGTTTGCTCATCTAAGATCCAATCCCTGATAACGTGATGCTTCACCAAATTTGAGAAATTTCATTCTGGATTTCTTTCACAAATGGGCCTGTTCAGAGTCTTCAGTGAATTGAAATGAGCAATGCATTTATGAACCTGTCAATGAAAGTAAGCAAATTAAAAATAATTCTATTTTTACTAAGCTTGAATGTAACTTATCAAACCTGTATTTTATTATACAAGAGAAGCTGGAAGCAGTATATCTTTCGTTTGTTCCTTTTACCCTCCTTGGATCGATTCTCTATGGTGGTCTCAGGAGTATGTCTCCCGAACAAGGTTGTTGCACTGTACTCCAAGGCACTCCAAGACAATATAACCTGCTTGCAGCAGCACTTGGGAGGGGCAATACATTAGTTTACATTCATATAGCGCATTTCATGTCGGGAGGACGCCTCAAGGCACTTGGCAAATCAGTCAATGACCAGGATTCTTCCGCCTCTGCTTCTATTAACCCTGAAAGTCAAATCCTAGCTGGACATGCAGGGGGAAGCTTGCCAGACAAGCTATGTATTTTTAGCTGGTTAAATTCCAGCAGTACCCAAACAGAGACTCTGAGGTCCCCAAGCTGTCACTATTTCCAAACTGAGCCTCATAGTTAACAAAATAGATAAGCAGAGAGTAACTTTAGAGGGAGAGATGAGGCAAATTTTCATGCATATGTGGAATACATATGGAGAACTCAGTCTGGTTTGGATATACTTAAGCATCGCAATGAGTTTCTGCATGTATCGGACATCTGGCTGACCAAAGCACCTTTGGATTATAAGTTAAGGCTATAATTGATCTCTGACCAACATAGGTGTCTGTATTAGAACCTTTTTTTAAAAAAAAAAAGTGGCATTTCCATTGAATTGTATAAGTATGAATTTAATAGAATATTCAAAGCAACAATGCAAGTTCACTCTACCAAATACCAGCACCACAACAGACAGATCGTTGTAACTTATGTTTTATCTGTCCAATCATGAAACTAATAACCCAATTTCTTGCAAGGGATAAAAATTGTTCTTTGCCTAAGGCTTAGACACTGTCAGTTTATCATGTTTAAAACAGTATCCTACTATGAACTTGGAAAGTAATGCAGTTTTCTGTGTTGGTTGATTTACTCTATTCAGAACAGAAAAGGTCAGTCAGAATGGTGTATAATGCTTTGTTTACATGTCTAACCGCTGACTTTAGCCGAGCTCCCAGTTAAAGCGTTGGTTACAAATACATTTCTATTTAAGGGAGGGTGGGAAGGAAAAATGCCTTGTACAATATGGAAGATATTTAGATTCTTTGCTTTTTCAGGATTTGAGGGCAGAAAAAAATACTTTTATATTGTTATATTTAGGAAACATTTTCTATGTAAGTATATTATATGTAATACATCTATTTTCATATTAAAAATGTTTCCTTCTATCCCTCGTTCTCTAAGACATAAAAGCTAATTCCTGAGAGAGTCAGATTAGTTTATTGGGTACTATGCTCTGTATAGTTTATGTTTCTATATTTAAAATAGTATATCAAATTCTGCAGAGTGCATTTCTGATGCTTTTTGCTAGTAGTGCTTCAGACATCTGCCTGTACTTTTAATTACTTCAGACTTAGTCGCATGTCAGTATTTTCTTCCTTGCTTATTTGATTTCTTGACTGATGTGAAGACTAATCTGTTCCACCCAAGATATTAAAAATGTTGAAAAATCTGGAAAGATATTGAAAATCAGTACTCTATAAAAATGGAAATAATAAATTTAAGGATCTGCTGTTCTAGGTTAATTTATTTAAGTTACAGCAACATGATGTCTCTTGAGCTATGTTTGCAGAGTTGCTGCCCCCAAGTGAGCCTACTGTGAACAACATTTGTTTTTCCAAATTCTTCCCTTTACCTTTCCTCTGGAAGGCAGTGGCTGATGCTCTAGTATGGACTTCTGTGTGCCAACTTCAAGATTTGTCCCAAGTTGTTATTCTTCATATATGAATCAAGAGTCTATTCTTAGCAGGTTTGGAGAAGGATATATGGCAGCCTTTTACATTAACTGTAGAAAATATTTAATTCCCTCTTTAGACTAGAAAGGGTATTCTTAAAGCACCTGACACCTAATTTTATTTGCACCCACCATACACTGGAGACATGCAGACCCTTTTGAGGGTATCTTGGGGGTATGGTATATTTCAAAATAAAGCTTCAGGGTCCAAATAGCTTTTAACAGCTGTCAACCATTTCTCACCTAGAAATCTTGAGAACATCATTTATTTCCTCTTTGGAATTAACAGTTTGGTCAGCCTTTGGTGAGAAACAATTAAATCTTCCTCTCAAGAAAGCTGATCAGTACTAAAGTTATTTCCTTGAATTTTAAGCACCAACGTGGACTAATTGGGTTGAATGACAAGCCAAACAGATTTTGTTATTTGTACTCCAAAAGATGAATGAGATAGAAGCTTGTTGCAAGGTGCCAAAAATGAGCACTTCATAATTGCCAGAAATAGTACAATGTACTTTGATGTTTTCATATAAAAATAACGACATGTCTGTCATTAAAAGTAATATAATTACAGAGCAACCATTATAGGATAAATGGATGTCAGTCAGCTGAATAAATAAAATTCTGCATTGTCAGAAAGTTTTCTCTGCCTCAGCTTTCAACTCTTGCTCTTATTCAATGAGTTTTTTTAATCAGTTCTTGGCTAAGGTAATTGAACACAGTATCTTACGTCAAGGAAGAATAAATCTTACAGGTTTGATTGACTGGTACACACCATCCAAACTGCTAATTGCAGTTAGCATTGACATGCGCTATGAAGTATTTAATTGCTCTTACATTTATCGCTTCTAAGCCTGAATAAGCCCCAGTGGTGGTAGCAATGGAAAAATTACCATATTCGCTACAATTTATGACCTCCCCGAACCCCGAAAGCAGATTCTCGAGGGTTTGCGCATGAATGAATTTTACTGCAATTTAAGATTGATAATATTCTGCACCCTATGATACTTTTCAATGAAAAAACACCCCATAATCAAGTAAATACAGCATATAACTGCCGAATGTTAACTATTATGCAGAATTAGCCACTGACTTACTCAGTTTGAAAATATTGTTATACTGTACTTTGTGAGTATATATAGTTTTGAGACGTCTTGAAGCGTGAAAAGCGCAATATCAAATGCAAGGATTATTATATTCAAAATTGTATTATCTACAAAACAGCAGAAAAACAAAAAGGCTGGTTTGAAATAAAATACCCTTTCTAGCCAAATTCCAATAAGCTTTAGGAGCATATAGAGCTTATGTCACATGGCTTGGCAGCTGAAAATAAAATCTCATTTGTGGTTGTTGTGTCCTTAGTCACCCTTACAGCAAATTCACTTTGCAGTATATTCTGTGAAGCGCTTTGGGATGTCTAGAAGACGTGAAAAGCGCTATATCAAATGCAAGGATTATTATTATTATTACTTCTCATGAGACAGTCTGTCCAGTAACTGAAGTGGCACATGTCTGTTTTTGTGCTGGTGGTAAAGCAATAGTGCAGCACTGTCAGCTTGTAAGGAATTTAAGTGACTTGTTATTTCCATATGACGTGCGTTGACAGTCTGAGTGTCTGAGTGTTTGGCTCCAATCATTAAATGCATAGTCACCTCTGCAGAGAAGTTCAAGGGCCAAATGGTCTGTTTGGTACTATATATTCTATGTAATTATACATGTAATTGTAAATCATATATTCCAAATGTTTTGGGAAAGAACCATTCATTTGCCCCATCTTCTTGTGTCCTCGTTTTCAATTGCTTCCAAGAATGACATTGTCAATATATTATTTTTCTTCCTCCCCATTCTCACCCCTCCCATGCTCTCTTCTCCAACTCCGCCTGCAGAAAACAGAAGCATGGGAGATGGACAAAACTGATGCTGATATGGATGAATATATTTGGGAGAACAGTCAGTCTGAGAAAAATGTCTTGAAGACTCTCTTTAGAATGAAAGAGGCTGAAAAATTCCCAGAGGTGCCTAAGGAAGAACTAATCAACTCTCCCGAAGTGAAAGATTATAGGAACGCGGTGATGAATATCAAAAATATCGGAGGAACTGACCATAATCTATTACAGTATAAAGAATCTGTGAAAAAGCTGCTAAACTTGCAAGCTGCAACCTGATCGTTTAAATGAGAAATTAATGTTTCACATGACACTGCAAACTGTCAATCATGCAAATTAAACCCATTCAGGTAATGTAGCTTTTCCACCAAGATACATTATTGATGTTTGTATATTAACAATGTGATTGTTGCCTCTCCCATTGTGCTTATAATGAAACTACCATAATTCTAATAAACATGTCTCTTCAATATATTCATTTACCAAGTTATATTCCTGTCATGTTTATGGTCCAATTGTAATTTCCTGCAATTTAGCTGTATGAAACGCTTTGTCCACCTGATGTGAAAGCTATTATATAAATGAAAATTGTATTTGTGTTCATGGCTCACAGAAATGAAAAACAGCCCAAAATGACCAGCAAATTTAAAAAAACTAGAAAAACAAGAAAAATACTAGAGAAGTTTTAATTGCAAATTTGAGGTTTATTAAGCAAGCAGGTTAATTACAAACATTAAAAATTGTAGTCAGGCAACTTGATGCTTGTTCAGTTGGAACCACCAACCCTAGTTTGAGATTGACTTGCAAATTTCATGCTTTTGTCTGGCCTTTCAAATGTTGAATATGATGACTTTAGCTTGCCTGGCATGGGCAGGCTGGTTTGTTAGCCAGTTTTGCCCCAAAGAGATAATCATATACCTGATTGCCTATGCTCAGTCAGATCAAATTGTTTTTTTCGAAGTGAATATGCACAGACAGTATATTGACACATTTGAAATGGACCCATCAAACTTCAGTGTGAAAATGCATTGCTTTCCCTCTGCATCCATTTTATTGAAGCTTACCAAGCATGGTAGCAAACAGCCCAATAGTTCATAAAATAATGTTCTTGTCCATCTATTTAAGGTATTTTCCAATGATCACAGTTTAGAGTTTATTTCTCAATTGTAAAGTATCATGGTATACACAAATTATGACAGTAGTTCGAAAGATCTCAAGCAATTAACGTGTATCTGATTTAGAAAGCAATATGGCAGATAGAAAACATTTGGAGCTCTCTACGCCTCGTGTGCTGTAATGAGATTTGTTGCACTTACTCTACAAATGTGCCAACGGTTTAAAAATTATTATAATCTCCTAATCCTTAAAAAGGCCTGAGAGAATGCAATCCTTTGTGGATCGTCTTGCAGTGGGAGAATGATCTTTGTTCCTTCAGAGTCGTGCAGGTTCTGCTCCACCTCTCTCTCTCTTCACCCATCACCAGAATAGCTAATTGTAGTTTAATGCCAATGCATTTCCTCTATTATCTCGCTCGCTAAATTATTCCAAACGTTAAAGATGTTTTCATTCTGATATCAGTTTGCTTTCCCCTAATTTGCATTTAGATACGATGGCACGGGGGTGGGGTGTGGATTGTGTTAAGTATTCTATTGTAATCTGTATTTATACTGTGCCATTGAAATGGAATGCAAGAGAAACCAAATGAATTAGACTGGTGAGCGGTGGACATGTTTTACGTTTGCTGTCCCAGGATGTGAATAGGTTTATAGTAACCTCTCTTCCTCCTGCAGCGTGCTGCTGCCCACAAGAAAATGCAGACACAGAGCGGCAAGATTAAAGACAGGATTAGCAAAGGAGTTAGCAATGTGGCCGGGCCCCACCGCCGGGGTGCTACAACCCCCGTATCGTTATCAGTTGTCTGATTCTCGCCAGCAGTTCCTTCGGTGTTGTTCGCCTGCCCTGGGATGAGGATGCCAGTGAGGGGCTTGAGCACATGGGTCCCCGTCAGACCAGTGGATTCTTCCTGCGGCAAAGCAGTCAAGTAGTGGAAGGGCTCGAAGGTGACCTGCGTGGCTCTGTCGGTGCTTTTGTCGCCTTCGCTGGAAGCTGGAGCTGTTGGTGGGTCTGTTGGGATCGTTCGGCTGCTGGGTGCGTGGCTGGTGTTGGGGAGAGAATATGCCTTTGGCGGCTGCTTGGGTTGAGTGGGAAGAGGTGTGCGCGGTGGAAGGGACACAGTATACCTGTTATAGTGTCGATGCTTGTCCCACCCAGGGGGTTCTGAATTATTGGACTCAGATGCGCTGGTATAAAAAACAGAGTTCATCTCCTTCCCTTTATTCCGATCATTTCCAAAAATGAGCAAATCCGGGTCCTCCCCTGTGAAAAGAAAACGAGAAGTGAAATCACCCAACAGGACAACAGTAATCAGAGCAACATTAAACACACGAGGCAATGTCGCAGAATCACAGCAACAGCTTCAGCTGAATAAACTGCTGCGCATTAGGATTCGCTGCCTATTTGCTCGTTTCGAAATCAACACAATTCCAGAAAGAGTTTCACTGTTTATCTCTAACCGTGAGCATTTTTTTAATTTTGAAAAATTATTGCTACGACTGTTGCCATGAACGTTGAATGGAACCATTTTCTCACCTTTTGTAATGTTAAACAGCAGAAAGCTGCTCTTCCTCCTCATTATGCAAGTCTTCTGAGTCGGGCAGTTGATATGAAAACAGTTGTAAGTGTCCCTACCCGGGGCAAAGTTGAAGACTGCTGTGTTACATAAACCTGAAAGAAATAGAAATCAGCAGTCAGTTAGGTTCTCAGAATGTAGAAACGTGACCTTAAATAATAATAAAGTTTGCATTGATTTACGGTGACTGTATTTGTAGGCGAAAGCGGTTTAGCCAATTTGCGCACACCCATGTCCCACGAATATTGCTCTTATTGGAGGTGGAGAGTGAGGGAGTGCACGTCTGCTGTTCATAAACCCACAGCTTTACTGGGGAGTGTGCAGGTGTTCAGGAAACGATCCGCGGGACTAACAAACCGCGTCTGGACTGGAGAGTGAATTGGTTGATTGTGTGTATAGCGGGAGCACAGAAAGTAGGTACTTGAAATGTGCGAGAGGAAAAGAAAAGTACAGCAATTGTTGGAGATTGAATGAAAACATGTAGAGTAGGTCCCAACGTGCCGGGAAAGGTTCAACACCTGGGCTAGTCTGAGACAGCAGGAACACAACCGTCTTTGTTACTGCTGAAAGGGAAGGGGTTCAGTTTCATGAAATTTAAGCTTTGGTCAAAAGTGAGTTTTATCGATCAGTGACTTTTCCCCCCTTTCTTTTAAGCATGTTTGCTTCTCGGGTATACGCTTTCCAAACTCATTTTGAAAACACAAAATGTCAAATCTCTCTAAAGAGAAAACATTTTCAGTTTATGGCATTGAGATTAGTTGGGGGGGTGTGGTGGTTATGAGTCAGAAACAGTATATATCTGAGTGAAATACTGAGTGATTTTCTATTTTTGTTCAAGGAGTTACTTATTCGATTTTTATTCTAATTGTTTCCTAACTTTCCTCATGCCCTAGTCCAGCCTGTTCGTTATTGAGCGAGGTGGATTGATCAAAGGTAACAAATATCCACGATTACTAGTAACGGTCGTGCTTATTTTTGATCAAATGTGGGTAATTAAATTAACTTGGAAGATAGTAACTAAAGACGGATTGAAAACGCTTAGCAACCTTCATGTGGTGGTGGGGGGAGGAGATAAAGGAGGCTTTTTTATGAGCCTGTCAAACTCACCGTTCTGGAGGAGACAGCAAGTCCTGCTGCACTGTTCGGCTGTCTTTTCATGATAATAATTCACCAGATGAGCTCCTCTGCTCATGGAAAGCTGTAAATCAACGAGTACCCCAGGGAGACGGTGCATCCAGCAGTTTCTATAGAACACTGTAGGCGAACACCGAGAGGTTGATCTGTGCAAAAGCCGAAAAAACATCAACAGGGCGAGTGTAAGAATCATCGCTTGTGTGGGTGGTCAGATGGAAACTGACGAACAGTCCTCAAAATCGGCGGCTCTCTCGCATTTTGAGGTGAGAAGCTGTTTCTGCGCCAGAGTGGCACGACTTCAATGATATATTGAAGTCACTGGCACTGGAGAAGGTGAGGCGTGAGATGTTTCTGAATGTCAGGAGAGATCTGAGCTTGACAAAGGAATTTGTCCCCTATTCTTCCCTGCCAGTCCTGTCCTGTCCTGTCACACAAATATCAGCTACACACTGAACATCATTGATGGAAAAGTTAAACCGAGAAGTGCATTTTAAAAACATTTCGTCACCGATGGTTCAAAATATTGTTTGAGGGGAAGACAGAACAAATTAAAGTAGCAATAATTAACGGCCATTGAAACGCTATGGGGCTTTGCCTCTCCATAAGTCACAATTGCAAACTGTGTTGGTGACAAAACAGAGGAGAAAACTGTCGGTCTGATTTTTAACAGATTTTTGGATACATCGTTAATTATATAACTCGTCATGTGTTATCCACCGCTCGTTCACCAACAACTGATCCCCAAGATTAAGTAAATTTCAGTAAATTGTTGGAGATTTTCAACCGACCCTGTCGCTCAAAATGCTACGGAACTGAAATCATCATGAACAGAACTTGTGAGTTAAGTTTGGATGATATGTATTATTCTCCCTATCGGTAATGGCTTTTGAATTGCTTTTAAACACAATATTATTTTACATGTGAACACGTGAGTGAGATTTTTTAAAATAAATATATTCAGTGACAGGCTACAGCAAACCAGATAAACTAGCTCTACGCACTAACACTGTTGGTAAGCAACATACACCTACAGTGGATGAACTTTGTTACCACTTGCATTTTAAAGGATTAACCCTGATGAGGGAGATTGCACAAGAGTTGAGGAATTCCTTCTGGTAAGCACTGTAGCCATTTACCAATGCTGAAAGAAAACGTTGTTCGTCAAAACTGGGACAGTTGAATGGACGTCATACATAATGGATTTACTTTGATAAAGGGAGTCAATGTCAACTCATGCCAATTACGAAAATGCACCTCAATCTCAGCAAAATATGACATTTCACCGACTCAATTTTCTTATCATTTGTCATCTCTGCATTAGATACAAACTCAAGGAGACAATTCCGATTGTTGTTAAACAAAAGTTACTTGTTTTACAAAACAGTCCTGCCTTTGAGATTTCTCATTTGGATAATGGGTGGAGAGAGTTGACAGCTGTTGCCTCCAGCCAGAAGAGATTTTCAGGAAAGCATTTAAAAATAATGTTAATCTCACTGTAGCCTGTTTTTACTGTGTATACAATCCTGCCATATACACATAAAATTCAATGCAAGTTTCACTTATGACACACATATGTCATCTTCTTGTATTCGAAATGAGAAGTTCTCCAGTTATGACAAGCCAATGTAGATAAAGTATTTTAGCAATGTTCCTGCTACTGCACTCCATCATACCTTTCAGAAAAGCATCCTTTACCCATGTGAGCTTTTATTCCGCACCAGCTATTTACATAGTCTCTTCAACTAAAGCTAATAATCCTTTGTGCTGATTGTGGCATTCCGTGCTGTAAGACTGCCCCACACTCATGCCATTTAAAACTTTTATAATTATTAGAGGGAGTAAATGTTCTTATCAGTAGACAGTAGAATCAAACCCAAAGACACAGGTGGGTACTACCTAGATGCTCTTCAATGCAGTTTCGATCTGTATCATTTGAGATAACAACATCCTAGGTTTGTCGCCTAAGTATGAGAGAAGCAGGCTTGTTAAGTAGTTGTATTATCTTCTGTTTTCTAAGAACCATGTAGTTTACTACACTGTGCAGTATTGAAGATTCCTGGTTGATGTACTTCAATTCTGAGATGACTGCACTCTTCCTCAGAGTGGAAGTTTTGCTGTGGTTCATCTTACAATATTTGTACTTGCATTTTTTTTGGTCAGGCATAAACATCAAGTCTTAGTGATAGAATCAAGAGAGGAATGCTAGGCCAAGAGGTAGATATAAAAATAGAGATAGAGAATTTATTGGCAGAGATTAATGACTGAACATCTACACATGTGTTAATTCAGTTCCCTCAAACCATTACATGGAGAAACACCTTCTGGTCAGTTAGTCCAATAACAACAATAGCACTCATGATTTAAACAAAAAAATGCAGAATAAATCTGCATTTCGCCCACAACATATACAGTCAATTCACTTTACAGTATATTCTGTAAAGTGCTGTGAGACGTTTCAAAAGACGTGATAAGGCGTTATATCAAATGCAAGGATTATTATATCAAATGCAAGTATTATAAATCAAGAGAAAACACAAAATATATTAAAATGATTGTTTTTTTCTTTTTAAAACAAAGGAGCAATGAGAAGGTCAGGTGAAGACAGACTTTCTCTTTAAGAAATGGTGTCTGCCTTGTTTTTTTAAAAAAATTCTCGTGCTCTGTTTAAATGAAGAGTCAATTTCCATTTTGTTTGGAAAAGATGCCCAATGTATGCAAAGCAACACTGGGAACATTACAGCCAGTAATTTATATAGGGAGCTGGTGACTGCGGGACTGGATTGCAGCAGATCAAACGACGTACAGAAAGAAAAACATACACACACACACACACATATATATATATGATTTATTTCATGACCCATCAAAACGGTCGGTGTGTCTTTAAATGGGCAAAAGAGTGAGAAACGCACAGTTTGCTGCAAGGTTGTGTTGCCTTTTAGAGTCAAGAGATTGGCTGGGAAAACGGAACGAGAAGTGACGATAACCAAACCGACCAGGCAAGGGGATGGAAGAGAAAGCAGCAGAATTGCCAGTTCTCTCTTTTTTTTTTGCACGGATTCACTCCAAAATAGTGCACGAAAGAGAATAGCCGGAATGCACGCGAATCGTGCAGTGGAGCTCCTGGGTGCAGTTAACCCGTGCGGGGGCACGACTGCTCAACACACCCTCTGAAACTCACGCCTTTGCCCTTCTTTAGGACCTGAGATGAGGAGACAGTGCGCAAGTCCGGATACATCTGCAGTAAATAAAGCCTAAGAGAAAAAGAAAGACCCAGTCCACTTCAGGGTGCTGGTCCTGAGGATCGGTACCATGTCATCAGAAGAAGTCATTGCGATCACCATAGAAGACAAGACCTACAATGTCAGCAAGAGTAAGCTCATTGAGAAAAGCGACTATTTCAGAGCCCTCTACAACTCGGGGATGAAGGAATCTGAGGAGGATTCGGTCCAACTGCAAGGTTTGAGCGTCCATGGGCTGGAGCTGGTCATTGAATTCATCAACACCTCCAAAGTGCACATTGAGAATGAGACCTTGGAAGATCTGGTCGAAACAGCTTCTTTCCTTCAGGTGACTTCCATCTTGAAGCTGCTCCTCTCTGAGATCAAGTTGGAAAATTGCGTGGAGTTGTACAAACTCTCAGAGACCTATGGTATCAGTGATCTGATGAATGCTGCTCTCAAATTCATGGTGTGGTACTACCATCCCATGCTCAGGAAACAAGAATTCCGACATCTGCCCAGCAACTTGCGCCAACAGATCAAGGAGATGCGCCTCAAAGGCACAGCTGTACTGGTGGCGGTTGGCGATTTATTTAGCACTTCTTTGGATCTGGCTCCAGATGAGCCATGGTCAATGCTGAGGTACGACGAGGTGATACAAAGATGGCTTCCCCTTGCCAACAGCCTCCCTCCGGACATGGTGAATGTAAGAGGTTATGGTTCCACAGTCCTGGATAACTACCTTTTCATTGTTGGGGGATACAGGATGACGAGTCAGGAAATTGCTGCTGCTCATTGCTACAACGCCTGCAAAAATGAGTGGGACCAGATTGCACCAATGAATCAGAAAAGGTACAAAGACTGAGTTTCTCCTCAAACTCAGTCTTTCCACATGGTGTTATAACAAATCGTCCTTTGTTCCAGAATTTTTTTTTAATGTAGCAAATTTATCTCACAAAGTCACCTCTGAATGAAGTGGATCATGCTAAACATTCATTCTGATAGTCTATTGAAGCTTTGAGTACTGTCCTTCGGTTGCCTGGACTTCCAATTAAACATGTTGGTTGCTCTGGTTACTCTTCTGAGTGACTTCATCATTCCTACAAACAATTTCGCCAGATTTTTAAAAAGAAATGCTCTAATGGATTTATGAGCATGTGTAAAAACTACTGTCTTTCCGAGTTCCCCTATTCTTGCATGATTGAGTACAATTTTTAAGATTTTTTTTCTATAGCCAATTTCCATGTTTATTCCAGTTGTAAGATAAACACATTTACACAATCTTTCTATTTGCAATGCATAATTTTAATTAAGACAATTTAGTCATCCGAAGGAGGATCTGCAAGTGGTTGTGTTTAAAACTAAATAGATCAACCATATGTCGCCTCCAAATGGAGCCATTGGGCCAGGGAAAGGAAAAGTGAGCTAGGATCCGCATTCTTGATCACTGAAGTATTTAACGGAAAGTGAATGTCTGGATGTTGGGTGGAGAATCAGGCTTGGATAAAACAATTATAATTTCTACAGTTAAATGGCAATAAAATAGAATACTCTAGTCTATTTTCATAGATTCTCTTAAAAATTGGATATTTTTAAGATCAGTGACTATAATAAACCATGTCTAATGCTAAATATTTTATAATAATAATCCTTATATTCTCTACTTAAAAACCCTTTGGTTTCTCTCCCTTTAGATCAAATTTTAAACTTCTGTCTGTAGGCAGCAAACTGTACGCAGTTGGTGGTCAATCACTTTGCAATGTGGAGTGCTACAATCCTGAGATGGACTGGTGGAATTTTGTAGCCTCGATGCCATATCCTCTTGTGGAGTTCTCAGCTTGTGAATGCAAAGGGATGATTTACGTCATGGGTGGATATACTACAAGAGGTGAACTAACACTGTTATAATCTTTGGGCTTGAAGAGGAGGGATTTTAAAACGACTAATAGTGCTTGCATTTGATATAGTGCCTTATCACATCGTTGAAATGTCTCAAAGCGCAGGACAAAGCAGGGTACCCAATTGCGCACAGCAATATCCCACTTAAACGTCATGGAGTGACCAAATTTTTTTGGGGGGGTGGGGGGACCAGAGGAATTATTGTCCCCGGAAAGCCAATCGACAAATAATTAGGTTCCTTCTTACTGCTCAGTAAGCAGTCATGTGCAGATCCCCAGATTCCTAGCATCTGCAGTATTTTGTGTTTTGTTTATATTTAATTCACTTTCACTTCTCTTCTAGGAATGCCTACCTTGAAGAAGTTTTGCTTTCCTCTTCAATGTGACGTTCGTTCTTCCCTTTTACCCTGCTCACCTTCTTTGCTCTCTGTTTCCCTTCTTATGTTCCCTGTCCTCTACCCCATTTTTTCCCTTTGTCTTCCTTGCTCTGCCTCCCCCTCTCTGTTAGCCCTTAAAAGCCTCGCCCTCCCAACATGCCAACTTCTGTATGTGGAGTAAGAAAACTTGCCTAAGGTTTTGCCTAGGTTTACTGACTGATTTTGATTGTAAACATGGCAGTCATTTATTATTGGTACCAAAGATCCCACAAATTGCCATAAGGGAGCAATTAATCAGGGAGCTTGTGGACTAGAACATTGTGGGATGTAACTCAGAAAAGGCCTGTCACTTTTTTGCAGGCAGGGTTGCTGTTTCAGTGTAATTCTTTCAGCTCTGAACCCTGTGTTCAAATTTAGCATGGGAGCAGACTGATTGCACTTGGCAAATTGTTTATCATAAAAGACATTTGCTAATGGCAGAGGAGAGTTGCACCAAGCCCACATGGCTGAAGTCGAACATAGGTTTCAGAGTTTAAAGAACAGTGTGCTAATCGATTGCAATACCAGACACTCACCCTCTTGCTAGTCTTGGAATGAAATGTTATTTGAGGCACAAGTGTACTCTTTTTGAGTTGCTGACTCTTTGGATCGGGAACAATAAAAATGTAATGAAACTCCAGCCTCAACCTGACATCAGTACAGTTTTTGTACATTCTCTTAAACCATGGATTGAACTATTTGGTGGTGATAGGTATTAATAATAATAATATTTGCATTTGATATATCACATCTTCAAGACGTCTCGAAGTGCTTCACAGAATATACTGTAAAGTGAATTGACTGTATTTTGTGGGTGAAATGCAGCAGCGAATTGTGCACAGCAGTTTCCCACAAACAGTCATGGGTTGAGTGACCAAATTATTATTTTTAAAAAATATAATTTTTTTTGGAAGGGATTATTATCCCCAGAAAAGTGATACGCCAATCGATTAACAAACAAGTTCTTATTTACTGCTAGGTAAACAGAGACGTGGAGTAAGGAAACTTGCCTCATGTTTCGCCCCACCAAGGAATCAAACCTAGGTCATCTTGCTTGCGAGACGATTGCTTTAACCACTAAGCTACAGAACTTCACTATGATATTTGTGAGATCATTCTCTTCGACCGTGCCTTCGGTCAGTTTAAATATTAAGATAACAGTCTTCAGGTTAAAATAATGAAGTTTTTCATGCTTTTATTTCTTAAAACTGCATCTCCAACTTAACAATGTCACAAAATCTACTTTATAATTCTGCATATGTTCTAATTCTGTACGTCTTTTCCAAACACTATCAATACATTAACTTTTCAATCATTTTTGAATTCAGACAGGAATATGAACATACTGCAGTACTGCCCTACCTCTGATACCTGGACGGTGTTTGAATCTTGTGAGATCCACATTCGCAAACAGCAGATGGTTTCCTTGGAAGATACGATTTACCTTGTGGGTGGCTGCATCCATGAAAAAGGTGGCAGTAGGAAGGGTAACCAAACTGAAGACATGTTTATAGTGCAGTCCTACAATGTGACTACAAGGGAATGGCTCTACCTCAAGGAAAACACATCTAAATCTGGACTAAATTTAACTTGTACGTTGCACAATGATGGAATATACATCATAAGCAGAGATATTACATTGTCAACCAGTCTCGAACACAGGGTATTCCTGAAGTACAACATATTTGCAGACAGGTGGGAAGCATTCCGGCGTTTTCCAGCATTTGGACAAAACATTTTGCTGTGCTCGCTGTATTATCCCAATGTCATTTAGAAACCATTGCTTTGTGTGGAAATGCAGTCAAGCTTAACTGCAGCAAGATCCATAAGTGAGAATCACACATAGAAATGGACCAAATGGAGCTAGACTACCAGAGAATGAGTCTTAAAACTGGAGAATGTCCTCGAAATGTTTTGTTCTATCCATAAAACTATAAAGGTTAATACAACCATTAATTGCCTCCTACACAATGAAATAATGGTAAATCTGCATTAAGAAGAAATTGGGGAATAAAGTCATTGAAAAAAAGCTAATATTAGTCCAAAACAAACCAGGACAAATGCACTATAGTTATAGAGAAGTAATGAATGAAGAGACTTGAGAGGCGATCAAATAGGGTATCTGAGGCACAGGAGAAGGGGCTTGAGCCTCTGCTCTTGCATAGCTATTAATGGAATTCCTTTATTTCTAATAAAACGCAATGGCGATATTAATGAATGAACCCTGGCCCATAATGTGCCTTGAATGCGTTTTTCTTAGTAACTTCATAAAAGTGTTGCTTTATCCTTTATGGAAACACTGGTGGGGAGCAAATACTTGAAGGTCATTTTACTTGCATTTTATCTCCCCTGTTTCATTTATATTTGTCATTTGTTGTTATATGAATGTTTCACAAGCATCTTCCCAAAATATAGTGAGTGCTGTACTTGTCTCCCAGATGACTGTTACTTTACATATTTTAAAGTGTGCAAATGTTACCACTTAGTACCCTTTTTAAAATTCAAACTTAAGAATTATGATTAATTTTATATTTTTCTATCTTTCTGATTCCGTTTAGTTCTTGCGCATTTTTTTCAAATTGAATTTGAATGAATGCTGATGTCATTGAGGGACCTGGGTTAGAGGAATTACTGGCTCAATATTACACGGGAATTGTATCAAACCTTCAAAGCTGAAACCAGTTGTAGAGAACATCAGGCTGACTGGCTATGCCTCTCTTATTTTATAAGTTCTTTTATTCATACACTCTTAACACACTAAAATACACTCCAGTATTTTCTCTATCCCTATTTCCCTCCTATTTTCTCTGTATTTCACATTTCTAATTTTTAAACCCTTCCCTCTTCATTTTATTGATGTTTAACTCCAATTATTCTTTTTGTGTGCTTTACCAACTGTCCATGCTGAAAGTTAGATGCACACCATTCACAATTGGTCTTCTCCTGGCTGACAGCCAACACCCAAGATCTTTTTCCAACCAATTGGGACTTGTAACTTGAAAGGTTGACTGATTTGACTGGGTCAGCATCTGATGTCGTGTACACAGACCAAATGTTGAGTATCACCACCCGTTGAGTTGTCTCAGAGACATCGAATGATTACGTGTCAGGAACCATCCAGGGTTAACCCATGCCCAGGTGAAGTGAAGTACCCCAATGTCAGTGATTGAAAAGTTAAATTGAAATAACTTTTAAATTCAAGTAACCATTTCTAAAATGCTTCAAACAAAGTATTACTCATGTTTTTAAGTGACAGTATTATTTTCAAATACTCTTGTTTAAAATCAAAACATTGGAAAATGTATCAACTTGTTGTTTGCTACCAACCCCTCCCCAAACCCCCCCCTCCGAATACACATGCCACTACTTATGACAGCAATTGCTTGTGAAGTTCTTTGAGACGTTTCAGCATTATAGATACTATTTCAGATGTAAAAAAATTCACATATATATAGGTTTTCCTGTATGATGATGTTGGTATTTTTTCTTAAAATATTTTGTTGAGTGAATCGCAGCTATGATCACTGTTCAGTAAAATAATAAAGCCATGGGATGTTGTGCTTAAGAAAATTTGTAAGGGAAAATTCTGGTGTGGGAAATCCCATTAACACACACCAAAGATTTTCCCCATTGACTAGTTCATCAGATTAAAAGCTTATTGTTTTAAGAGACAACTGAGGAGAAATTCCACCTGAGTCTATAGATTTACTCTTATTTTCTTAGCATTTCAGATCATGCAGAATTTATAAATTGTTGAAATCATTTCAACTCTGAAGCTGTGTTTCTGTATTGCTTAAAAAACACCCAAGAATAAGATTTAGAATTAAGACTATTTAAAAATATGCCAGATTCTGGATGTTCTAAAATAACTGTATATTCTAATAATCCTTACATTTGATATGGCGTCTTATCACGTCGTTGAGACGTGTCAAAGCGCTTCACAGAATATATTGTAAAATAGATTGACTGTATTTTATGGACGCAAAGAAAATTGAGTAAATCTAAACCCAAGTGAAATTTTTACCTCAACACACCTACAGCTACTCGATCAGAGTTATTGCATGTGTTTGGGGACAATGCTGCATGTGCTTAAATATTTAGTGCTGTTGTGAGACCAAATTCTGTACCGCTGTTTGGAATAAAAATGGTTCTGTTGGAAGAAAATCTGTTATGCAAATCAGTTAAACTGGAAAAGAATTGGATCTGCTCAAATAATTATTTAATTTAATATTCAAAGTAAGTTCAGAATCACATTGATCACTTTGAAGAGGAGGTTTATTCAGAGGGCCAGGTTTTGTGGCCAGATACATAAAGCAAAGGGGAACCTTTTTTTTCCCTCTCCCACTGAAGAAATGAGTACAGAGACCATTGATGTTTAATTTTCAAACCCTTTCTGAAGTCTTCCCAAGCCCAGCCCTACCCACATAGCTCACGAGTATTAATGACTGAGACATTTCACATCACTGTCCAGCCAGGACTAACCAATTCATTGGACCTTTGGCTCACAGAGTTGAGAAGATCTATTCACTTCCAGGTCTAATTTGTGACCATGACAAGCTGGCCAATCTAGATCAAGTCAATAAAATGACAAAATAAAGATGTTCCTGGTACGCTCTTGTTACAATTCAGAAAAATCTGCACTGTCATACAGTGAGACCAAATTCTGTACTGCTGTTTGGAATGAAAAAGAAGAATGTTATGAAGTTGTACATGTTTTCACTTGGCTGCATATCATTTTCTCAGATATGCTTCTACTTTCCCACACAAAATCCATAAAGCTGTTGTGGGCCTTATGGGGTGAGCCAAGAAGTAAGTCAGGAGAGATGTGAAGAAATCCAATTTTACCTAGTTGAATATAATTTTTAATGTAGCTTTGCAACCACTTCATTATTGTCCAACTGTATTTATTTAAGAAGCTCATTGACCTACTGCCTAGCTGATTTGCTGTAGAATTCTTTGACATCTGTTTTGGGTTGCAGGAAACTACTCTTATAATTAATAATACTAATTGTTGCATTTGATATAGTGCATTATTGCATCAAAACATTCAAAGTCTTTCACAGAGTTTAACAACTGCAGTGATTTGTATCTAATTAAACTTAGCGGCCAATTTACACTAATCACAGCAATGGCCCACAAATCAGCTTTAAAGTGAATGCACAACTATTTTTTTAAACTGGGGCTTGTTGGCTAGGACAGAAGGAGAAACTCATTCTCTTTTCAAATAGTGGTACCTTAAACTTTTACTTGCACAGACAGATAGCTTAACACCTCATCTGATGGACAACACCTCTGAGACCTCACTGTTTCCCTGGTATTGCACTAGAGCATTAGCCTAGATTATGAGGTCAAGGTCCCAACATGGGGCTTGACCCCAAACTTTCTGATTACCAATTGAGCCAGGCTGGCACGAGCAATTCCAGAGGTAGGCTGATTTCTTTACCCAGAGTGGTGGGAATATGGTACTTACTACTACAAGGAGTACAAGCATAGACCAGTTGGGCCAAATCACTTGTTTCTGTGCTGTATATTCTATGTAATTCTATGATTCTGGTTTATCAGGAGAGTGCTAAAGACTGACGTAATTCTACATTGAACAATAATTTTTTTTAGTTTTGTAAGACAATTAGATGATTGTTTAGTTGGCCAATTGGATATAACTGACTGGTTTCATCTAATAGAAAATTAGGACCACAATAATGGGGGAACAGAGAAGGAAAATGTCTGCTTTGTAATTCAGGCACAATTCTTGTGATCCAAGATTCAATGCATCAATCTACAAGAACAACAACTTGCATTTATATAGCATCCCGGAACGTTTAGCTCAACAATCTATTCTCGGCAACCCCCCAAAAAAACACAGACTAGCCAGGCAATCATCAATGTTCTCTGAACATTATTGGAAATTAAATATTTTCCGATTTTGGTGTTTTGGGTTGGGCTCCAAAATGTTTACGGTGGAAAGAAAATATGTATTGTGATTTACAACACACTGCAGGTGTAAGGTTGAAGTTTAGCGTCTGCTCAGTAAATGGTCAGTGAAAGTCAAATCTTACTAACTGCAGCTTCGCTCCACATTCAGTGAGCTGACTAATTATAATTCTGAAGATTCATCTGAACAGAAAATATCTTTCTTTGAATGACAAATAGGGATGCTGTGTGTCACTGAACTTCATCAATTTCAACCACTGGATGTCATTATCACCAGGAAGTGGCTGAGGAACACTGCTTCTCATATTCCTTTCCCATCTAGGGGTTCATGTAACATAATTCTCTGCCCAGGAGTCCATTCTGCACAGTTAATGAACCATGTTTGCAGAATAATTCAACACTCATATTTGAGTGTAATAGTTACAACAGATTAGCAGATTGGCATTCTACAATAACTAGGATGATTTATTTTTGCAATAAATTGTTACTTTGAGTGATTCAACAAATCTACAATTCAAATACTAAATGATAATGTCAATTTGTTTTGTTATTATAATAATATAATAATAATCCTTGCATTTGATATAATAATAATAATCCTTGCATTTGATATAGCGCTTTTCACGTCTTCTAGACATCCCAAAGCGCTTCACAGAGTATACTGTAAAGTGAATTGACTGTATATTTGTGGGCGAAGGCCACAGCCAATTGCGCACAACAGTGTCCCACAAACGATCATGGATTGAAAATGACCAATTTATTATTGTTTTGTTTTTTGGAGGGATTATTATTAGGCGTGTGGAGTAAGGAAACTTGCCCAAGGTTTCGCCCTGCCTGGAATTGAACTCAGGTCTCTCGCTTGCGAAGCGAGTGTTCTAACCACTGAGCTACAGGACTCCACATTATTGAATTTGGCAACATTATTTTTTGTGATAATGTGTACCTTTTTAATACTGAACTTCACTGGTGTTTTGAAGGGAAGAGTTGGATTCTTCAGAGTATATTTTTTACCTACCAATACTCACACAGTCAAGTTAGCCGAAAAAGAATTTTTTCATCCTATGCGTCTAATTTCCTTTGTACATTTCCAAATCTATTTCAATAAGCTTTTAAAAACATATATAGAGGGAGGGGCTCCAAATTACAAGATCTGGAAAATGATTAGTAATTAATGAATCCCAAATAAGTAGCACCATCTCTGCAACACCACTTGGACAACGACTACACAGCAGGTAGGCGTCCGAGCAAAATTCCAGAGTATCGGCTACATCACGTTAAGAATTCACTGATTCCTCATCCTTTTTTTTGCAAATCTCACACTTTAGTTAATGCACAGTATATCGTCTGGAGCAAACAACTCTCCCTCAAAAAAAAATGAACATCAGAAGAATAGTTTTGTCTTATTCTTTGCATTGATTGTAATTTATATCAATATACCAACGCTTTACATAATTCCATTTTATTTAAATTTGGTAAATTCATTTTGAAAGGAAAACGCGAAGAAACATTTAATATCCCCATTATTACCGTGACTTGTAAATATAATTGATTTTCTAGTTTGTTTTCTTTGAGGAATCACTGACACCTTGTATGAAAAATTAGATTGCAATTTCAAGGCAGTGCCACTCGAGGGCAGGCAAGCACAGCCTGTTGTTTATGTCAGCCAAAATATTTTGAATTGAGAAACAAGTTGAGCATTTATTTCTCAATATTTACTTTTTACAATATAATTTAGCCAATTTAGTAATTATCTTCCCTGGGAGGGCAGATATACGGGATCTCCTTTGAGCTGAGCTCGCTCTAAGGTGACATGCTTGGCAATGGAATGTTGGAATGGAGTCAATCCTCTGTGAAGGTCCCTATGTTTCTGTTCAGACAAGTGGGTCCACAGTACTTCAGGGCATTCCTGATAAAAGACCAGTAAGTCTGGCTCTTTGGCAGGACTAGAAGAGGCATATCAGGCAAGTCATTGGGAGCTACTCTCTGGGATTAGGTAAGCAAGGGAGACAGTGAGCATGCCATTCCAGATACAAGGAAGTTTCCGCTTGTGGATGCCATATGTATGTGGTTTGGATACTTTTAAGCATGGTGATGGGGTTCTGCTTGTGTCAAATACCCGGTTTACAAAACAAAAATTACAATATTGTTTCATCAATAATAGCAAGGTCTAATTGGCCAATTGAAAATGGAACTCTTCAAAAATGTAAAAAAAAATTCATCCAGCTTATTAAACAACGTATGCTGTCAACAGGAAGAATAAAAGATACATGGATCAGTGAGAGGAGGCAATCTTTATAGTGCTGACAACTGTGAGTGGGTGTGGGGAATTGTGAGGATAATAAATCAAATTGTATTTGATGTGCCAAAATGTGTCAAAATACTTCAAACATTGACTTTCTTTGAAGTGCAAGTGATTGTTATATTGGGAAACAAGGCAGCGAATCTGCATCAGTAACATCCCACAAAGAGCAACTGAGATGACTGACTAATAAAATTTTTTTTTGGTGTGTTTGGATGAGGGAGAAATATGGGCCAGGATACCAGGAAAATGCCCTACTCTTCCTAGAACAGTGCGAATGGAATAATATGGGCGCTTAATGTACAAACACATTATTCATTGTGCAGCCAGCGATACTCAAAGGAACTATTGTCAACTAAATAATTGATATGAACCCGGACAAGGGTAATCTGTCACAGTTATAGGTCACCAAACAAAATCATTATAAAATCTTCTGAAAACAATAAAGAAGAGCAGAATATTCTATACAAAAGATTTTGAACAATAATTCAAATGGATTGGAGTCCATACTGGCTAAGACGAATGAACAAACAACCCTGTTTAGAGTGTTACATTTCCTTGGCTTGTGAGGTGACTCCTGTCAAAGTGGAGTTGAATGCCAATCTAGATATTAGATTTGATAGAGACAAGAGGTCCAAAATGCCCGCTAGCTGTAGCCTTAAGACTATTGTCTTAAAATTTCAGATCATGGAGAAGTTTGGCAAATTCTTCTTTCTATTATAATTTGGGGAGTTGGTTTTCTTTAATTTAAAAGCAATCTGGAAAGCTGGCTTTAGATTCAAGACTGAGTTTAAAAAATTGCAAAAATTCATCTAAATCTTAAATGTTAAGACATCACCAATCTTCTGCTCTTAAATTTAAAACATTAGTCTTCTAAAGGCTAATACCCGTCGAGCTTGTTATACCATTTTCTTAGATCGAAGCTGATTTGTAACCTCAGTGCCATTTGCCTGATTTTTCGCCATACGTTGCTGATACCCTTACCAGCCAAATATTTATCTACTCACTTCACAAATATTCCCACCAATTCTGCACAATTTGTGTCTCTTCTGTTATGTGAGAACAATAGACCTGTTCATTGAAGGACAAGTTCTCTGGTGCCAATAATCCGCTTGAAGAAAGACCATCTAATTAGATTGAAACCATTGAAAATGTAGAGGACCCAATACTTTCTTGGAATTGGTTCAAAGCTTTTATTAAACCTTATTTTTTGTACATTAATTTCTAGAAATTATACACAAAACAAAACGTTTACTGGAAAGTAAATGAAAGATGGTTTTCAAGACACCCTGCCTCCAGTTACAGTTCCTAATGTCACAAATTGTGCACTCAGTTTAATCACATGGGTTAACAGCCAAGCCCTGCGATGACATGTAACTAAAATAAATGGAGCAGAAACTCCTATAACCTGCAGTTTGATCGCAGTGGAGAACAGGCACTGGACCATATCACGTGTATTAAACATTTTCAGTCATCAGAACACTGCCATGCTCAGTCTCCTGGAACCAGAAGGGCAATGAATAAGCTTTGCAGATTGCAAGGCCCCTGTGGCATACACTAGATCACATTAACTGCTGGTCAGCGCCACTCAAAGAGAAAGTCACGCAAGTGTGTGGAAGTCAAATTAAAAGTTGGAAAGCAAAGTTGTGGGGTCAGTGACGTGGCAGCTTGGAGTATTGATTTTCACATGTTGGAGGAAGCCCAGCGTCCTAGCACTTATAGCTCTAATTGCCGTCTTGCTTGACCTACAATAAACCAATAAATCTGCACCGCAGCATCATGCTGACAGTAACGTGTCGCTGCTGCTTGGATGGATGGTGGATTGTGCATTTTGATTCGACTTGACAAACAATTGCTACAATTATTTAATCTTACCATCAAACTTTAACAGGCTAATGCAGTTCAGCCAGTCTTGTGGTGCGCTTCTTTGTTGGCTGTCTTATTTACATTCAGATCCTTATGATCATTTTGAATAAAAAAACCAGCCTTGTTTACCTTCATTTTTGCTTTCAGCATCATTCCTACCGGTTACTAGGTGATGTGTAAAAGTAAGCCGAGGGGGCTGTTCCGCCTGTGTTTGGTTTCTCTCTTTCTGTGGGAAGCACCTCCCCTTCGCAGAAAGTCAGAGGAGACTGAGAACAAACCAGACAGGAGATTTGGGCAGTCATGCAGGTTAGGTTCTTCACACCGTCCTGCCGAAAATTGGTCTGTCTTTAACTCTCGAAAGCTATTTATAAGGGTCCATTTGAACTCAATGTGAAGTTGATGGTGAGAAGGTTGTCATTACACTCAATGTGTTTATGTGCAGTTATGCAGATCACAGGAAAAGATCTCCATGTGCATTAAAACCATGACAGTCTACACAGAAAGGGGGTGGTGGTGTGGCGGGGGGGCTGTGGGGTGGGATGCGATTCTCCAACGATCAGTACATTTATCAAAATGGGAGATTCCTGTCCCCAGAGTGTTTAAGTTTTTGATTTTGTGGTATTGACACAAGATGCATCTGGAGGTAATTGGTTAACTGTAAAGACAGATGGCTTACTTTGTGATTGCTAAGACTGCAAAGCAAAAGGTGCTGAGAACATGTACTCACTCCACCAGCTCACCACCCCACATTGTCTTTGCTGCAGACAGTGCATTGAACTGTCGTCTAAGCTCTCTACCTTTAGGCATTTGTGACCGGTTTGAGCAAACCTCGGGAGCCAAGGTCAACGGCCAGAAAAGTGAGGTGATGTATTTTGGAGACTGGAAAGAACGCAGTCGCATACCATATCAGATTACATCAAAGTCCTCGCATCTAGTTCGGGGCTGCTGGGGTGTGCCAAAAAAGCTGGGATGAGCGTCTAGGTATAGTGAGGAAGAAACTGGTGACACTTGCTGTCCATCACTGGAAAAAACCTGGTAATCAAGTGTGAGGCCCTCTCGGTGTTACTCTACGTGGCCCAGGTTTGGCCTTTGACCAAGAACACCACCACTGCAGTCACCAGAAAAGTCTTCCAACTGATCTGGGGGTCCAAGACGGATTGTGTCCGCAGAGACACGATGCACAAAACCCCCAAAAAGGGGGGGGAAAAGGGGTCCCTAACATAGGCCTGAACCTCATGCCCACTTTTGTGTGTAGGTGCCTCAGGCTGTGCCTGGAGCCCCGCTACGCCGGCAACAAATGCCGCTACGGGCTGGGTTTCTATCTGTACCCGGTGTTAAGAAGGATGGGTCTGGCAGAACTATCTCGAAACGTTCCACGGAGTTGGAGTGTGCCAAACCACCTAACCTATGTTGAGAAATTCCTGAAGAACACCATCCCAGACCCCGTGCAATCACTGAGTGGTCCGCGCGACCGGTAGTCGAAACAGTTCGAAAGGGGGAGAGGGCAGACTTGATCGGGAGGTACCCTGCGGTGACAGCCAGCTACATCTGGCAAAAGCCTCGTCACCAGCCCTGACCAACAACCATTAGGACATGCTCCGGCTGCCGATAAAAGGGGTTCCTCGCTCTCAGGGATTTCATGCACGGTCGAGGTCTAGGCCAGTCAGCACATTGCCCTCGGGCCGGCTGCAGCGGTCAGGAGACTATGGGCCACCTCTTCCTGGAGTGTTGTTTCTGGGGTGTTGTCCAGTGGTTTGGACATTCCGTTACCAAACAGGTCACTTTTTTCTCTCCAGTGTTTGTTGTTTGTTAAGATTTCAGGTGCTTGTCGTTAGTGTAGTGCAGTGAAAGTGATTATACAAGTGACATTAAAACTGTGGGTGAATCCCAGTAAGTACAGGTTCACTGTGAAATGTGGCAGTTTAGATATTATGAAACAGTAATGTACATGTTGATATTAACAGATATGTTGATATTTAGAGGTTTGTTTATCTCACGATAGGCTCATCTAATTCTTCTTACTCCTTAGATGTGACAGCCTTCCTGCGAAGGTATACAGCATCTTGTCTCTCCAGATTATTCTGATCACCGTGACATCTGCTGCTTACATACATAGTTATATATAGAGTCTTGTAGCCCAGTGGTTAGAGCACTCACCTTGCAAGCGAGACACCTGGGTTCAATTCCAGGCAGGGCGAAACCTTGGGCAAGTTTCCTTACTCCACACGCCTAATAATAATCCCTCCAAAACCAAAAACAATAATAAATTGGTCATTTTCAATCTACGACTGTTTGTGGGACATTGCTGTGCGCAATTGGCTGCCCGTTTGCCCACAAGTATTCGGTCAATTCGCTTTACAGTCTATAATAATAATAATAATAATAATCCTTGCATTTGATATAGCGCTTTTCACGTCGGGAGGACGTCCCAAAGCGCTTCACAGAACACACTGTAAAGTGAATTGACTGTATATTTGTGGGCGAACGCGGCAGCCAATTGCGCACAGCAATGTCCCACAAACAGTCGTAGATTGAAAATGACCCAATTTTTTTTTTATTATTGTTTTTTGGTTTTTTTGGAGGGATTATTATTATCTTGTTGATACTCGTCAACAAGGTGATGTCTCACCACTGTAATCATAGACAGACTGCAGACATGGTTGGGAAGAGAGACTGCAGACATGGATGCAGTGGGCATGGAGAGAAGGAATAACATGACCAAATCCAGTGGCAGCCGGTTTCATAGCCAAGACCAATAATTTATATTTTGAAATAGACTGAGAACAGGAGAACTGTCTGCAATTGTTGTAGGCCTAGAAGCTTTCTTGCTTAAAAGCAGATATTTGAAAAGGTTAATGATGTCCTTTGAGAACACAGACTTCAGATGAAGTGCACATATACATACCAAATGTTGCACACATCAGTTTTGAACCCTGCACCTGCTTGATTTGGATACAGTGACAGCTGACTTGAGCCCAGGTCCCATCACTGCATACAGGCTGGGGCGGGGGGAGGCGGATTACACCTCCATTTGCGACTCTGCTGTACCAGTGCAGTCACCACCATGGTCAAAAAATGGCAAAGAGGACAGATTGTTGGCTGCCAGACCCACTTGTTGAATAAACAGAAGCTTCCATCTGTCCCAGAGCACAAGACTCTGACACCTCCTCCTGTGGTATCTTTCATAACTTCCTTCTGCAACAGTTCATGAAATGGCAGGTTAAGACCAGGTGAGATGGTCCACAGCACGTCCCTGATCCTTTTGCTTCCTCTTCACAGACTTCCCTTAATTCTGTGAAGCGCTTTGAGATGTCGAGAAGACGTGAAAAGCTCTATATCAAATGCAAGGATTATAACTATTATATTATTACACAATGTACAATGAACACAATGTACACCCAAAGTACTTCTGTTCAAAGTAACCCTTGATTGTAACTAAATTAATAAAACAGTTAGGCTAAGTTTCTGGTCATCTTATTTGTTAGGGTCACTTGGGAGTTTTTCTTTTTTCTTTTAATTAAACAAAGGAATTTATTTGAGGTTATATTAGTAGCCATGGGTAACATTGGCATGAAATCCAATTAATTAATCTTTTTCCTGAAGTTTTTTTTTCTTTCTGGGGCTGATCTGAAATACACTAATTGCTATAAATGTTTTGAAAGCCAGGTCTCAACCAATTTGAAGTCTTAGCTGACTTCCAAAAGGTGCTATGACCTGTGGCATAATTCTTTATATACATTTCCAATATTGGCAGAAATTATGGTATAGTGCAGTAGTGCACTGTTATCTGTTGCTGCTAGTTAAAACAGTTTCAATGTAATAAAAACATACTCAATAATTTTACTGCATATCTTTTCTGCCTTATTTGCTTCCAATATGTTGTCTTTTTTCCATCTCAGTCCAGCATTTGTCCTGGTGGCAGCTTTGAGATCTCTGTGGCTGATCACTGCCCTAGCAATCTATGGGCACCAGCGCCTCATTAACTGAACCGCCTGTTTGCTTTTGTAAGTATTTAATAAAATTAGAACTTTTTTCTGAGTTCTGCTATGATTGTGTTCATCAGCTTTCTGTCAATTGCATGCTAAAGTTTTTTTTGAACCCAATGCAGAAGTTCTTGTTCACTTTGCTTCTAGTGTGAGATGATCACTCTATCTAGAGTGAGATGATCACTCTATCGGCTGATAACTGAAATAAATATCTTTGATCGACAGGCAAGTTCTAATGTTGGTTGTGTGAATTCTACATGGATATTGCAGAATTACTTCAAGTGGCCTTGCGCCTGTTGTGTGGCTTTTTCTACAACAGTTAAATCCAACATGTTTTATGTTAAGTTGCAAAACAACCTAGCTATTTACTAAGCATTGGAGTGTTAGTCAATAGCAATACAGCCAAACTGGCCACCTGCAGCCAAAACACACTGACGTCTCTGATTGGCATAATTTTGTTTGATCGGTGCTGCCTCGATTGGTTTAAGTACATTTCCTTTACATTGTTATTTTTTGTCACTGTTTATACATTTTGCTTTGGAAACCCATTGCTCTGTGGATTTCGTGGCTATCTTATGTGCTTGATATCCCATCGTTTTGCAAAATTCCTGAACTTCTGGGATGTGAAATGTGGTCAGTTCTCAGTCAACCATGACTTGCAAACATTTCTTTTGCCTTTTCCGCCACATCCTGGCAGTCATTTCCATTCAATGCACTTCTTTCTATTTTGACATATAATCTGCTACTGACAAAGAGTCTTTGCTTTCATGGTGGAATAAGTCAATTTCTACGTTCCTCCATTTTGTTCCAATACCTAGTGATGGATTATAGTTTATTTTTTTCCTGTTTTGCATCAAAATGCAGTATCATACGATTCAACAAAATACTGTATTTGTGTGGACATCCCTGACTAGTAAATTGATTCTCTTGCTAGCAATATAAACAGTTCTCTATGAATTTCTCTTGGTAGTTGCTTCGATTTTTTTGGTATGATTTTCTTCAGTCTTTTGCATATTGTTCCTGCTTGCTCATAGAAGTAATCTTTTGTATTCCAATAAACTCTGTCCACTGGCACGTCTTGTTGTTGATCATCCATGCCTGATAAGTTCCATCAATCCCTTTAGACTCCCTTTGTCAGTGAACAGTCCCCTGCTTTATGTCCTCTGTTCTATCTACCCCACCATTGGCAGCCAATCTTTAAGACAGTCTCCATCAATCGCTGCAACCAGCCCTAGTAGACACTGCCTCTTGGAAACTGCACTAAACCAGCCTTTACAGATACTGAATCTCGACGGCTATACATAACCAGGCCTAGCACACATTGACTCTCAGCAGCTTCACCTCAACCAGACCTGGCAAACACTGACTCAGCAACTACACTACACTGAATCAGCTTGGCAGACATTGACTCTTGGCAGCCACACTGAATCAGCTTGGCAGATATTAATTTTGCAATTCAACTGAACTAGCGTTGGAATACACTAACTCTCAGTAGCAAAACTAAACCAGCCTTGGCAGAAAATAAACCAGCACTGACTGACACGGACTCACAGAAACAACATTGAACCAACTCTGACAGACATTGATTGTGCAGTTACACTAAACCAACCCTGGCAGACTGACTCTCTGCAACTGCACTGAACTAGCTCTGGCAGACACTAATTGTGCAGCCAAATTGAACCACATCATTGACTTTTCCAGTTTAACTACATTATGTAAAGATGAAAAACATGCATTCGAAATCTGGCACAGCTCAAAGAACACTCTTTTTATAACTTTGCACCAGATAACTAGAGCTTTGCACTTGAGCAGAGAGCCCAGCAGCGTGAGGAGGGAACCGAGTGAGGTGGAACAGAGTGAGAATTCTATTAAGGAATTTGGTGAGAGTGGGAATTCGGTGCAGAGGGGGAAAGAGGTGCATAATTATAAAATATAAAATAATTATATTAAAATAATTTAAATTATGTCTGGGAAATTGGCAGGGCAGCTGAGACTGGTTCCATGTACAATGTGTGCTATGTGGGTACTCCAGGATGCTTTGTGCGCCCTGGACAAGCACGTGTGTAGGAAGTGCCTTGGCTGCTTGAGCTCATGGATTGAATGTTTCAGGAGGTGGTCACCCCACAGCCACAGAGGGTTCATGAGGAGAGTGAGTGGGTGACCAGCCAGCATGGTAGGAAGTGGGTGTGGCACTCACAAACTGGTTCTCTACTGAATATCGGTGAGGGTGATGACACCTCTGGGGAGAGGAGCCAAAAGCAAATGGATGCACAGGGGGACACAGGGAAGAGTGTCAATGCAAAATGTCAATAAATTTGACTTCAAAAAATATGGGGTAATAAAGAACAGCCAACATGGGTTTGTTAAAGGCAAATCATGTCTAAAACCCGATAGAGTTTTTTGATGAAGTAATGGAGAGAGGGATGAAGTTAATGTAGTTTATATGGATTTTCAAAAGACATTTAATAAAGTGCCACATAAGAGACTTGTACGCGAAATACAAGCCCACGGTATCAATGGGACAGTGGCAGCATGGATACAGAACTGGCTGGAAGACGGAAAGCCGAGAGTGGTGGTTAATGGATGTTTTTCTGACTGGAGGGAAGTGTGCAGTGGTGTCTCCCAGCAGTCAGTATTGGGACCACTGCTGTTTTTGATCTATATAAATGACCTGGACTTGGTATAGGGAGTACAATTTCCAAGTTTGGAGATAATACTAAGCTAGGAAAAGTAGTAAACAGTGAGGAGTATAGTATGCAAGAGGACAAAGACAGACTGGTAAAATGGGCAGAAACGTGGCAGATGAAGTTTAATGTGGAGAAATGCAAAATGAATCATTTTGGGAGGAGGAATGAGGAGAGGTAATATAAACTAGATGGTAGAATCTTAAAGAAGGTGAAGGAACAGAGAGACCTGGAGGTTCATATAAGTAAATATTTGAAGGTGGCAGGACAGGTAAATAAAGCTGCTAAAAAAGCACACAGGTTACTAGGCTTTATAAATAGGGGCATAGAATACAAAAGTCAGGAAGTTATGATGAACCTTTATAAAACATTGGTTAGGACTCAGCTAGAGTACTGGGTGCACTTCTGGGCACCACACTTTAGGAAGGATGTCAAGGCATTGGAGAAGGTGCAAAGGAGATTTACCAGGATGGTATCAGGAATGGGAGACTTCAGTTGTCAGGAGAGGCTAGAGAAGCTAGGATTATCCTTGGAGCAGAGAAGGTTAACAGGAGACTTAATAGAAGTTTTCAAAATTATGAGAGGATTCGATAGGGTGAACAAACAACAACAACAAGATTTCATTTATAGACCGCCTTTCACGTCGGGAGGATGTCCCAAGGCGCTGGACAGTTGGGTCAGGACCCGAGCAGGGGGGAAATGGTCAGGGTGAGGGGATGGAAGGGAGGGAGCGAGGAGGGGGTGGGGGATGTGGAGCAGACCGGAGCCAGAGAGACGGAGGGTACAGGCAGGTAAGGGGATAGTAGGTCGAAGAGGTAGGAGGGAGCAAGGCCGTGAATGGCCTTGTAGGTGAGGATGAGGATCTTGAATTTGATCCTCTGGGGGATGGGAAGCCAGTGGAGGCGAGCGAGGGTGGGAGTGATGTGGGCGCGGTGTCTGGTGCGGGACAGTACACGAGCTGCAGAGTTCTGAATGACCTGCAGCTTGTGGAGGGAGGTGCCAGGAAGGCCGGCGAGGAGAGAGTTCCCATAGTCCAGCCTTGAGGTGATAAAGGCGTGGACCAGGGTTTCAGCAGCGTGAGGTAGTGCCGTAGTCTGGCGATGTTTTGGAGGTGATGGAAGGCAGTGCCAGTTGTGGCGCGGATATGAGGGAGAAAGGACAGCTCAGGGTCGAACAGAACCCCGAGGTTCCTGATTGGCTTTGAGAGGTGGAGAGTGCAGCCTTGGATGCTGATGCTGTCAGTGCCTGAGGTGCGGAGGCGCTGACGTGAGCCAATCAGGAGGGCCTCAGTTTTGCGCACGTTGAGCTGAAGAAAGTTGTCTCTCGTCCAGGACTCGATGTCAGACAGGCAGCTGTCAGGACATCGGTGGTCGTGGAGTTGAGGGTAGAAGAGGAAAGGTAGAGTTGGATGTCATCCCCATACATGTGGAAGTTAACCCCATGTCTGCGGATGATGTTACCAAAGGGGAGCATATAGAGGGTGAAGAGGAGGGGACCGAGGACAGAGCCCTGAGGGACACGACACGAGACAGTGCGGGGGCTGGAGGAAAAGCCGTGTGTGGAAACAAAATGAAGACGGTGGGAGAGGTATGACCGAAACTACTCAAGGACAGGGCCTTGAAGGTTGAGGTGGGAGGACAAGCAGTGGAGGAGCATAGCGTGGTCGACCGTATTGAATGCTGCCGATAGGTCGAGGAGGACAAGGAGGCAGAGGGAGACCTGGTCGCAGATAGTCAAGATGTCATTGGTGACCTTGACCAGGGTGGTTTCTATGCTATGGGCAGCACGGAAACCCGACTGAAGGGGTTCGAATAATGCATAATAATAAATAATAATAAAATAGTATAATAATAATAAAGATAAACTATTTCCACTGGCGGGTGGGTCAGTAACCTAAGGACACCAATTTAAAATAGTTGTTAAAAGAAACAAAGAGAAGAAATTTTTGCAAACAGAAAATTGTTCAGATCTGGAATGCATTGCCTAAAAGGGTGGTGGAAGCTGATTCGATATCAACTTTTAAGAGAAAAGCAGATAATTATTTGGGGAGTCAAGTTTGCAAAGTTATGGAAAGAGAGGTGGGGAATGGGATTGATTTGGGTAGCTTTTTTCAAAGAGCCAGCACAGACACAATGGGTCGAATGGCCTCCTTCTGTTCTCCATAATTCTATGATTCTATGAACTACATTGGATAAAGGACATTTTTATCAACAACAACAACATGCACTTAAATAGTGCCCTTCACATAGGGTAGCGTCAGCTGTATTGGGTGTAAGATATGGTCGGAGACGGGTAACGTGACAGGTGGAGGAAAGCAGTCCATGTCAGGGACTGATGTGGGTTGAAAGGACAGCTGGGGATGACATCTAGATTGTGCATAAATTCAGTAAGTCTGAGAGATGGGGAGGTTAAAGAGGACAGAGCCTCAGGTGAGAAGAAAAACCTTTATCAGGTGAAGGTTAAATGAAGGTTTCTTGAAACATTTAGCTACATTAATTTCATCAGCTCTTTACCTAAGAACATGAGGTAAATCCATAAACCAGATGGAGAGATTATTATTCATTTTCCTGTTAAGATCCCCAATGTTGAATGCAAAAAACCCAACTCTGTTGAGATTGACGTGTTCAAATTTAGTAGGTATGCACATATATTTTATAAAGCTTTAATATTTAAGTTTGACAAAATGCAAAGTGTGCTTGATTTATGCCCCAAAATGCTGCACATTTCTTAACAAAATGAGCAAAACATAATTATGCATAATCGTACATGAATAATCACTGAGCTGCTGATGGACGCATTAGTGATGCACTGTACAATCAGATTAGATGTTAGAGCAGAGCAGCGGGTGAGCCCCTTCTGCTCAGAAAGCAGAATCCTGCTTAGAATGAAGAATAGAGAGGAGAACTGGAGAAGCAGATTTCTTAATGTGGAAAACAATGAGTTTTAAATAATATCAATAACAGACCTGGGTTCGATTCCCGGCAGGGCAAACCTTGGGCAAGTTTCCTTACTCCACATGCCTGATAATAATCCCTAAAAAAAAAGCAAACAATAATAAATTGGTCACTTCAATATACGGCTGCTTGTGGGACACTGCTGTGCATAATTGGCTGCCGGGTTTCACCCACTAAAGTACAGTCAATTCACTTTACAGTTTATTCTGTGAAGCGCTATGGGACATCGAGAAGATGTGAAAAGCGCTATATCAAATGCAAGGATTATTATTATTAAAATAGGAGTGGAAAAGGCTGTGCAAGATATTACAATTATCAATGGCGATACTTATTTACAACATGAAACATTTCACGACTCGACATGTCCCAGTCATAACTGCTGAAGGAGGTCCCCTTCCCCAACTTCGTAAAATAGCTATCTTCAAAAGCCAGTTGCTGTAGCTATTTGCTTTTGAACTGTTGCCAGGCATATCCAAATATATCAGTGCCAGTTTAGTAGAAGCTATGTGAGGCGAACCACTGGCCAGCACAAATAGCTGCAAAGACTGGCATTTGGGTGAACAATTTTAACACAGGATTCATTTTCAATGAAAACAATCAGCTAGAACAGTTTTCCAACCTGAGTAAAATTAAGGCTTTGGCACATGGTCTGTTTAAGAAATAGCTTATATTGCACAGGATGGTTGTTTGGTAATCTGAAAGAATGAAATCAAAGTGGCTGAAAGGCCTTTTTCATCTGAACATCCTGTAGCTTGTAATTAGAAATAAAAACACTCATTTCAGAATTGAAACAGGCAACCCTTAGGCAACTGATTAATATATACTGTATGTGTAAAGTTGATTCTGGCTTTCTTGGATGTCATTGTTTTCTATCAATTGTCGATTGTTCATTCAAATAAAAGTACAATGACAGTCATGAGATTCATGTTTGCATTTCAGTTTCCATGTTTCCTTGTGTGCAGCTGATTTATTCACCACTTTATGCATTACAATGACTCGTAGTCCGCTACCTTTCCTTGTGTATCACATGTTTAGTGGATCTGTCAAGTGCGTAGGATGCCTAGCAACACGAATACACACAGAAGGCAAAAGGTTTGATTAGGCTAGAAATGGGCTCCCAAGCAGCTGCATCTAAAGTGTATTTGTGGTGAGATATTAGCAAGTGTCGCATAATAAAAACCTAATATGTTTATTTTTTGTGTCTGTAGTAGTTTTCTGTGTTCTCTCATGCTACGGTTTACATTCAGCATTTTGCAGAGATTCACAGGGCTGTGTTTACAATCCCACTGCACAGACTACTTTGAGAAGGTTTCAGCAGGGCTTCTGCTTAGCATCACTGGAGGATGAACCCTGCACTCCCCAGTAGTGAGTAGCCCAATGGAAATGGGAGCGTTTTACCTTTGAACAGAGCCTGATCAATGCGATGAGGGGCAGGAGGTGTAAATCAGGCTTGCCACTTCATATTACTCTATTCATGGATCAAAGTTGCTTAGCTCCCAACAGTATTACACAGACCAGCACAATACTAATCTTCCTCTCATGCTCACAGTTCTCACTGAGTCCTAAGAGTACTACATCTCATGGTCCATATGCTGCTTCCCAGCTCTTCAAGTAGCCTTTATTTCTACAGCAGTTTCTCTCTATCATCTGTTCCTCAGATGATAATTTTAATTGGTTTTGCTGAAATTTGAAGTGTTGCTTTTTTATCGTACGGTCAGTCTGGTTTTAATTAAAGTTAAATGGCTCACATTTGAAACAATGATCCACAGATAACTGTTATGCAGCATCAAAGTTTATTTGGCAGAATTGTATTTGAAAAGTGATCCTTTTAGGGGGTATTGCAGAAATAGTAGAGCTAATTTGGGTCCAACTGGTTCAGGCTTGAGGCCAGTGGTTAATAAACCAAGCACATGTTTCAGAATTTCAGATCTACCACACACATTAAAGTCAATCAAATAAATAACACTGAATTGAATCTGGGAGAGTCGTGAACTTTGAGAATGTTCTGATCTTCATTTGATTTCATGACACTTATTTCTTTGTAGCCTCATTTTCTTTCGTAATTTTACCTCTCTGGGCTGATTAAGTCATAAACTGATTTAATTCTAGGTGTGAGGTACTGATCCTACTTATAATGCTGAGCACTGAAAACATAAATTGTGAAAAATTACGCTTCAATCAGGATCACACATTTAAACCAGGCATCTCACTGTCTTTCTTTATCAAGGAAACCATTAAACAATAACCATCATCAGCTACAATGTCCACATTAATCGTAATCTTGAAATAGCAAAACATTTAGTGTGTGCCGTGCCTCAAAGGACAAATAGTATTTTACACAAATCACCACCGCATTACAACAACTTGCTGTCAAATTTGTGGTCTGATCACAGCATTAATGGATTAAGTGAAAGAAGTGATGCGTTTACTCTTTAAGACTGTCATACTGTCATTACTTTGCCTGTGAAGTTATCTAGAACTAGCAGCTAAGGCATGGTCAGTATAAGACTACTTTTGTTTCATGCTCCTAAGCGTACCGCTGTTTATACGTACTGGCTTTAAGCAGCCAGAGCAGACCCAACGCCAGCTGAAAATCAACCTACAGTTAACCCTGCAGATCGAGCTCTTTCTATGTTTCAAATCACTCCCAGTGAAAAACACATCTACCTCATGGAGTATATAATTAAGGACAGGACAAGTTAAGCGACTGCCAGGATGGTGCAAGGCGCACTAGATCCACCTGACCGCTCGCTCCCGGTCCCCGCGTGCGCACTATGGCTGCCGCTTTGACCCGAGCCCCCTCACCCCCTCCCTCCCTCCCCCCTCCTCTCTCCCCCAAACCCTCCCCCTTCTGCATCTCTCCCGCTCTCTCCTCCTCTCTCTCCGTCCCTCTCGTCTTCTATCCCCACTTGACCCTCCCACAACCTCCCTCTGTTCCAGCCTGGGAATCCTCCGCCGGGCTCACCGTGGCACTCGGCGTTGGCTGTCCAGCAGCAGCCACACCGACTGCCCCATTCCCCACCACACTCGCCAGCCACCCCGGACACAGACCCGGGGAGTCAACCTCTCCTCCCTCATCCCCATTCCCCCACCCCTGCCTCACAACCTGGAGCCCCCTCCCCTCCCACACACCCTTCTGTCAACCGCTCCCTCCACATCGGACTGCAAAATGTCCGCTCCCTCTGCAACAAGGCCCTGGTCATCAACGATCTCATCCTTGATGAGAACGTTGATATCATGGCCTTAACAGAAACCTGGCTCACCCCAGGCGACACCTTCCCCCTCACGGAGGCCACACCACCCGGCTACACCTCCCACCACATCCCCCGCCCCAACCGCCGTGGCGGTGGTGTTGCCCTTATCTCAAGGACACCACTTGCCCTATCCCCTTACTCCACTGGCTCTTTCCCCTCCTTTGAGCACCTCACCCTCTCCCACCCCTCATTCCTCTCCCTTAAAATCCTCCTCCTCTACCGGCCCCCTAAAACCTCTCCCACCTTCATCTCTGACATTTCAACACTCCTCACATCTCTTTGCCTCTGCTCTGATCGCCTCATCATCCTGGGCGACTTTAACCTACACTTCACCCCCTCCTGCTCCATCTCCACAGACTTCTCTTCCCTGCTCTCCTCACTCAACCTCTCCTTACACATAAACTCCCCCACTCACAGTCACGGCCACCCACTCGATTTGGTGATCACCCGGGGCCTCAGTGTCTCGGATGTCACTATTACCGACAAGGCCATCTCTGACCACTACTTCATCTCCTTCACCACCTCCACCCCCCTCCCCACCTCCACCAGACCCACCACCATCTTCTACCGCCCTTGGAAGAAGTTACCCCCACAATCCCTAACCGATGCCTTGGAGTCCTCTGAACTCCTCTCCCTCTGGCCTTCAACCCTCACCGACCCCTCTTCTCCTCTCTCCCTCCTCCACAATACCCTCTCCTCCACACTCGATACTCTTGCCCCCATCACTTCCCGCACTGTCTCCTACTCCCGCTCCTCCCCCTGGTACACCACCCACCTCCGCTCACTGAAAAGCCAGGTGCGGGCTGCTGAACGCACCTGTGTCAAATCTGGCCTAACGGTCCACCGACAAATCTGGCTGGACCTCCTCAAAATTTACCGCTCCACTCTAGCCTCGGCCAAGTCGTCCTTCTACTCCAGGATAATCCTGGAGGCGAAGAACAACCCCAGGCTACTGTTTTCCACCACAACCCGACTCCTCCGTCCCCCCCGCCACCCCGCGCAGGTCATCTCCTCCAACCTTCACTGCGAGGAGATGCTGGATTTCCTTGAATCCAAGATCAAGGGAATTCGCTCCGCGGTCACTTCCCCTCCAACTTCCACCACCCCCACCCCCTCCCTCCCACACTCCGACTCCTACCCATCCTCCCCTACACACCTTCGTACCCGTTTCCCCACCCTCTGTCACTAAACTCATCCTATCCCTAAAACCAACCACCTGCTCCCTTGACCCCATCCCCACTCCACTCCTTATCTCCCAGCTCCACTTTCTTGCCCCACATATCACTGACATCATCAACCTGTCCCTCTCCTCTGGCTCTGTCCCCATTCCCTTAAAAACTGCCATCATCACGCCCACCCTGAAAAAACCCTCCCTTGATGCGTCGCAGCTATCAAGCTACCGGCCCATCTCCAACCTCCCCTTTCTCTCCAAGGTCTTGGAAAGAGTTGTCGCCTCCCAACTGCGCTCTTTCCTTTCCACCCATTCTCTTTTCGAACCCCTTCAGTCAGGTTTCCGTGCTGCCCATAGCACAGAAACTGCCCTGGTCAAGGTCACCAATGATATCCTGACCATCTGTGACCAGGGCTCCCTCTGCCTCCTCGTCCTCCTCGACCTATCGGCAGCATTCGATACGGTCGACCACGCTATCCTACTCCACCGCTTGTCCTCCCACCTCAACCTTCAAGGCACTGTCCTTGAATGGTTTAGGTCGTACCTTTCTCACCGTCTTCACTTTGTCTCGACGAATGGCTTCTCCTCCAACCCCCGTACTGTCTCATGTGGTGTCCCTCAGGGCTCTGTCCTCGGTCCCCTCCTCTTCACCCTCTATATGCTCCCCCTTGGTGACATCATCCGCAGACATGGAGTTAACTTCCACATGTATGCGGATGACACCCAACTCTACCTTTCCTCCTCTACTCTCAACTCCACGACCACCGATGTCCTGACAGCCTGCCTGTCCGACATCGAGTCCTGGACGAGAGACAACTTTCTTCAGCTCAACGTGCGAAAAACCGAGGCCCTCCTGATTGGCTCACGTCAGCGCCTCCGCACCTCAGGCGCTGACACCATCAGCATCCAAGGCTGCACTCTCCACCTCTCAAAGCCAGTCAGGAACCTCGGCGTTTTGTTCGACCCTGAGCTGTCCTTTCTCCCTCACATCCGCACCACAACTGGCACCGCCTTCCATCACCTCCGGAACATCGCCAGACTACGGCATTACCTCACCCCTCACGCTGCTGAAACCCTGGTTCACGCCTTTGTCACCTCAAGGCTGGACTATGGGAACTCTCTCCTCGCCGGCCTTCCCGCCACCTCCCTCCACAAGCTGCAGGTCATTCAGAACTCTGCAGCTCGTGTACTGTCCCGCACCAGGCTTCGGGACCACATCACTCCCACCCTCGCTCGCCTCCACTGGCTCCCCATCCCCCAGAGGATTGATTTCAAGATCCTCATCCTCACCTACAAGGCCATTCACGGCCTTGCTCCCTCCTACCTCTCCAACCTACTATCCCCCTACCTACCTGCCCGTACCCTCCGTTCCTCTGGCTCCGGTCTGCTCCACGTCCCCCGCCCCAACCGCCCTACCATCGGTGGTCGGGCCTTCAGCCTCTCAGCCCCGAGGCTCTGGAACTCCATCCCCCAGTGCCTTCGCCTTGCTTCCTCCCTTTCCTCCTTCAAGGCCGGTCTCAAAACCTTTCTCTTTGACCGAGCCTTCAGCTCCCCTCTCGACTCTCTTCCCCCTTCTCGCTCCCTCCCTTCCCTCCCCTCACCCTGACCATTTCCCCCTCCTCGCTCCCTCCCCTCCCCTCACCCTGACCATTTCCCCCCTGCTCGGGTCATGACCCAACTGTGCAGCGCCTTGGGACGTCCTCCTGACGTGAAAGGCGCTTTATAAATGGAATCTTGTTGTTGTTGTTGTTGTAGATGAACCTTGGGAGTCTTTAGCTTTGCAAATTCTTATGTTTTTACGTTCTTATGTACACTCTAAGACTGTCCTGTAGCTCAGTGGTTAGAGCACTCGCTTTGCAAGCGAGAGACCTGAGTTCAATTCCAGGCAGAGGGCGAAACCTTGGGCAAGTTTCCTTACTCCACACGCCTAATAATAATCCCTCCAAAAAAAAACAATAATAAATTGGTCATTTTCAATCTACGATTGTTTGTGGGACATTGCTGTGCGCAATTGGCTGCCGCGTTCGCCCACAAATATACAGTCAATTCACTTTACAGTATATTCTGTGAAGCGCTTTGAGATAGCTAGAAGACGTGAAAAGTGCTATATCAAATGCAAGGATTATTATTATTATTATTAAGACCAATTCAGAGGCAATAGCGTAAACTGGTAGCAGATTTACTGAGGATTTAACCCTTCTACATTTCAGTGTTTGATCCTGTGTTATTGTCACTGCAGCATGCACATAGTCATTCCACTAATAATAGTGTTTTTACATTATATTATGCAAAAAAATGTGTTGCAGCTTTGGGAACGTGATACCAACCATTTTTTAAATACCAGAGTTTACAAGAGGAAAATGTAGTTTGAAAAAATGTTTCGCTGTTCTCACTTGCTGTGTAGTGTTACATGGTTTCTGTGGTGTAATTAAATTGTTACTAAACTTGTGCCCTCTGGAACAGACTTACTGCCATTAATTTGTGAAAAGTACCGCAGCAGGTGGTTCCTTTTTCAAAGCCAGTCCAAATTCACATAGGGGCAAAGCTGGTTGGGTTTGAATATGTTTAACTTGTGCCTTCCTCCCTTCTGACACGGGTGCCTTACATTTTCCTATTTGAATAGTAAATGGAGTTCATTCAAAACGATCTTTGCAGGGATCAGTGGCAGCTGTGCTTCGTTGGTCAATCATGCAGCGTTTGCACAGTGGCAACCTTGTCAAATATTTTAGAACCACTTAGACGCTCATTTGCAATCTGCCCATTCTGTTCTCGCTGTGGGGAGGGCAAGTTTGCAGGGCTATGGGGAGAGAGCGGGGAGCGGGATTGAATTGGATAGTTCTTTTTAAAGAGCCGGCACAGACACGATAGGCCAAGTGGCCTCCTTCTGTGCTGTATGATTCTATGATCCTGTAAATTTGGTCACTCAATCCACGACTGTTTGTGGGACATTGCTATGTTTTGCTCCACAAAATATACAGTCAATTCACTTTACAGTATATCTGTGAAGCGCTTTGAGATGTCTCAAAGACATGATAAAGCAATATATCAATGCAAGGATTATTATAATTTCTAGAGATGATTTATATAAACTATTGAATACAAGTCTTTAAAGCTGATATAAGACACGTCATGGATCACTGAAGGGTGATATACAAGATGACTCAGTACATGGCTGATACCGGCCTCATAAAGTGAACAGATGTTGCAATAAGAAGCACAGAGAATAGTCCGAGCAATTGCAAGGAAGAAATTGTCAGGTCCTTGGCTCTTAGTTGGTCCTCTTGCAAGGGAAGGAAACTCCATTAACACAGATGGCATCATTGCTGTTCACAGTTAACCAATCCCAGATTAAATATTTATCTGGCTCTGAGCAGAGCAAAAAATTGCAGTGCCTGAATTCCATCAAACTCATTTTCAAATCAACATTCCAAGTATAGTTTAAGATGCCAAAGTAAATATTTGAGGCAAGTATTTCAGGATTCAAGAAAGAAAGAGGAACTCTGATAATTATGTTTAATTCTTAGTTCATAATCAAACCAATAAACCAGTAATCAAAACTATTTCAGGGAATACTGATCGATGTTTAAGTCTCTATTAGTAATTTGAACCACACATCCTTCCCTTGTCCTTCAATTTAGCAAAAAAATGGATAAAGGAAATCAAAATCGATTGGTTTTTGAAGAAGTTGTGAGAAGTCTCTGAGACATGTTCCTGGACAAATCATTTCCTTGGCACTTTGAGGGCTGGGTTATGTTTATAATCTGACACCTCACATTTTAAGACTGAATAGTGGGTTCGAGGAAAATGATGGAGGAAAGACAATATAGCACATAACTGAAAGTAAAATTGCAGAACTTCAGAAAATTCACTGAAAAAGGCATAGTCCTGAGTGATGATATGCAACTGCATGGATTTTGTTTTGAAATTTTCTGACAAGGGATGTGAATTTGGGGGAGAGGAAGTCTGGAGGCATATCTTATATTGATGACTGAAAAAACATATAAGGAACTCAACCAAATTTAAAAAGCAAATGAAAGAATTTTAAAGCTAAAAACTTAAAAGGAAGTTACCTTACATAGCAGTATAAGACAATATATTGCTTGGCTCACAAAATATACAGTCAATTCACTTTACAGTATATTCTGTAAAATGCTTTGAGATGTCTCGAAGACATGATAAGGCACTATATCAAATGCAAGGATTATTATTATTAATATATTTTATGTCATTCATTATGCACTTCTCCTGGTCAATTCATATTCAAACAGTGCCTCCCTTACAAGTGAGAGACCTGAGTTCAATTCCAGGCAGAGGGCGAAACCTTGGGCAAGTTTCCTTACTCCACACAGAGCCTAATAATGATCCCTCCAAAACCAAAAACAATAATAAATTGGTCATTTTCAATCTACGACTGTTTGTGGGACATTGCTATGCGCAATTGGCTGCCGCGTTCGCCCACAAATATACAGTCAATTCACTTTACAGTGTGTTCTGTGAAGCGCTTTGGGACGTCCTCCCGACGTGAAAAGCGCTATATCAAATGCAAGGATTATTATTATTATTATTATTATTATTATTTGATCTCCCTTACATTACATTTTGACAATATTGGTTTGGTAACAAGATGTATGAAGCTAATAAAGTAGATATAAAGTACATTTAAAAGTAAATTTTTAATTATTTTTGTCTCAATGATATTTAAAACAAAAAGCCTAGATATTTACATTTGGCAGCAAATGAAATAGCTTATTTCACTTCAAGTCATATCACATGCAGACAGTAGAGAAAGTGCAACCACGTGGAACAAATAATACCAGAAGGAAAGGAAATAGGTCAAGTAATGTGAGGATACATTTAGCAAATTAACATCAATTGATTGGCTCTAAGAAAAAGCAAATAAAAATCTTATTTTGAAAACATACAAGCTCCACAATGAATTTCTATACTAAAAAACATTTCAGCTTTATTAAGTTTTTTTTCTGTGTTAGTCTGGCAGGTTGTTAGATTGGACAAATTTTCTTCCCAAAAAAGTGATTATTGAAGCAGAAACATGCAACGAAAATGACGTGATTTCCACTACTGCAAAGTTGTTTTTGCAGTATATTGAAACATTAAATGATTGCATCTCATCACACAAAAGGGTTCAACAGTACTTCTATCATAAAATCCTTGCATTTGATATAGCATCATATCATGTCAGAATGTCTCAAGCAGTTCATAAGGTTTTTCTGTAAAGTATAGTGGCTATGTATTTGTAGGCAAATGTGGCAGTAAATCTTCTACAGGGTAATGGTTTCTACACAGCAAACACAAACAGCCATGAAGTGAATGACCAGTTTATTGTTTAAGATGTGGCATCTCTTGGACAATTCCCTTCTCTTTTTGAATAGTGCCATGGGATCTTTAATTTCCACCAAAGACTTTGGTATAAAGGAAAGAACTTCCACAGTGAGAATGAAACCACAACCAGACAGGAGTTAAGATTTTATTAATTCATAAGAAACAACATAGAAACAAGGTCTTAGGTCATTGCAATTAAGCAGATTCTGCAAGTAAATTGCCATAAAATCCATGAAGTATTCAGTTAAGTGGACCAACACCCAGAAGAGAAAACTGTCCCTGTTCTTTTGAAAACAACTCTAGATATTTACTTTGCAAAAAATACAAGCGAGTCTCAGATTGTCAAAAAAATCCACCAATTATTTATAGCCTGCCCTCTCCCTTCCTTTGGTGCCCAGGGCATATGCCTAGGTTGGTTATGCATTAATTGAAACCTGTAGTTAAGTGTTGATGTGCAACTATTAAATGAGGAAGAAGGAAAATGATAGAGGAAGGACATACTCTATTATATATGTTTTTATAATGAGTAAAACATTGGATATATGTTAATTAACAGGTCTGTGTGTGCCTTCAGGTTGAACACAATTAATGGATAAAATACATTTTATTCCTGAGCATGAATAAAGCAGATATACAATTGAAAAAAAACTGTATATAAAGGCTAAAGGAGATTCCTTACAAGTGAGAGTGAGCACATCTTGGTACATATAAAAGGTAGTGAGCAATGAATTATAAATACTGTAGTTATTTTGCTTCAAACATCAGCTAATCAGTCAGATCAGAAAATGGATTCAGAGGGAGAAGAAGTAAAGCCTTTGACTTCTATAAATTAGCAGATTCTTAGCTCCACAAATAAAATTCCACTTTGGGAATTACATAATTAGCTTTATAATTTACTCCTTTCTGTACCAGAACTTTTTAGATCAATAAACAGATGGCAAAACAGCACCTACTGTGGTTTTCAGACTCCTATTAATTGAGTGATTTATGCAAAACTTTTCTTAAGCTGCAAGTAATTGTCTTTTTTGTTTTACATACGAGTGTTACTGAGAGAGCTACACAGGCATTAATGATTGCATTGGATCTGTTTGAACACAGGGCAGATGTGTAGAGGATTCCAGCTATGCTGGCAAAATGTGACTTTTCCCAGGGGTTTCTTTCTGAGCCGAGCTCTGAGCTTAGGAGCCGAAACCCACGGACACCTCAGTCAGCAGAGGGAGCTCCTTTGCTTTGACACAACAGTATGTTTGACTGGCAACAATCTTTTCCAGCTATGGAATCACTCTTCGGGAATACGCCACAAAGATTAAAGGCAATAAATGAATGAGCATCTCCAATCTATCTTTTACTGTCAAAAAGCAAAGAATGAAAACACAGTATATAGGACATTCCCAGCAGGGGACTGATAGCTGTAAAATGCAGTCAAGCAGCAACATTTCATCTGAGACTACCAGAAGAAAATGGGTTATGGAATTAGGTCAAAAGAGCCATAATTTCATAAACTGTTATGGTATGTAATGATTTCTCATGTTTTTGTGTGAAACTTAATCACACTGTAAAGTTGCATTAAATGTACAATGTGAGTGTTATGATTATGGCATGTCCCAAGTATTTGGAAGGCTATGAGTGTCGGCTGAAAGTGAGTGATCGCCAGCAGATCAGAAAACAGATGAAAGTCCATGCCTGCTTCTGAACATGTGGATATTTCCAAATTGCCATTGCACAAAGCAACTTTAATGATATAACCTTGGAAACATCCTGTTTTTCTACTTAACCCAAGCATTGAATGGCAACAGAGCCTATGCATTAGAATTGCTGAGTTCAGGAAAAGAAACCTGGGATTAACATTGTATGCAACAAAACCCCCATTTCATCATAAGTCTGGACATTATTTTGTTTGAATGCAGTTAAGGTCAAGAAAACATTTGAGATAGGGTTTGGAATACAGTGAAATGTTGGATAATATTATTTTGTGTAATTGTAACAGTTTTTTCACTGTCATCCTTGGATGCTATTTTCAGTCAAAAGAAGCAATTTATAGAAACACAAAGCTTTCAATTGAATCAACAACGACAACTTGAATTTATGTAACATTGACAACAAACCTAAAGGCACACACAGACTTATGAACAAACAGATGGTTTCCTTTGTTGCATTGCTGAACAATGGTAAGTGGTAAGCACAAGATGTACAGCATTTGCATTACAGCTCGTTTATTGCAATGGCTATCTTAAGATCAGTGTATTTATTGTTATTGTTCTGGCCAAGTTTGGAAGGGTTATTGTAAAGTTTGCCTCCTACATGTCTGAAGAGTCAGTGTTGATCCAATCGGTTAGGCCGAAGGTCCACTGACTTTCTCAAAACAATTTGCATTCTTCCTGAAATCTGTCACTGAGATGTTACATACTGTATTGGAAAACAATAATTAAATGCCAGAACTGCCTCCTCAATTGATTTTATGAACATATCAAGCAACTGACGCTTTACAATTTACCTACGCTTCTTTTAACCATGCTTCTTGAAAGTAGCATGCCCCTTTTATAACAATAGTTTGATTCATATGTGTTAAAAGTGATGGTCAGCAGCTAACTCCAAATACAGCACCTTCAAGTTATATCTTCACAGTGTTACAGTCTGCTGTGCTTACAGTATCTGTCCAATCAAAGGCCTTAATGTTTTGACTCAAGCTAGATCTGCAGCTATGTGGTAAAATCTAACTTTCTATTTCTAATAATCTGGATGTTTTATCAATAACCTTACTATCGTTATGATTTCCCACTGGGAATAAATCCACGCAGTTCGTTTGACACAAGTACACTGATCTCAAAATATCCATTGCAATAAATGAGCTGTCATGCAAATGCTGTAGATCTTGTGATTCTGTCAACACCCACAGCAGCCATGTTACACCTGCTTCAATTTGAACAGTAGGATACATTTCAGGGTTTGAAGATGGCATGTTTTGGTCTAATTAGAACATCTGCCTATGTAGTTCTCTCTGTAAATTAGCTTATGTGTCTGGGGTGCCTGCCCACTGTCTGGAGAAAGATGTGTGGTATTTTCTGCTTTTGATCACAAAATATACGCACACATGTTTTATCCACAAAATATACAGTCAATTCACTTTGACTGGACAGACAGGACTTTGAAACACCTCAATCATATGAAAAGGCGCTATATCAAATGCAAGGATTATTATTATTATATCATAGGAACACAGGAGAACAAGCATGGAAAAAGCCTATTTTATCCATTAAGTTCCTCTGCTGCAGGCCCCTCCCCTAAGTGGTTGGGATTTAATTTGCATCGGGTCTATTACACACCAAGAATTACATCTGAGTAATAAACTTTACTGATGAATGGATGTTCACCCTGCAGACCTTCGCTTATCTCAATACGTGTTTACAAACTCAAAGTTTATCAAAGAATTTTCAACAACGCTACTTTCTCATGCACAGTCCATTCCTATATCTTCTGATTTATTGCCTTGATCACTAAGAGCCTAATTAGCAATGTGTTCAATATATGGAGCATCAGTATCATTACCCACAGGAGCCTCAGATTCCTTGTTTGTCTTGTTGCTTGGGCTACTATCAGTAGCAGTTTCTCCCATATAATTCATATTGCCTGCTTCTATATAATAGTTGATTAGACTTACATCCCCCATTTTTCAGTAATTCCATCAATAGCATGACATGATGTCCTCATACACCAGTAGTCATCTCTTACTGACTATCCATGAGCTCAATCAGCTTTGTAATAAGTCCATTCTTGTATGGAACGGTTCTATTACATATTATCCATCGTTATAGTGGTTTGGCATTATGCATATGGAACAAATATACGTTTAAGACATTGCAGAGTAAGTTGAACAGATGTAACTTGCTTGGATAATTTGCAAGTTACACTGCTGTACCCATTAGCTAAAATATAATGCTTGCCATCTGAACAATTTCACTTGGACAGCTCGTACCATAAAATATTAAGTAACATTAAAACTGTAAGGCTTGTGCTAACCATTGCATTTTTTTTTCTTCTTGACAATTTTTCTTTTTAACTCTTCTCCCTCCCCCCCCCACTTCGTCTGTCTTGCTATAAAGTGTAGCTTGGACAATGAGTCTAGGTAGTCAATTGGAGTCTATCAAATGATATATATTAACGTGTGTATGTGTAAGAACGAAACATTTAGTCGTTTTATAGAAAAGTAGTGAATGGTGTAAAAAGTTTGATATTGCGATGTAATGGGGGAGGAAAGCAAACGATGACCATTGATAATGTGCATCAGTCAATTGGAAATCAATAGTATAGAGAAACAAATAAAAGCACTGTCATTGACAGCAAAAATAGTTTTTGATGCAGTGGCGTACTACAGATCTTTGTAAACACTTCCTGCAGTTCCTGGATGTGCCATTACCAAATCATTGAATTTTGTCAGCCAAGGAACCAATGGCTTTTTAGGGAGCAAATGCTATGTTATCATTACCATCTGGGAGCCAAACTAAAAACAAAGGAACCACTGGAGTTTAGTTCTGAGTGGACAAGAGAAAACAGAGATACCAACAAATGAATTAAAAATAACAGTTAAACCCTTACATTGAATCATAGAAATGTTGATACACAAAATAAAGCAGCACACGTATCGTGAAGGATTATCTAGAGAACTTTAAATGTTACTTAGCAAAGCTTGTTTAATTTCAATGGTACTGCATAACAGTGCTAATCATGAATAAGATATAAATATTTAAGCAAAGACCATAACCTATAAAAGCCCAAATTAAGCATATTTCTAGTGTAAATAAATATGTCTTTCTGTAAGTTTAAAGTCTGACCTGAAAATATTATAGGCACAACACTCAAAAGCAGCAATTCTGGGAGAAACTATTCAAGTGTTTTTCTCACATAGTTTCTTTGATGATAAAAAATATAATTATAAGTATATAAACAGAATTCACCATATTTAAGCTTATTATTTTAAAATCATCAAAGCAATACATTTTAATGGGGAAATGTTCCGTCTCCAAAATTTCCGGAATACACGTCATTGAATAATCTGATTCCTAATTATTTTCTAATGCCATATTTTCTCATGACACCATTTGAAATTTAAAGTACTTTTTGCATTATATTTTGAAGTATAATGCAAAAGATCTGAAGTTGTATTCATTTGATTTACATTGCATCATAGTTTGTGAAAATAGCATGGATCAGCACTGTATGCATTAGCACTTTAGTTGGTGTTTAACTACAGATGCTGTCTCTTTGGTACATTGAAGTCTTCTGCGACTGTTTGAATATAGATGTATTCTATGATTTACATACAGTAACACTTCTGGATACAACTGGTTTGCATCATTTGGTGATTGCATGCTTTCATAGAGCTTTTTATGTTTTAGGTGCCAATTTAAAAGAGAGAAAAATAATTTCTGTGAATATTTATACTAAAGTAGTTACCTGTGCCTGCACAGATACAGCAACAATCTGCATATTACTATAGCAACATTCTATGTTTATCTAAATACACTGAGTGCATTAGAGCAATGAATATATCACAACACAAGAGCATTCTATGAATATGCAATTTGTTTGGAAGAATACCATTCACCATGCTTATGTACATAGAAAATGTTAAATTACTCCTTTGGGTTGATGCTCTGTGAACACTGTTTTTAGAGATCTGTTTTAATTCAGCATGAAGCTGTCTGTCAGAAATGGATCATAAGTACCCGTTGAGAAAACAGAGTGTATCAATGTGACTGTCAATGTGTTATTTTCTTAGGCAGTAAAATGTAAATGTGGAATTTTTTTCACTGCTTTTTAATTGTAGAAATATACAATATTAATAATAATCCTTACATTTAATATAGCATCTTTCATGTTGGAAGGATGACTCAAAGTGCTTCACGGTATATATTGTAAAGTGGAGTGACTGCATATTCTGCATGTGAAACGTGGCAGTTAATATGCGCACAACAATGTCGCAAAATGTACAACATTCCAATTGAAATAATTGTATTCAAATATAACCGGGTTAACTATGTTCAAATACACGAGTAATCTCTCCATTAAACCAGTAATCCATAATATTTCAAATTATAATTGTTGATGTAGGTGTTTTAGATCATTCCGTAAAGAGCAGTTATTATTAATGTTCAAATATTAGAAATGATAAATTGAATATTTATCGCAGAGAAATAAATAGAAGGACTAATGCATTAGAATTCTGGAATAATTTTCACATTAAAATGAAAGAAAAAAATTTCCTTGGCTAATCTAAGCGTTTCTGTCAAGTGATTCCGAGTGATTCCAAATCGCTTACTCTTTATTGACAGATTGCACTCAATATGCCACAAATCATGATCGCTAGATTTGTTCCAGGAAAACAACACTGGAAGAAAACTGGAGGAAAAATAAAATCAATCTTAATGTAGACTATCTGTCTTAATCATTATATCAACATTTTCCATAAATCTGAATGCATAACTCTTCTTGTAATTTCTTGCTGTAATGTAAGGGATATAGAATATATTCATTCCATGTGATGACCCATTCTATCTGAATCTATTATATTATCAGAGCTACTGCCATATGTGATAATTACTTCTCAATCATGCTTTGCATTGGGTATTTGTGTTTTCCATGTCTCTGTTCCAAGCATCTGTTTCAGCTGCAAAGCAGACAGTCAATCCTGTAGCTCAGTGGTTAGAGCACTCGCTTTGCAAGCGAGAGACCCGAGTTCAATTCCAGGCAGGGCGAAACCTTGGGCAAGTTTCCTTACTCCACACAGCCTAATAATAATCCCTCCAAAACAAAACAATAATAAATTGGTCATTTTCAATCTATGACTGTTGTGGGACGTTGCTGTGCGCAATTGGCTGTCGCGTTCGCCCACAAATATACAGTCAATTCACTTTACAGTATATTCTGTGAAGCACTTTGGGACGTCTAGAAGACGTGATAAGCGCTATATCAAATGCAAGAATTATTATTATTATTATCCACTTTACAATATGTTCTGTGAAGCGCTTTGAGACATCCAGTGTGAAAAGTGCCATGTAAAATGCAAGAATTATAATAAATGCATTGTGCACAGTCCACGTTGCATTTTAATATCTGTGTAGAAATTGTAAAAAAGGCTCCTTTGTTCCATTATTTGCAGATTAAACCATAATCGATAATGTTTGCAATTATATGGATCCAGTTGATGCACCGTGAAACTAGTTCTCATAGCTATCCTATGTTGTATTTATTGCTGAAACAAGATATATTCTGATGGTATAAAAGCTTGTCCCCTGGAGTTGATGAGATGTCAGGGCTACCATATATGAATCCAAGAGCAACACCACAAAATTTAAGGAATGAATATATAGTGTTCTGAATCTTCAAGGAAGTTTTTTTGAACAATGTGTGTAAATTAAGAAAAATCAAAGAAATAGAGTACCTAATTTATACAATGCCTGTTATCACAGAGGTATATGACAATTATTGTTCGGGAATTTTAACGTTTATGAAGCTTAATGACCTTCAGTTTTTTCAGTACATTGATATCTTTGTCCTGAGATCATTTTGTCCCCAAGACGTAATGTATTACAGACATCAGAATACACAATGAAAAATTGCCATTGGGCCTGTCAGCCCTCCCACTCTATCTCTCAGGGAAAAGTTCCAAACTGATACACTTCACTCCCCATGAGCACCTCAATGAATGACAGGTTTAAATTTGTGCCTTAAATCATTTTTTGTTAGTTTCTGATCTCTTGTGTATCCAGCAGGGCTTATTTGATAAGTAACAGTAATGTGAACCCTGGCTGATTTTTTTCCCTCCCTGTTTCAGGAGGGCTGAGATAAATTGTAATACTTCACTGAAGGCCCATCTGAGATCTTTGATCTCAGCACCAGTCACGTACTGCCAATAATATGTATAGTTTGACTGCTGTGCCATTCACAGTGCATATTTGCACCACAAAAGAGACACATGCAGAGCACAGCCATGTGTAATTTAGCATTCTCTGGTATTGCTTGTGAATTATCTGCTGCTTAAACAACTCTGATAGTGCCACCTTTGAAGCCCATCTAAAGACCTGTTATTTTGGTTGTACTCTCAGTCATCTTCCGCCTCCCCACCTATCTCAGCTTTCCCTCCCAGTTCGGATGCCCAATCAGCCATGTGAAGGGCTATGAAACATCCTCCCTCTGTGAAAAGTGCTTCCAAATATCAATTGTTGTTGTTGATTGAACTCTTTTCTAACTTCGAACTTCCATAGCCTAGGTTGACATTCGAGTGCAATGCCGGGGGTGCACTGTACGGTCGGAAATATTGTCCTTCGGATGAGATGTTAAACCAAGGTTCTCTCTGCCTGTTCAGGTGGATGTTAATGATCCCATTGCACTATTCAAAAAGAGATAGGAGTTTCTCCTGGTGGCCTGGCCAACAATCCCCCAAGTAAAGTTCACTTCATGGCTGTCTGTGGAACATTACTTTGTGTAAATTGATTGCCGGATTTACCTACAAATATAGTCACAACACTCAAGAGTAAATACCCTTAAGTGCTTCGAAAAATGCATCTGACATGAATCTGACTATATCAACTGCAAGGATTGCTATCATTATCAATCAGCAGAAAACAGAATGGAAGTACAGGAGTCTGACTTTTTTTTTAAAAAAGGCAAGGTTTGTGTTGGCTGCATTTACGCCACAAAATCTCTGCAGGACTCTCGGAGATACTCCTGCTCATGTCAATACTTTCAAGATCATGTCAACAGTGATTGTGTTGTACCGCACAAGCGCAAAAAAAATCTTGGCATATCACCAGCGCCAAAAGTCCAGTATAACAACAGCATTAATGGTTACTTGCACAACTCATTTGTTTTTTTCCTCAGTACAGATTGCACAGAGATCATTGTTTGGGCAGGATCTGCATTTGTAAATACATCCGTAAAAGGATGAAACATGAAAGAAAATCAGAATGTTTGTTATCCTTGTGGCTATCTACCCTTCGACGATGGCAGCCTGACTTTTATAGAATTATGTAGCACAGAAGGAGGCCATTCGGCCCATCATGTCTGTGCCGGCTCTTTGAAAAGAGCCGGCACAGACATTCTATCCAAATCAAATCCTATTCCCCGCTTTCTCCCCATAGTCCTGCAAACTTGTCCTCCTCAAATAATTATCTACTTCTCTCTTAAAAGTTGTTATCGAATCGGCTTCCACCACCCTTTCAGCAATGTATTCCAGATCCGAACAATTCTCTGTGTGATAAGAATTTCTCCTCACCTCCCATCTGTTTCTTTTTACAACTATTTTAAATCGGTGTCCTCGGGTTATCGCCCCAGCCCCCAGTGGAAATAATTTCTCCTTGTTCACCCTATCAAATCCCCTCATAATTTTCAAAACTTCTACTAAGTCTCCTCTTAACCTTCTCTGCTCCAAGGAGAATAATCCTAGCTTCTCTAGCCTCGCCTGATAACAGAAGTCCCTCATTCCTGGTACCATCCTGGTAAATCTCCTTTGCAACCTCTTCAATGCCTTGACATCCTTCCTAAAGTGTGGTGCCCAGAAATGCACCCAGTACTCTAGCTGAGTCCTAACCAGTGTTTTATAAAGGTTCATCATAACTTCCTGACTTTTGTATTCTATGCCCCTATTTATAAAGCCTAGTAACCTGTGTGCTTTTTTAACAGCTTTATCTACCTGTCCTACCACCTTCAAGATTTACTTATATGAACCTCCAGGTCCCTTTGTTCCTTCACCCTCTTTAAGATTCTACCATCTAGTTTATATTACCTCTCCTCATTCCTCCTCCCAAAATGATTCATTTTGCATTTCTCCACATTAAAATTCATCTGCCACATGTCTGCCCAGTTTACCAGTCTGTCTTTGTCCTCTTGCATACTATACTCCTCACTGTTTACTACTTTTCCTAGCTTAGTATCATCTCCAAACTTGGAAATTGTACTCCCTATACCCAAGTTCAGGTCATTTATATCGATCAAAAACAGCAGTGGTCCCAATATTGACCCCTGGAGACCACCACTGCACGATTCCCTCCAGTCAGAAAAACAACCATTCACCACCACTCTCGGTTTTCTGTCTTCCAGCCAGTTCAGTATCCATGCTGCCACTGTCCCATTGATACTGTGAGCTTCTGTTTTGCTTACAAGTCCCCTATGTGACATTTTATCAAATGCCTTTTGAAAATCCATATAAACTACCTCAACTGCCCTACCTTCATCCACCCTCTCCATTACTTCATCAAAAAACTCTATCTGGTTTGTGAGACATGCCTTGCCTTTAACAAATCTGTGTTGGCTGTCCTTTATTAATCCATATTTTTCTAAGTGAAAATTTATTTTGTCCCGGATTATAATCTCTAGAAGTTTCCCCACTACTGACGTTAGGCTGATTGGCCTGTCGTTCCCAGGTTTATCCTTCTGCCCCTTTTTGTACAGGGGAGTAACATTTCCAACCCTTCAGTCCTCTGGCACCACCACGGCGTCCATGGAGGATTGAAAGATTGTGGCCAGAGCTGCCGCTATTTCCACCCTTACTTCCCTTAGTAACCTAGGATGCATCCTGTTCGGACTGGGTGACTTATCTACCTTGAGCACCAACAACCTTTTTAGCGTCTGCTCTCAGTTTATTCTTATCTTATCCAATTCCTCTACCCTCTCCTCCGATACTGTGACATTGGCTGCATCCTCTTCTTTTATGAAGACAGATGCAAAGTACTCATTCAGTACGTCAGCCATGCCCTCTGCCTCCACAAGAAGATTTCCTCTTTAGTCCCTAATTGGACCCACCCTACCTTTGACTAACCTTTTATTCTTTATATGCTTATAAAATACCTTAGGGTTCCCTAAGGTATGTTACCTGCTAATCTTTTCTTATACAATCTCTTTGCTCCTCTTATTCCCTTTTTCAGTTCTCCTCTATACTTTCTATATTCTATTTGATTATTTTCTGTATTTTGGACATGACATTTATCGTAAGCCTCCTTTTTCTGTTTTATTTTAATCCCAATTTCCTTTGTCAACCAGGAAGGTTTGGATGCCCTACCTTTCCCCTTTGTGGGAATATATTTGTTCCAACCCCGAACTGTCTCCTCCTTGAAGGCCTTCCATTACTCGTTAGCTGTTTTACCCGCCAATCTTTCTTTCCAGTCCACCTTTGCCAGGTCCCTTTTTAACTCACTGAAATTAGCCCTCTTCCAGTTGAGTATCTTTACCTTTGATTGCTCCTTTCCATAAGTACTCTAAACCTAATGATGTTGTGATCACTGTTGTCCAGATGCTCTCCTACTGAAACCTGCTCCACTTACCTTTAATCAATATTGCCACCTCCCTCCTTTTTTCCCTTCCCTATCCCTCCTGAATGGATTGTAGCCCGGAATATTCAGCTCCCATTCCTGGTCTTGTTTGAGTCAGGTCTCTGTTATTGCCATTACATTATAAACCCATGTGGCAACTTGAACCGGCAGCTCACCAATCTTATTTGTCACACTCTGTGCATTTATGCATTTGCACTCCAACACTGACCTAAGTCTTTTCTGCATTTCTCCCCAGTCTAATTCCTCTTTTTATTTGGATTACTCCTTATTACATTGTTATTCGTCACTCCCAGCCCTTTATGTAACTTGTTTGTCCTCTCAAATGTTACATCCTGATTCCCTTCCCCCCTTCAAAATTAGTTTAAATCACTTGTTTGCAAAATGACCTGTGATTCACTGCTACCCAAAGATACCCTGGGTCAGTGAATGAGAAAATGCTATGTCATCATGACACAGCATTACTTATCTTGTACTGGGGAAACTTTCAGCTCCTGACGCCCACTCATTTGCTGCTATTCTTCTAATATTGTCCAATAAAATAGGAATCTCAGTTCAATTGCTCCGCTGGTTAATTGAAGACCTGGCTATTAATGACCCAATGATTTCAAAAAGTCATTTCAGCGCTTAGCTTTACAGAAGGTCAAATGCTTGGTTCTCAGTCTGTACTCTGTGAGCGGACTTAGCTGCAGTTTAGGTACTGAAATTGTCTTCAGTAGCCCTTGACTCGGGAGGATAAAACCATACATCAGAGCTCTTGAACGTAAGACCGACATCCTTGATAGAAAGTGTATCTGCATGCAGGTCAGGCGAGAACAAGATCAGCTTTGATTGAGATGCCCTTCACAGTTGAAAACTCTTTGCCTCATTTGCTGCTCAAGTTCATAAATAAAATACTTGCATTTGGTATAGCACCTTTCACGTCAGGAGCATGTCCCAAAGCACTTTACAGGACATACTGCGAAATGTAGTGACCGTTTGGTGGGCCAAGCCCGCAGGCAATTTTTGCACAGCAATATCCCACAACAGTCATGAAGTGAGTGACAACTTTAATTTGGGGGATTGTTGCCCAGGATACTAGGATAAACTTCCTTCCCTTTTTTGAATAGTGCCATGGGATCTTCTTTATTGTTCATCTGAATAGGGAGATAGGACTTTAGCACCTCTGACATTGTAGCATCCCCCCACTCCCAGCATTGCATTGGAGTGTCAGCATAGACAAGGTGAGCTCAAGTCCTGGTCTGGGGCTTGAACCCGCCACCTTCTGATTCAGAGGCGAGAGTGCTACCACTGAGCCAGACTGACACACAAATGGAAAAAATAGACATTTAAGTGAGTTATCGGGAGGTTACTAGTGCTGGAGAAATGTTTCCCCGCAGGAGTTAGTAAATTCAAGAGGAGAGAAAATTAGACAAAACTAATATTAGTTTGGTGACCCAGTTGTCCTGCCTACATTAGGGATGTGGAACCACTGAGCATACCTGGCTGAATATGCCGCTGACAGAGAATGCGAGATTGTGCCCCAGTTGGTTGATGCCTATACGATACGAGAGAGAACTCAAATGCTGCCCTACTCTCTATTCTCGAGCGGTGACTGAACTTTGCCCAGAGATAAAGTGTTTCATTCTTTCACACCTGAAACTTTGCCTGTTTTTCACTCTGCTAATAGTACAGAGAGCAATGCTCCCTTGTCATTCACAACTTTACTTGTGCTCCATTAGTGCTCAGTGTGAAACTGTGAAGTGCAGCATTGCTTGTCTGCATGGAGACTGGTGAAGAATATAATAACTGCAAAAATAGTGGAAGGTGACATGAATAATTTAATTGGTAATACCTATTCTTAAATGTACTGATTCAAATATGAAATTGTAATTTTTAGTGTATTGTGATGGTCCTTTAGTCAATAGTAGGTTGCAGCCTTTTTTCCCCCAATGTTCAGCTGTCCATTTTATGTTTTGCTGACATGGGCATGAATTTTAATCTTTGCTGCTTTATAGTTATTTAGCAGTTTGAGATATGTTCTACTTCACATTGTGAGTATAAAATATTATGAAAATCCTATTTTAATGGCCTTTTGTCTCCAAATTTAAGATTGTGCATAAATGTTAGAAATAACTTGAATTCAGACATAATTTTTGAAGTTGGTTTTCTGTAGTTCATCCAAAATTGGGTGCCTGAAATGGAAATGTGTTCCATTCCCTGGTGCAAGCATCTTTCACTTTGATGTATAACTATAAAAAAACATGAAAAGAATATTAAATGCATGTTTTATTTGTTCCACATTTATTTGAAAGTATGAAAGGAATAATAAGAGAAGAAAAGAACCCAGAAAATTGAATTGGAAAATAATAATTGAAATCAGAAAGCAGAGGAAATTTAAAAAAAAAATTAACAGTAAAAGCAAAGTACTTATTAGTATCATTCTAGTGTATAATCTGTGAAGCAAAAAATAACCGGGCATTACTTCTATCTACTTGTAAAAGTAGAGTTTATAAGAGGAGTATCTGCATGAACAAAAGACTGGAAAGCAATTTTTGAGGTGCAGTAATGACATTTATTGTGTTGTATCACTTGGGTGCAATGTCATTGTGATGACTCTTGTGACATTCCCCATTTGCTGTGAAATATTGCTTTTGAATCACGATGTGATTCAGGATTTCAATACGTTAGTTCAACATTTTAATGTCAACAAAAACAGTAGAACATACTGAACCACACATAATTTGCAAAAACCTGATTAGTTTTGAAATTGTGCTCCTCTTGCTAAAGGAAATTGGAGACCAGATCTGATTTTATTTGTTCTGCCTTTATACGTGAAATCATATCAGAGTGTTGTATTGAAATTCTAGGCCTGAATCAATACACCAGAGCAATGAATCGGATGTTCTCTGGCACATTGGAATTGAATTAAGGTTGAGTTAGGTATATTGAATGTAGATGGAGCATTATGTCAATACCAAAATACTGTGGGATTCTGTACAATACAATACAAAATTACATTTGTATACCACCCTTCACGTCAGAAGGACGTTCCAAAGAGCTAACGACGTACATCCATGGTGTACATGGACATACATCCATGCAAAATATTGCATTAGATGCTAATGTTATTTTAAAATGCATTTACAAAGGAACAAGGAGGAGCGCTTTCAGCCTATTGAACTGGATTCGCCAGTTTATTTGAGCATGGCAGAATTTATAATCTTATTTCTTGCCTTTACCATGGGGTGCTGGTCCAACGAGGGCCAAACTATGCTATGGGTGCTTGTATAGCAGAGGCCACCCCATGGCATAGCTGCTTGTCCAGCTGGGGACAGGATCCACATTAACACAGGTGCTGCAGAGCAGCCAAATGAGGCGTTTGTTTGTTGGTTTGTTTGTTGTTGTTTATTGTTGTAACTGCACATGAAAAAACAGCTTCGGGCGGGGGGGGGGGGCCCGACCCCGACTTTTTAATTTTTTTATTGAAACCCGAAAAACCTTTTACTTCCCCCTTTTCTTGCACAGTTTCAAAGGCGCTGGCCTACACTGGACCACTGTGCTGCAGCTCAACAGCAACAACAACAACAGCAACAGCAATAATAAAAATAATAATTTGGTCACTTCGATCCGCGGCTGCTCGCGAGGTGCTGCACGCGCTCCGTTGGCCGCCGGGCTTCGCCCACCAAACACACAGTCACTACACTTTACAGTAGCTTCCGTGAAGCGCTGTTGAGACCGCCTCGAAGACCTGATGAGGCTCTCGATCGAATGCAGGGATGATGATATATTATTATTATTATTATTATTATGATTAGGATGAGGATTACCCCTGGGGAGAGGCGGGGCATCCTATTGGGCTATTTTTGGGCTAGTGTTTGCAGGACTTTGGGCTACAAACTGTGTTGACACGGGCTGGTAATAGCCAGCGCCTGACTGAGGCTGCGCCGAGCGGAGCCCCAGCAATGGAGGAGGACAAGGCCTCAGCTCAGGCCCCGGCCCCACTCACAGCCCAGCTCCCGGCCTCCGAGGAGGGTGACCGGCAGAGGAAGCGGGAGCAGGAGAAGCTCTCCGGGGTGGTCAAGAACGTCCACAGGAAACTGCGCAAGAAATACCGAGAAGGTAAACGTGGCTTAACAGAACCCTCCCACACCCCCCCCCGGGGGGGGAGAGAGAGAGAGAGCGATCCCCCCACCCCACCCCCACCCCGCGGGGGGAGAGAGAGAGGGGTGTGGGGGGGGAGAGAGAGAGGGTGGGGGGGGGAGAGAGAGAGAGGGGTGGGGGGAGAGAGAGAGGGGGGGAGAGAGGGGGGGGAGAGAGAGAGGGGGGGAGGAGAGAGAGAGCGATCGCCCCCCCCCCCCCCCCCCACCCGGGGAGAGAGAGAGGGGTGGGGGGGGGAGAGAGAGAGGGGGGGAGGGGAGAGAGAGAGGGGGGGAGAGAGAGAGAGGGGGGAGAGAGAGAGGGGGGGGAGAGAGAGGGGGGGGGGAGAGAGAGGGGGGGAGGAGAGAGAGAGCGATCGCCCCCCCCCCCCCCCCACCCGGGGAGAGAGAGAGGGGTGGGGGGGGGAGAGAGAGAGGGGGGGGAGAAAGAGAGAGAGCGATCGCCCCCCCCCCCCCCCCCGCGGGGAGAGAGAGAGGGGTGGGGGGAAAGAGAGGAGAGAGAGGGGGGGGGTGAGAGAGAGATGGGGGAGAGGAGAGAGAGAGGAGACAGGGGGGGGGGGGTGAGAGAGAGAGAGGGGGAGGAGAGGGGGGGGGTGTAAGAGAGAGGGAGGGAAGGAGAGAGGGGGGAGAAAGGAGAAGGGGTGTGTAGAGAGAGAGGGGTGAGAAATGAGGGGGGGGAAGGGGAGGGAGAAGGGTAGAGAAAAGAGCCAAGAGATCCTGGGGGGCGGGGGTTAGGGTTGGGGGGAGAGACCCCGAGAGTAGGAGACTGGAAGAGGAAAGCAACTTGCATTTGCAGTCTTCCATTGCAGGAAATGAACAGCACATTGAGCAAAGCAGAGCAGCTGTGAATCTGTGCACTGTGCAGCCTATGAATCTGTGCACTGTGAATCTGTGCACTGTGCAGCCTATGAATCTGTGCACTGTATCTGAGATTGTCATCTCACTCTGATTGTTTTGTTGCTGTACATCAGTTGCTTCTCCTCTGTAACCATTTGATTTCCTAAGAAACCAAACATAGAAACGGTGCTGAATTGATTTTGAAGCATTTACAGTAATTCCATCGCTGCCCTTTTGTCATCTGAAGGTTCTGTCTTGAAAGCGTAGCATTTATATTATTTGTGTGAGATGGTGTTTGGCCTATTGTGAATTTCCAGTATCTGATGTTAAAGTAATCCAAAATATTTACTTTTCTGCTTTAAAAATATGTTGGATCTTTAAGAACAACAGGAGCTATCTATATGCTACACAGACAGTGAGTGTCATGACCAGAGTAGTGTGTAATCTGATAACTCATGAATGTGCATGTCGTGGTTTATCTGACAAGTGTTAATTTTTTTTCCAAATGTTATGTACACTGTCAGCCACTTCACCTCTTTCAAAAACCCTTCTTAAATGCCTACTCATTTCACTGTGCCTTTGGTCAACTCTCTCCTTACCCATTTTACCACATTACTTGGGTTTCCAGTCCCTCTCTGTGAAGTGATTTGAGTGGTTTTCCTGTGCAAAGGTACTATATTATGCCCATTCTTGTCATGTCATAGTTACAAGTTGTTTAAACTATTTTAAGAGTTGGTAGATCAATATCTGTTGAGAAAGGCAATTGACAGTTATAAGGATAGTCGTGGGGACTTGAAAGGCACCTTTTAAGTTAGCAGATCGAAAGTAGGGAGGGAGAGTTGTCATGTCTTGTCTAAGCTTTGATGAAAAACTGAACGGGTTGATGAGCTGAATAGTCTTCTCATTCCAGGTTTCTTTAGGTCCTTATGTATGCTAATTAGTGTCAGGTTCCTTGCAAAACCAAATGACTTTTAAGATAACAACAACAAGAAGATTATATTTGTATCGCGCCTTTCACGCCGGGAGGACGTCCCAAGATGCTGAAAGAACAACAATGTGTATTGAAAATATGCCACTCCGAATTATTGAGCATAATATTAATTTCAGTATTTTCCTCACATGTAAATCTCCACTGGGTATCCCTTTTGGATAAAAAAAATTGTGACTTGAATATGGCTTTTCATTGGGGTAGAGATTCCTCATTCCTTTCAACCATGCCTCCATGTATACGCACACCACAATTTTATCTTCCTTTTGTTTGAAGGTGGTAACTCAATAACAACAACATTTGTATAGCATCCTTCAGGCAGGGTAGCACGTCGGAATGCTTAAGAGTACCAGAGCTTGCGTCAAGCCGGGGAAAGAGGGGTACTCAAAGTGGAAGGTCTTTAGATTCAAGTTGAAGATGACAGGACGATTTCAGTTTAGAGAAATTTAAAGTTTTTCAACCACAAACGTGCTAGCTGCGTTTTGTATGTGCATATATGTGTGTGGTTTTTCAGTTTGTTACTTTGTGTAGTAGTTCAGGGCTAAGGATGAACTGTGCCATACTTATAAAATCCTGCAGATACTTAAGGAACTTCTTTGTAATGATGGATTCAATTAATTAATTCTGAATCATTAGTCTTCTTTCACAGCAATACACAGAAATAGTTTAGAATGCCAACCTGTATAAAGAACGTAGTAGACATTGTGAATACCTATTTCATTTTTTTTGTAATGGCATTTACAGCAGCAAAACATTCTTTGTATAAACTTTACTGTGGTGCTGCAAAGCCTTTCAAAACTCATAAGCAGGTTGAGTTCACTGCTAAAAATAACACGTGATTTAAACTTCTTAATTTGATTGAAGGCTTCACATAGTGAAAAATTGTAAATCGAACTGCAGCCAAACTGGTGTGTACTCAGCTTGTTTGTGGCTTTTGCTGGGAGACGACTTCTGAGCTGCAGTATCATACCAGTAGTCTCTGTATGAGTTGGTCAAATTTTTAAATTTAATGTAGTTGGCCACTTCTACATTTTTAATGTCAGCAAAAAGACAAGACAGATCCCATTTTACTAACATTAACAGAATTCACTGTCATTCGAGTATCAAAACTCTGCAAGTGTTTTTAAATGCATCCCCACAGAACTTTCAGCTAATAATCGGTTAAAATAAATTGATGACTCAATTCACGACTGTTTGTAGGACTGCTGTGTGCAATTGGCTGCCGTGTTTTGCCCTCAAAATTTATACAGACAATTCACTTTACAGTATATTCTGTGAAGCATTTTGTAAAGGATCAAATTCAAGAATTATTATTATTATCAATCTGTTTCAGAAACAAAGATCTCAATCAAGTGCCTAAGATGGTGGAAAACTGTCTGAACCAAAATTTTAGCAATAACTTTGAAAAATTGTTCAACACTGTTGTGCACTTGAAAATCATTAGCATCAACTGATGATGGATGGTACCAATTCCTTATTGTTCCTTTATTTGGCAGTGGCACTTTTCCAAGTGTTGTTTGGCTCTGATCCATCAGCTCCAACTGTAGATGCTAAGTCTGTCTATCAGTGCATTGCAATAGAACTGCAAAGGAGGTTATCTTCAATTTTGGACAGTAATACTACTGCACTTGTTTTTTTTTGCCATTTTCCTTGCAAAAAAACTGATGACCAAAATATGCATTTCTGGTTATTCCCACAATGGATCTCTTGTATTTTTGTCATCAGTAAAGAACCCTTCAATCTAAGACACCTGTAGATCTTCTGAATAAATACCTTTGTGAAGGAATTGACATCAGTCCCTTATGTCCAATCTATTAATGAACATTCACCCTCTGTGATTGGAGATTGATCACTGTTCATGCTTGCTGTTCATTATAGACGGTGACCATCTTTAGAGGTATGATTTCAATAAATGTAATGCACTTTCTTATTTTGTGAGTTTGACTATCAGAGACTCTTCCCTTGGGTCCTGACTTTCATTACAACTGCATGCTAATTTCCCAACTTCCCCAAGTTTTGCCTTTTTAGTTTTTAGTTTGTACTTTCTATATTTCCCAGCCTCATTGAAGGAAAGGTTTGGGTTCAATATCCTTGCTTGTTTTTTTAATCCGCCAGGTCTTCTCTGACCACGGTAACTATTCCTTCCCCTTTTTTAAAGGGAAGACATTAAAATATATAAAGTATATATACTTCTAAAAACTATGAAAATGTGTGATGAAAATGCTTGCTTCCACGATAAAGCAAATTTAAAAATACCACACTTGCACTTTTTTTAAAAAAAGTTTCATTTTTGGTTCAATATTGAATCTCTTAAATTTAGATGACATTGGCATTTGCTTATGTCAATTTTTTTTAAAGGTAAATTTCGCACTCCTTTAAAATAAAACTCTTGTACTTGTCTGTGGAGCCAGGTGCAGGCTTGACTGAGAACTGATGAAATATGTAGTCAGCTGAAGTGAATGCATTTGAATCCTCTTTGCCCTGGACTTGAACAAAATATTGTTCTAACTGGGACTTCAGGGCTCAGTCGCTTTTGTTCGACTGATCAAAATGATGATTTTGTTTCAAAAAGCCAATTCACCATTTATTATTTTACATAGATAATGATATGTGCAGCCTGACTAAAATTACATGCAGAACCATTGTTCCATTTGATGCTTTCAGCATTGTAAGTGAGCTGAGGGGAAAAAAATCCAGAGCAGCATATAATTTAAAAGATGCAGTTTAGTCATGTACATTTTTCAGCCCCCACCTCCCCCCCCCCCCCCCCCCCCCGGAGTTCTTGTACTGTGGTACCGTTCAATGGGTCACATAATGTTGCTTTGTCAAGAATATTTAAGAAGCATTTCATTATCTTAATGATCTCTAATGCTGATGTCTCCGATCATTTTCCACTGATTCATTTTTAACTGTTCAGACGTTTGCTCTCCCAAGTGTTCAGTGTTTTGTTTTTAAGGAAACTAATTGGTCACTCCCTTTGACAGTGTAATAATGCATCTATTCATTATATCACTATTTTTTCATACCTTTGTTCTTCGGCATTTGTTGCTGCATTTTTCACGTATTCGATTTACATCTCCAATTGTTTTTTGCTGATCAAGACAACTCTGTTCAGTTTATTCCCTTTTGTATTGAGTTTTTCTTCAAATGCTATTTGAGCCTCATTAGCCTGCACACCTGGCTCTGAATTGTTTGAATACCAACTTGTTCTTGAAAAACATTGTGTGCTTAGTCAGAAATAAAATAAAAATCTATTGGGGAGAAAAATCATTAAGTGTGGGCAGAAGAAAGATTAAATAATCTGTTTCACCAATTTTTCTCCTCCAATTTCGTCCCTTCAGAAGGCTGTCTGAATCCTTGTTTTTGGGCTATGGTTCCTATTTTCTCCCAGTACCTTTCCCAAACACCATTATTCATTTTTAGGACTACTGTATTTCACTCCTTTTTACTGAGGTTGAGGTTTGGCTGAGGTAAGAAAGAAATTATCTTGTATGGTTATAGAGCCTTCTTTGTATGTCAAAATATTTCGAGGCGCTTTACAGGAATTCTTGTCAAGTGTAGTGACTTTTTTGTTGGCAAATGTGGCATCTGTCTTGCACACAGCTAAACCCCACAAGCAGCCATGAGGTGAATGACTTAATTAATCTGGAATATTGTGATGCAGTTTCATGATTGTTGCGTGGCCCTTAGGTACCTTGCCCAATTGGCCTTTTTTAAAATTCATGTATGAACTTTAACTGAGTGTCAGCGGGCTTGACTGAATAACTCACTGACTGACTGCAGGGGATTGGATCGATCCAGACATTTGCAAGTACACTTCCAACAGAAGGGGGAGCTGGCCAGAGGCTAATTTGAAGTGGTGGGTTTCAAGGCAGGATTTAAGGACATAGAGATGGGGTGAGACATACGGATAGAGGGAGGGAATTCTAGAGGTTTGGGGCATAATATATGAAGGATTGGCTATCAATAGTGGCACAGTGAACCCAGGGGATTTGCAATAAGACGAAATTTGCTAAGCAGTGGAGTTGGGTAGGAAAAGGTTGCAGAGATATAAGGAGCTGCTGGGGGGTGGAGGGATTTAAAAGTACAGTGTGCCATTTTATTCTTTTATACTAATATTTTATGTCATAAGCCTGGTTTATTGGGAATCATTTGTAGCAATGTAGGATGAGCATAACTCCTCCTGACTCAAAATCGTGCAGCTCTCAAGATGGGGGTTGAAAAATTAAGAGATGTATAGTATATGGACTCATTCAAGGCTGCTCAGAAAATCAATGAGAAACGAAGTACAAGGGATAAATGTTAAGACTCGTTATGCCTAGTGAAGAACATGCTCACTGTTGTGTAGATTCAAGTTAAACTATATTGAAAATAAAGAAAGGAGCTAAGGATTAAAATGTGTTCTGTGAGGACTTTGGCGTTTGAGCCTTCAGCCTCTCTGCCCCTACCCTTTGGAACTCCATCCCACAGTCCCTTCACCTTGCTCCCTCTGTTGCCTCCTTCAAGGCACATCTCAAGACCCTCTTCTTCGACTGCGCCTTCAGCTGCCCTCCTACCCCTTTCCCTCCTGTGCTTTCAAGTACAAAGTCAGTTTCCCCACCCCCCGATCAGGTCCAAATCCCTGACTGTTCAGCATCTTGGGACATCCTCCCGATGTGAAAGGTGCTATACAAATGTAATTTGTTGTTGTTGCATTATTTCTTTCGGTTGGTAGAAACCTTACAGATATTTGAACACATTTGTTGGCAGGTGATATCAAGTTGAACTGCATGTGGAATCCACATTCTTACAGCTAAAATATGAACTGGGCCAAAGACGACAAAAGTTCTTTTTATGCCTGAAATGTGTTTGGGTCTTGGCAAGTCATGTTTTTTTTGCCTTCAGAATGTTTCGAAGTAAGAGCTTCGAATTTCGAATTCCTCTTTCTCCTGACCATCTAAAATTTGCCTTCCTTCCTCGCAGTGGGAGATTTTGACAAGATATGGCGTGAACATTGTGAAGATGAAGAAACACTGAGTGAATATGCGGTTGCAATGAAGAACTTGGCGGATAATCATTGGTCCAAAAGCTGTGAGGGCGAAGGGCGGATTGAGTGGTGTCGAAGGTATGATTCAAAACAAATTGCAATAAATTAGGTTTCTTTTTAAGGATAAAAACAAATAACTGATTTTGTTCAGAAATATTATAATATTGTTCATATTCTGCATTCTTCCTCATTCAATGCAAATACAAATGCAAAATTGTTGTCATCTTAAAGGAAAACAATAGGGGGAAACTGCCCCTTAATATCTTTTGTCATACATGCATCGGGTACTCTTCTTCTGCTTGTAATAGAACCTAGCAGAGGTTTCATTTTGGACTAGGTGGACTTAGACATATCGTATACCTTCTCAGGTTTTCATTTTCTTTCCCCTTCATAAAAACAGTATAAGAATGCTCAGGGCAATTTGCAGACTGGATACAGAACATAACAGCTTATAAGTTATTTTCCTGTGCTTTCAAGTACAAATTCAGTTTGGCAAATACTCAATATAGGAAACCCTTACAAGACTTCAGAAAAGAAAATTGGACTCTCAGATAAAAACATTTGAGCAAGCATGTTATTTATTTGAAGCACATTTTATTATTAAAAGTTACTCACATCAGATAGTGTGAAAGCCTTTATCCCAACAGTTGACATTGTCCGAATAGCCAAACTACTGCTTCCCAAGGATACTTTTGATATGAATCAAGGAGACAGTCAAAAGTATTTTGTTTCACATGCAGACATGGCTAAACATCTCAAAATGTGCAGTAGAACTACAAAACTAACCTCTTGGAGCAACTGCTCTCAACGAAATGTCTCTGAGAACTGAGCATTCAATGCTGATGGACAGAATTAAGAAGAGCCTCTTCTTAATTAAGAAGTTGCATGGTCCTTTGGAGGATATTTCTCCCATTAGACAACTAGAAATTCCATTGGTACAGGAACAATGGAGTTTGTTCAAAGAATGAGGAAGATTTTGAGGTAGGTGATCTATTTCAGGATGCTGCAATTAGAAATAAAACAGCTTTAATGTTTCTTACAGAGGAAATTTCCCTCTTACGTTTACTCTCATATTAAAATGCACAATAGCTTTCCTAACACAGTCTGTCTTGTTGGTTTCCAGCATTTTTTCTGGGTTGGCTGGAATGACAAAATGCAAAAGCTTATATATTGCAGGTTTCCTTTTTCTTTCATTCCTTCAGATACATGATCAGATAGCAGGCAGGTCATCTGTTGTTGATATCTGCCCAACAACACAAACACTAATTTGTATAGTGCCTTTCAGGAGGACGTCCCAATGTGCTGGTGGTTGGGATCAGTAGGGGTGGAGGGAGGGGAAGGTAGGGGTGGGAGGGTGACCTACCATTTCTGACCTAATGTTGGAAGCACCTCTATGTTGTGTGGTCAGTAATAATAATAGTCAATGGCCAAAATCACTGCTAGGTAAAATAATTAGTATTTTTAAAATTCTAACTAATGCTGCGAATGGAAATAATAAAACAAGGGCTTAGAAAATCTTGATTAGTTCTAACTGGAAATTATCTACCACTGTCTTTCTTATTATTGGCATATCTCCCTTAAATTTGTTAGCTTTCTGGTCATCATCCATGGCTGTATCATTATTGTATGAGAGCTAGGAAGCATTGTGAAAGAAGTTTAAAATCTTATGTGACTTTCATGAGGCATAAATCTTAACTCTTTTAATATTATATCACCCAAGAGTTGCCTATAAATTTTCATTGATCAATTTAAAAAAAAACTTTGCTTATGTAATTGGACAAAGTATGAAACTAAGAGATTAAATTAAAGGGAAAATTAAGTGAACTCCTGATAATAAGACCCTATCCTATATTATCACATGGCTTATACCATTATATTGTCAATATCCTGGCTGCTTCCCATACAAAATGTGAATAAGGATTTATTTTATCACTCGCTTATAACAATTAAAGTTGCACCCATACATCTCAGTAAGTATCGGGCATATCATTGGAACAAATTAGTACCGATCACCAGCCGTGCCGCGCATTGGAACCGCTCAGCGAATTTTCGCACGAGCAACTTAGCGTGGGCGGGAGGGGTGGGGTGGTATTTGCGTGTTTTTTCTTCTCAATACGTAAAGGGGGTGGTGTTGTTTAGCTATTCGACTTGAGATGTAAGGGGAGAGCAGTGGGTATTTTTGCAATTCGGAATGTAGGGACGGAGGGCTAGTTGGATGTTTTTTAAACTCGGTACGTTAGGGAGCTATGTGTTTTTTGGGGTTCGGGATGAAAGGGGGGGGTTGTGTATTCTTTGGATTCATGTAAAAGGAAAAATGAATCAATTTACTCATTTAACCGAAGTTGCAATTCAAAAGTGTGGCACATTAGAAAACAGATTTTTGCTGACTGGAGTGTAAAAATGTATGGAAATCATCCAGGAAGTTCATGAAATATTTGAATGCAATTGGTCAGGGTTAAAAATTAGTTTAAAATGTTGGCTGCCACTGTGTTCTGAGTATAGAGTTGGAAAGTGAAGTGAAGAAAAGAACATTTTGCAAATATTTATTTTTTATTTTCCACCTCTTGGTGCATCTCATTACTTTTAAAGTTTGTTAAAGTCTTTTGTTTCTTGACTTGCCATCTATATTCATTTAAGGGTTCCTCTCCCAGCCCATAGTTTCAGTTCTGATGAAAGACCTTGTTTGAAAAACATTTTTTTAATATATACCAATTAGAACTACCTGGGCCTATAGGCAGGATTCTCATTTCCCATATTTGAATGAATGAGGCAAAGTGAGTAAAATGTTAATGTACAAAGTGGCTTAGATTCAGTCAATGGTCCAGCTGACTAAATATTAAGTTTAGCAATTGAAGGATAATTGTTTTTTTGCACCACATTGCATATCACAAAATATCTAATTTGTTGTACGGACATATTCTTCCCATGGATTGAAGATCTCATTGAAATTGTCAGGTTTGCAGTTGAGAGGACCGGATAATTTCTTGTATTTACTCTGTCTTGACTATCTGGTCTACTTCTGCACAATGCAGTGAAATATTCTTCAACTGTGGGAGGGTTAGCTTGAGATTCTGTTGAAAGGTACAAGGAATAACAAAACCTCAAGACTGTGACACGGGCGGTTACTAAACTTTGTCCCGAGAGATCAAGTCCAGCTCTTCACAGCTCCTATCTTAGCTATTTTGGAGGCACTCATTTGTATTATTCTACTTTACATTGGATCAGAACAGTGTAATTTTCTGTGGACTGATGGAAAATCAGAGGATTTAAGGGTTTGTTCAAGGTTAGAGAAACAGTCTTGTGGACACAGATGCTGTTGAGGACCCCAGTGATTGAAGAGGGAACCAATAGGCCTGAAACAGATGGGTTCTATTTCAGTAACTTCCAAGAAGTTGGATTTTGTTCAGTCCTAGGTCTGAGAATACTCCTTAACAAGCAAGTGGTGTAACTGCTGCAAATTATGCCTTATGATCTGCTCTGTTTTGCTCTTAATTTTTTTTATAAACAATAATGTTTTGCTTGTTGTTGGATAATTTGAGGAAGAAAGCAAGTTAATATGACCGTTTGGACAAACCCACACGAGGTCAATTTTTAATATCTTACCCCCCCACCCCTCATTTCTCAGTTTGAATTTAACCATCCAATCATTGCACCAAACCACAGTTAAAGAAAGACCTAACTTGTATCAATACCAGGACACTGATTATTTGACAACACATTTGAAATTTACATCAGACATACACTTACTAGCTTCCAAGTTAGCCTTGTATTTAACACCATAGTAACTTGAGAACACTATATATGGACTGCATGCATACAATGTTTGATTTTAAAAACAAAAGCAGACATTCACTTGAAAGACAACAAACTACTCCTGCCAAGGTTATTCACTTTGAAAAATTAATTTAACTTCTGCATTGATTGCCTGATGTCAAAATTTCAAATATTTAAGCAGTACAAAAACTAGGAAGAGTTAAAACACAGATACCATGTATTTGTAGAAAATTCTGCTTTGCATGCAATGTGCAGGTAACTTTGAAATTGAGAAAAAATAGCACTGGGTATATAACAGTTTGCATTTGTATAGCACACATTATGCAGGATAGTGTCTCAGACAGCTGTAGAGCAAGGCTAGTGCCAGATTTCAGTGACGCTTGTATTGCATAAATAAGGCTTCTCTAATATTGTGCACAATTTCAAGGATTCCCTCCTCCTGCATTTTATTTATTATCATCCCTCTTCATTTATACCCTCACTTGGATGGTGAATGTTTATTTTTGTAGTCTTAACTTGTCTCAGCTCTGCCATTCCTTTAAGCTTGATGTGACATTAAAATTGCATTTCTTGTGAATGGCAAGTCCAGTCAACTTATCAATAAACTGAGCTGTTGCTCCCTTGCAAATCCAGCCCAAAAGCAGGAAATGCACGGCGGGTTAATGAAACTGAATCCGCTCCCCAAAATAAGCTGGTAAATAAAGGCACTGCCTGGTTCAGCACAAAAAAAGGTTCACACTTGTTATCCGACCAGAAAGCTGCAGGTTTGAACCCATGTCTATGTAGTTCATTGATCTCAGCTGTTGGAATTTTTTTTTGAAAAATATTTTTGAACCACCCTTTCAGGCAGTGCATTCCAGATTTTAAAACCTCGCTACATAAAAACATTTCTCCTCATCTCCCCTCTGATTCTTTTGGTAATTATCTTAAATCTGTGTCCTCTGATTACTCTGATCCTCTGACTCAACCACCAGTGAAAACTGTTTCCCTTATTTACTCTATCAAAGCCCCTCAGAATTTTAAACAATTTTATTAAATCTCCCCTTTACCTTCTTTGGTTTAAGGAGAACAATCCCATCTTCTCTTGTCTCCCCAAACAAAACTCAATATGTAAATTGTATTGTACTCCAATGGTGGACGAAATAAGTTTCAGGAGAATTTAAAAAAAACAAAGTCGCCTTTATTTATATTTATTTTAATCCATCTGATATCCTTAGTAGCCTACAGTTCAACATGGAGCAATGTATTGCACCAATTGTTCATGTTCAGATATAACAGTTGAAATGTCTTAATGCATACCAGAGCGTAGCAATACAATAGTGAAGCATTTTCAACCACACTTAAAAAGCATTAGGCTAGGGTTTTTATTTTGCTAATGTTTCCAGAGTATTGTATGGCAGTTGCTTGGGTGATTTATTTTGCTCTTTCCTAATATAATACGATTTCCTATGTTAATGGCTATTTGAAAATCCGTGTTAAGAAAACACATTTTAGAGATTTACAACTTTTGCTCCTTTCCTCTTTAGGTTTGCCCATTATTTCACCTGCTCCCACACAATCTCCTTTAACTGGGAGTGAGCGACAGTCCATATCCTGGATGTCTAATGTTGCCTGTCATTGCTGCTTTTTTGATTAGCCAACAGGAGGTGCATTTCTACAGGGAGGGACTGGTTCTGCCAGTTTTCCCATTCTCTCTCCAATGGTGCACCATCTTCCTGAACAACACTTCCTAAAGTGAATTGGACACAAACTGGTGAAGCTCTCGTTGAGGACAAGTGAGTTTTGAATGTCCTTCACAACTGGAATTTGAGAGCTTGTGACCTAAATCTCTAGTTAAGAATCGAGTGAGTGAATTCTCTGCTGCTAAAAGAGCCAGCAAAGATTTTTCTTCAGACTGGAAGATATAGTAAACAAATTAACTTTGATGAAAAATGCAAACATTATTCAGCTGTTCATAGCCAGAAAAGCAGGACAAGCCTTAAGAAGGGGTAAAATCCTATTTTTTCACAGCACTTGCAATCTAAAAGCAACAATGTTGGAAAAACAATGCCATTATTTGTAATAAATAATAGATTAATGCTGCTGTGTAGGTATAATTTTCATTTTTTTATACAAATATGATTTGTGAAAATGATATTCTCTATTTGTATTTGCCTCTTTTACTATTCTTTTATAATTAAACCTGAAGTGACACTTGTCTACCTTTTGATGTTTTTTGTTTGCATCCAAGAATTTGAGAACACTACGTTGTTGATATGGCTATGATTTGTAATATTTACAGGATGCTGATTTCTAATCTTGGAGTAGTGTATTGGATCGCTAAGCTGCTTACAAAAGAATTTAATGTATTTTTAACTAAAATAAATAATACATATAGTTTTAGGATAAGCTAGTACTTTTTAAAACACATTTGCTTGGACCGTAGAGGTTACATTGTGAATACAACTGTTCAGAGTTGAGTCTTGGGGGTTTAAGGGTGGAGGTCAACATCTTGGTATTGCAATCCATTACTTTTGAAAGTCATCAGAAATGTTATGTTTGAGGTTTTATGTGTGGTTGTCTAGATCCCTCAGGATATTGAGTGCATTGGTGATACAAGAGAAAGTTGGACAAGGTCTACATTGGAAGCTAGCTTGGAGTCCTGAATGATAATGTCTCATTCCTTGCTTCATTTGATTTGAGCTTTGTGAAACAGGAAGCATATTAAAATCTTACATAATACCTGCTATGATAACCAATGTGTTTAAGCCTTGATACTAGACACAAGGATCTTTATGACTAAGGTATCGTACTTCAGTGAAGGACCCAATGTTTGAGATTAGCACAATTGCCATAAAAGTGTTTAGTGAAAATCAGAAGTATACAAGCAGAAAGTTAGTGTAGTCGAGTCTAGATGTAATGAATGCATGGATGAGGGTTTTGGTGGCCTGAAGGGTGAGGCAGTGGCAGAGGTGGGGGAAGGTGTAGAGTTGTAACTCTTTCGTTCGTCCCAACCGTCGTCTTACAAACAGACCATGCACCGTGGATATATCCAAAGTAAGATTTAATTGCAATTGCAAGAGCTGATTCAAGAGCAGTCAACAGTCTCCAAGAAGAGCACCGGACAGTCAAAAGAATGAGCTGCCGATGGTCAGTTAAAGCAGCCTTTTTATCCCCAAAAAGTGCTGAAGGTTGTAATACATACAAGGGCAGTTTAATTGGTATTATCAATCATGTGGCTCCAACAACTATTCCAATGGTGACGTCAATCAATCCATATCTCTTAACAAAATTAAATGTCGTCTACTAATTAGTCTCTATTCATGCTGATTATTATTCTTTGAAGAGTCAAGAAAATACAATTGTCATAGAGTATGTACCTGATTGATACCGTTGTCTAAAGTACACAAGATATATTCTCAAGCTATCTAACAAGAATGTAACCTTTAAACTTATAACACAGAGTAAGTACTAATGAAGGAAGGGGGCCCAGGTTAGGGGATGATTCAGGGACGTTTGAGGCATAAGCTTATCTCCAGATGGTGTTTGTGTCAGACAATGTCTTATTCATTTCAAGGTTTGCAGAAGTTACTGCTTCCCTGCTTCTGTGAAATGCCCAGATAAGGATGCAGCTGGCATTGCCGAGTCTGCGTTTCCCAGGACTTGCTTTTGTTCATCTAATAGTTGGTTAAAAGGTATAAAATTATTCCTAGGTATAAAAGGTTTTTCTACAATCTCACAAAGGCAGAGCGGGTCATGGCACGGATGTGGGGCAGAAAGGACAGTTGAGGGTCAAACAAGACATCAGGGTTCTAGACAGGCACGGTGAGGTGGAGTGTGCATCCCTGCATGGTGATGCTGAGTATAAATTATAAATAATATAAGTATAAATTATTTGGGTAATAAAAAAAGGTAAAACAAATTTGTATTGCGAAAATATTTTTTAAAAAGCTCAGCAATATGCTGTTTCATGACTAATGCACTTTGAACTTTTGAAGAACTATACTTATTAAAACCCTTGCAAAATTGTGACTCAATTTCTAATATTTATTGAAGTATACTTGAAAAATGCCCTCCCTGTCTTTTCCTTTGTTAAAAAAAACAAGGAATGTTGCATGAAAGTTGATCATTCTGTTGTGTTGATTAAATTACATTCTATTTCACTGTCATCTCTGTGAAATCTCCTCATCTTCCTCCACCATGCCTTTCCCCTCTTGCAAATTCTTGCAGACTTCCCCCTCAATTTGACTTGTATGCTGTCAAAAATACATCATTGTGATTTGTAAATTTGCATACTTCTCATTTGCAATGTAATTCACTTTGAAAATGAAATTCACAGCCGCTTTGTCACTAACGCCCTTAGGATTGCAGTAGTACCTGCCAGCCAAGAAATAGATGTCTATGCACCCTCTATCATTGTGGCTGACAAAGTGAAACTTAAAAAGAAAACTTAACCAATTGGAGAAAATTCTGTATTCTCTTCTCTTTGACCATGCTGTATTTCATTACCCCCACTTAGTTTTGTCTTCGCATACTTGTAAAGTTAAATTCCAACCTACAGTTTCTTTACACCAGCTTTGTCTATGCAGACGTGTATAATTTACAGAAGGCAATAGATATTACTCACAGTGTCTCGGTATGCCTCAACATTTATAGCGATTGCAATTCTTATTCTAATTTCTCCACCAGAAGTCAGATATTTTGCTTTGAGGATAAACGTATTTTAATCATCTGCCATTGACAGTCATGGAAAGGTATATGTATCAACCATACCAACCTTCTGGGTGAGAGGGTGAGAGTGTGAAGTGAGCAGATAAAAGGAAGGAAATTATTTCTTTGCATTTCATGAATGTAAATATTTTGAGATAAGCCAGAAGAGCTGAGCTATGAATCACGGGTGACTCAAACATCTGAAGAATATTAATCAGCCTTATTGATTAAGAATCTTAGTGTTCTGTTCAATACGTTGACCATTGCATAATGTGGAACTAGAATTTCAATACCTTAGGCTAAGACAACAAATCAAATAAATTGATTATTTCTTATTTGATTAAATTATTTGATTATTTGGTCTTGCCTCCTTCAAGACCTGTCTCAAGACCCTCTTCTTCAACCATTCCTTTGGTCATCCTACCACCCCTACCCTCCCCGCCCTCCACTCCTTCTGATTCCAACCACCAGCTCGGGTGCGGATCCCTGACTGTCCAGCGCTTTGGGACATCCTCCTGACGTGAAAGGCGCTAAACAAATGTAATTTGTTGTTGTTGTTGTCTACATGGTTTATGATTGGTTGAGTCTCCAAGAGAAAAAAACAATATAAACCATCGATAAAATACCTACTCTTCAGATTTTATGTTCTGTGGTTTAACATGAGCATCTTTAATTTGATGAGTAACTAGAGTAGTGGTGAGCGAGAGCAACCTGTCGCCTGCCTGTGGGGCCATAAAGAAGCCCCCTCCTCCCACCCAAACATTTGCACGAGTTTAGGTAAGTCCATGTCCAATCCGTAATGCGTTTTCAGTTTTTTCTCGATTGAATATTTATTGATTTATGCCATAAATCAATCAAGAACATTTATTTTGTTGGACATCCATAAAGATTGGCCACCACTGAGCTGGAGCATGGAGCTTGATGTTATCCCAAACTCCTCCTGTAGTTGTGACAATTGTGGCAATTTTCACACAAACCCATCTCCCTGTAATTGGATGATAATCCATATTTTGAGTCATTAACAAGTAGTGAGCAAAGGATTAAGAGTACCATAAACCCAAGTTGCTCCCAATCAAAGATTCTGAATTTTAGATTTTTCAGGACGATTCTATATCTTGTGATTGCCCCTTTGGAGGTTTCTCTATCATGATGTTTAAAGAGCAACAGACTCGTCTTTTACCGCAATCCTTTTCAATTGCTTATAAAATTCCTTGTCAAAATGGAATTCACCTGATATCTCATTGCACTGTTGAATTTACAGAAGTTTTTGTGGTGGGCCATGTGTCTTACACACACAGAAACTATCACCATTCTTAAGAGTATTGAAACCAGACAGAGTTTCTATACATGCATAACCATTTCAGCCAGTGAGTAGGCTCTGTGGTCAGGGACAAATGAGTTGGGCAGTTGAGGGGATCCAACTACTTTCTCAATGTTGCAGAATATTGAGATTCCACAAATTTGTCTGAGGGGGCATCTGATTTGTGTATATCTTTAAATTAGGTGTGAAGGTTTGATCTGTTCTGTTGAATGTGTAGAATTCATTTGCTGCATGAATTGAATAGTGAAGGACATTACTGCATATATCTCAATATCTACCTCAAAATAATTGGTACTTGTTTCTCAATTCTGTCTTCACTGAGGTAATCTTCAATTCTGCTGTCGGCATCATTCCTTTGTTGCCGACAGACACAATTTAAATGGAGTTGAATATTGATACTGTATCTACTGTGACTTTTGTGATTTGAAATAATCAAATACATCCCTTGGTTCAGTTTGACTTGATCAACTAGTTCAGGTGGAAATTGGTAATATTTATTTTCTCAAACTTGCTTGCTATTCATGCAGACTGTTAGGGAGTTTTTATTTACAAATGTACATTGTGGAGATGTTATAGCAGCAATTTTATTTCTTTTACAGTGTTTGCCAAGAATATTTCCTGAATGGTGGAATGAAGAGAGTGCTTGAAAAGGATGAGAAAAGAGCCCGACTTGCAATTTCTATGGCTACTCCAGTCCTGAATGTGCAATCAACTGAGAGGAATGATGATTATCTCTCATCCAACGGCATATTAACTAGTTTGGATGCAAGGTAGGTGCCAAAAACAGTCAACATGTATTTTAAACATATTGCACTTCCACTAAGAAATTAAAATTATGGAACATTGCTTCAAACTACATTCACCAATATTAGGATTGGTGAGAAATCGATGGATAATAGAAAGTAATTATGCACCGTGTGGGAGGTTGTAGCGGAAGGACTACTTCAACATTGTCTCTCCCCACCTATCCAGCACATATTATTAGAGCCAAAGTCAATCACAAGGGTGCAACAATAACAACAAGATTACATTTGTATAGCGCCTTTCACGTCGGGAGGAGGTCCCAAGGCGCTGGACAGTGTACAGCATTTCAGACCCGAGCTGGGGTCAGGGGGGAGAAGGGAAGGGAAGGGGGGTGACCAATGGCATGGTTGAAGAGGAGGGTTTTGAGGCGGGACTTGAAGGAGGCTAAGGAGGGGGCAAGGCGGAGTGATTGGGGGATGGAGCTCCAGAGGTTGGGGGCAGAGTGGCTGAAGGCTCTCCCGCCAACGGTGGGTCGGGTGGGTTGGGGGACGTGGAGCAGGCCAGAGCCGGCTGAGCAGAGGGAGCGGGCGGGTTGTTAATAATAATAATAATCCTTGCATTTGATACAGTGCTTTTCACGTCTTCTAGACGTCTCAAAGCGCTTCACAGAATATACTGTAAAGTGAATTGACTGTATATTTGTGGGCGAATGCGGCAGCCAATTGCACACAGCAATGTCCCACAAACAGTCGTAGATTGAAAATGACCAAGTTATTATTGTTTTGTTTTCTGGAGGAATTATTATTACGCGTGTGGAGTAAGGAAACTTGCCCAAGGTTTCGCCCTGGTAAGGGGTTAGGAGGTCACAGAGATAGGGTGAGGCGAGACCACTGAGGGCTTTGTAGGTGAGGACCAGGATTTTGAACTGGATCCTCTGAAGGATAGGGCGCCAATGGAGTCGGGCGAGAATGGGTGAGATGGGGTCACCGAGTTTGATGCGTGAGAGGACACGGGCTGCAGAGTTCTGGATTATCTGTAACCTGTGGAGGGAGGAGTTGGGAAGGCCGACAAGCAGGGCATTTGCATAGTCGAGCCTGGAGGTGATGAAGGCATGAACAAGAGTTTCAGTGGCCTGAGGAGTGAGGTAGTGGTGGAGTCGGGCGATGTTACGGAGTTGAGGGAAGGCAGAGCGGGTCATGGCTTGAATGTGGGGAAGAAAAGACAGTTGAGGGTCGAACAAGACACCTAGGTTCCTGACTGGCTTGGTGAGTTGTTGTGTGCAACCATGGAAATTGATGCTGCCAGAGCCTGAGGTGCTGAGTCAATCAGGAGGGCCTCAGTCTTGTTCACATTCAACTGTAGGAAGTTTGCCCTCATCCAGGACTTAATGTTCGACAGGCAGTCTGTCAGGACAACAGTGGTCCTGGAGTTGAGGGTGGAGGCAGAAAGATAAGAGTTGGGTGTTATCCGTATGCATATGGAAGTTGACCCCATGTCTGCAGATGATGTCACCAAGGGGGAGCATGTAGCTATTGAAAAGGAGAGGACCAAGGACAGAGCCCCGGGGGACACCAGACGTGACAGAGGAGAAACTATTAGAGGCAACAAAGTGGAGACGGTGAGAGAGATAGGAATCAACAAGGTGCAATAAGGTAGCGGCAATGTTTAAGGACTCATACTGATTGTATGCAAAATATATGGGTAATTTCTGATTGCAATTTATTGATTTTCATATATGGATGATGGTGATGGAAGTATCTGAAGAAATTCCTCAGCATCCAGCACTTGCTGTGCAAGTATGTTTTACATTTTAGAAAGCATGTGCCTTGTATTTCCAAGTTTTTCTGGAAGACTTTTGTAGTGGGCTCCAATCTAAAAGTGCTGAGCAAGTGGATTCAGTGAGAAGTATGTATTTATTGGAACTTTATTATTTATTTGAACTTAACTGGTGTATTGTTTTCTCGATGTTGCAGCAAAATGGCTCTTTTTTTTGCTTCAGAAAGAAGGGAGCTAGATTTATTATGTCAGTAAACCAATTTATTGTAAACTAGCTGTACCCATTGCAGTTTCGCTTGCAACCAAAGGATTCAGAATGGAATGTAGATTGACACACAGACACATACACAAACGGACATTTCGTCTTTATCTATACTTAGCTGGGAGGACTCCTTTTGGGAGGATTCAGTAGGAAGACTCCTTTAATACATTTTCTCTCTGTCTCTATCGCTCTTTCTTGGCCTCTCTTCTGTTACAGTCTCTCTCTCTCTGTCTCTGTTTCTCCCTTCATTATGTACATTTACATCTAGGTTTCGTTGATATACAATCTTCTGAAGTTGTGATTCTCCTCATTTATGTTGTAAATCTCAGGGATAATCTGTTTACTTTTAGCCTTGATAACGTTAAGTGACCAAGAAAATTAAGCAAACCAATAATAATTAGAATGCAGCTCCATGAATGGCCACCTTCTGTAAGTAATGTGCTAGTCAGTCTAAAGAGTGCTGCTGTGACTCTGCAGCATCGTTCTGTAAGATATATTGTGGGTCTAGCAGAAACAAGTCTCACTGTATTGTGGCCTGCTGCGATGGCACTTGAATGTTGCCAAGCATAATCTGCAGCTGTGATTCATTTTGACAGGCAAAGAATGGGCATTTTACTAACTGATATTATGTACTGAAAAATTATGCTGAAAATGTCTGGTATTGATACCAGCAAGTCTGACATTTTAACAAATGAGTTGGAGTCTTACTCAAACTGTTCTGGCAAACTGAATGAGTATGTATGTATGTGTGTGTGCAAAATATATATATTTTATTGTTATTTGTGTTATTTATTGAGAAGAAAAATCCTGTGGTTTGGAAAGGTAAAGTTGAGACAAATCCAAATCATAAATCACTTGGATTCATGATTCGCATATATGTAAGAAACTAGATACCGTAGAACTCTGTTATAAGGTAGTAGTCGAATCTATAAATTCCCATCGAGCCCAATAACAAGTGCGACCGCTGGTCAGTGCTTCCACATTGCGACATGAATGGTGAAGTCACTGAGGATGCGTGCGGGAAGCTGACTGGTCCATGTGCTCAATCCAACTGTGGAGCTGCAGAGTACCCCGGCAATAACTAAGCAAACCATTAATGTAAATCAAGCATTGATGAGGTCCTAGGAAACCGTAAACTGTTTCTCACTCACGCTGATTGACCTACTCTGAATCTTTCAATATTTTCTATTTTGTTTGATGCCTTAGTTTGCACTTAAAAGTAATGAAAATAATTGGTATGTAACTAGATTTACCAAACTAGCAATTAGCAATTTTCAATTCTTGGAAATTTTATGGAATTGGTTCTTGCGTTTTAATGAGGCAGACCAGTCACAACCAGATGGGCCTATTATATATCTTCTATTTAGAAGAAATAATTTCCTTGTTTCACATGTTTCTCAATGTGCTTTTTTTTTAGTGTTGGCACCTTAGATGAAAGATAAGCTGAAAATTTAAGCATAGATCCCAACTGAATTGATTATAGTTTTATAAAACAACTGACATTCAGCATTACTTATGTATAACAATAAACGTTGCATTTGACATCGTCAAAACATCGCAAAGCGCTTCAAAGGATATACTGTAAGGTGGATTGACTGTGTATTTTGTGGGTGAAATGTGGCAGACAAATTGGCGCACAGCAGTGTTCCACAAACAACCATGGAGTGAGTGAACAATTTTACTTTTAGATTTGCTTTTAAGTCTTTCATATGACAAAAGTTGCATTTATTGAAACAAGTAGAACTAACTAAGTTTAAAATCTCCTTGAAAGGTCAATTCGGCTGATTTGACGAGCAATATGAAAATACATTTGTTTTGCAGAAACGAGTTTCCAGAGCATATGTAAGTTGGTGTATATTTTTATCCAGAATGACTCATTTCATTCCCTTGTGTCCTTGGTTAGACACTTGAGTGTTCTGTTACAGTTACTGCCAGACTAAATTTTGACAACATTAATACAGTAGTTGTCTGATTGTGTTGACAGCAGATAGCTTTGGGAACAGATTGTCATGGTTTAGAGTCGTAAAGCTGTTGGGATATTAATGAGTGTTGGCAGTTCTTGGTTGCAGTCCTGGGTGCACTACCCAATGGAGGTGGGGTATTCCATCTGAGGAAAAGGGAAAGGCTAAGCAGATTGTCGGTATAATTCCTTTTACAAGAGCACCTTTTATCCCAAACACAGGACAGACGTCCACTTTATCTACATTTTTGAGAGCTAACTGAATTTTTTGGGTGTCTGACCAAGATCATTTTTTAATTTTAATGTGTCGTTTTCATGCTGCATTTGAAGCCTGAATCAACTACTTGGAAATGAATGTGACTGCAATAGAATTTCTTCAGACTCCAGCATGTTTCACCAGTTGTGTTGTTTGGTCTCTTAACATTTTGGAGTTGAACTTCGAGAGATTTATTTGTAGATGCCTGCAAACACCTCATTATGTTAACAGCAGTGAGCTGATTGACATCACAGGGTAATGCTGCTTCTGCGTTTTGTGCCTGTGTTCGATTTGCACAGATTTGGGTATGGCCTGAAAAGGTTTATGGTTTAGCAAACTAATTAAGGTGCAATTGGGGAAAAAAATCTTAAACTCTAATTAATGGTGCTCCAGTTAATAGTGGATCAATACTGCTAATCTAAAAGCTAATTTGTACTGAATACTTGGAAATGGGGGCACTGGCCAACAAGCCCCCAAATAAAACTGGTCACTTGTTTCATAACTATTTGTGGGACATTGCAGTGTGTAATTGTACTGCCGTATTTGCCTACAAATACATAGTCAATCCATTTCACAGTAATTCCTGTGAGGCGATTTGAGACATCTTGCTGACGCGATGAGGCACTTTACCAAATACAAGGATTATTATTATGACATACCCCTCTTATTCCCCACCTTCTCTTGGTATAGAGCTGCTTTGATTACAGCACTATGCACAAGAAACGCTGTTGATATGCTGTTTACAACACTTTGTGAAGGACGCAATATCAACAGCATTTCCTGTGAATACGGTGCAGGCATGCAACACACAGGAAGTTACACCATTACAATCCAGAAATCAGAAATTTTTCAAACTCTGTTTATAACCCGACCTTCAAGGTATTCACCCAGATGACTGTGATACAGTGAGCTGTCCTTCATTTGACATTTATACACTGTCAAATTATTTTTGCGTTGGCAATGCTCCATTTTCAGTACATCAACACATTCTGTGAAACAATTGTCTTTATAATTGGATAGCAATCTGCAGCATATTGCTTTTTGTCTAGCCTCAGAAACGATAACTTTTGAACAAAGTTGCATTAATTCAGTAGATAGCTGAGCAATCCTGTGACACATGCAGCTCTATTGGAAGCTGCAATATTTCCTTAAGATTTTGGATGCATAGGCTTGCATCTGTTTTCAATGCTTCCGCACAATAACTTGAGAGATTTTTATATTTGCATTCTGTTTCCTTTTGGGGATGGAGGGGAAACCCTCAATTCAACAGTTTCCTCCACCATGTTGCTTCGTGAGCCGCACTTGAGAAATGGAGGCAGTACATTGAAAGAGGACTGCAGGGAAGTGGAAGTAATTTTACAATGGGTCTAATTTGCGAGATTTGTTGAGCTGCTGAACTCTGATCTGTTGGTGTCTGAGCAAGCTTCTAGAGGGTTTGCTGCAACACAGCCAGGATTCAATAATTGTGAAGCCCACAACTCAGACTCCAAAATGCTCTGCTTAAACAAAAACATTTATATATGATGCACACAATGAATTTAATAATTATACTAATATCTTTAGGAATCTGGAACAAATAATGGAATTCACTATCAACACAAATATCACAGAAGTTAAGGCTAGTGATATGGATATACTTGAAGGAAGTAATTCATCCCATCCAAACCAATGAAACGTTGACAGATGGAAGATATTGCATGAAGGATGATATTTGTCTCTGTAGAAAGCTGACAAAGCTTCATTGAAACAACTAACTACAATTTATAACCAAGCTAATGGCCTGCTTGAAGCTAAACACCATCTCAGTCAATACATTTGTCCTAAGACAGCCATACAATACATTCTATGTATAAGCCAAAATAACATTACGTAAAAACATAAGAAATAGGAGCAGGAGGAGACCGTTCGGCCCCTCGAGCCTGACCCGCCATTTAATAAGATCATGGCTGATTTTCTAAGCTAATTCCATTTACCTGCCCTATCCCCATATCCCTTAATCCCTGTAGTTTTTAAAAATCTATTGTTCTCAGCTTTGAATATTTTCAATGACTGAGCATCCACAGCCTTCTGGGGTAGAGAATTCCATAAATTCACTACCCGCTGAGTGAAGAAATGTTTTCTCAATTCAGTTCTAAAGGGCTGACCTTTAATCCTGAGACTATCACCCCTAGTTTTAGATTCTCCAACCAGGGGAATCAGTCTCACACTATCTATCCTGTCAAGACCTCAAGAATCTTATAGGTTTCTATAAGATCACCTCCAATTCTTCTATATTCTAGAGAATATAGGCCTAGTCTACTCAACCTCTCCACGGAGGTCAACCCCCTCATCCCAGGAACCAATCAAGTGAACCTACGTTGCATCCCCTCTAAGGCGAATATATCCTTTCTTAGATAAGAACATTATTACATGTCATTAGACACAACCCTTTTGTGTGCAGTGTTATTGTAATCACCTTAATGTGGAGTAGATTTTCTTAGGATAGTATTCCATTAATTGTGTGGAAGTATGCTGCATATTTTATATTCTCAAAAATATATTCTATAAGCATATTCCAAATAAGATGTTGAAAATCGTACTGGCTTTTAAATCCCTCACCGCCCTGTCTCGGCAATTTTCTCGCAACCCATTCTCAGCTCATTCACTACACTCTTCAAACACATATGTGCTGCAAGTTCTTTTTTGCACTCAGCTCAAGTTAAGCCTGCAACCCAAAGGCCTAATGGGTAGGGTGGTCCAAGCTGGATAAGCTGTGGGAAGCTTCTCAGACAATTCTCTCAACGACAAGCTATGCTGTTTTAGGTGGTTAGACTCCAACAGTACCCTAATGCACAGTCCAGAAGTTTTTCCCCTTGCCAACATGTGCCTAATGCTCTCAGGAATAAAGTAAGCAGGCTGTGTCCCTCCAGGGAGAGAATACACAAAATGGTTTTATGCCAGTTTTGTGGAAATAAGTTTTTTATATTCTAAGTAAACCACTGCTTTTTAGTACATAGGAAAATATGTATGGGTGGTATGCTGTTTGCCATCTATTCCTACTTAGCGACATTTGTTTTAAGCAACCGAAAGAATTCATGCAGAGGGAGAGGCATGAGTGAAATAGAAATCACAGGGGAGGATTGCTGTTACTTGACTTTTTATGGTTTGTCTCCTTGAAAATTGGATAACCTTTCTCTTTGGAGCTACTCGTTGTTTTTATTTGATATACCAGGATATTTTTGCCGAGGTGATTAAATGTTCCCTTAGCTCCTCTTCACGGTTGAATTTCATAAGGAATATTATTTTAAATGCACCACTAGGCTAGTCTCATTTTCTATGGAGTACTGAACATTTGGTTGTTACTCAGCAGGGATATTAAATAGCTTAAATATATTGGACATCATTTGATAAAAGATAATTTTTCTGTAGCACTCTTGGGAATTGTTGAAGTACTTCAAAACAGAACAAAGTGTTTCAAATATATATTAAATATATACACCAGTGACTTATTATTTGACCGTTTACTTTTTTTTACCAAGTGAAGCTTTACATGGTGGTGATTTTATAAAATATGTTTACGGTTGGAAACTCAATGATGCGATTGGAAGAAGAATGGAAATGTACAGCTTGTTTCTTCATTCATCAAGTGTTTTTTGGGTAATCTATTTTATTCCTGATGGATATAAATACTCAGTTACCCTAATTTGTACAGATGGAAAAGTGAATTAACATGAGAACAACAAAATTACAGTTATAGAGCGCCTTTCACGTCAGGAAGATGTCCCAAGGCGCTGGACAGTCGGGTCAGGACCCGAGCATAGGGGAAGGGTGGGGTAGGGGTGATGGAAGGCAGAGAGGTGGGAGAGCGACCGAAGGCATGATCGAAGAGGAGGGTCTTGAAGCGAGGCGCAGGGACTATGGGATGGAGTTCCAGGGTGTGGGGCAGAGAGGCTGAAAGCTCGGCCATCAATGGTAGGGCGGGTTGGGGGGGTGACATGGAGCAGGCCAGAGCCTGCTGAATGGAGGGAGCGGGCAAGTTGGTAGGGGGTCAGCAGGTCAGAGAGGTATGAGGGGGTAAGGCCATGGATGGCCTTGAAAGTGAGGGATCTTGAATTCTATCCTCTGAGTGATGGGGAGCCAGTGGAGTCGGGCGAAGGTGGGAGTGATGGGGTCACGGAGCCTGGTGCATGAGAGTACACGAGCTGCAGAGTTTTGGATGATCTGCAGCTTGTGAAGGGAAGAGTTGGAAAGGCTGATGAGGAGGGAATTTCCATAATCGGAGACAGTGACATTTTTGGTGGTCTATTCTTTTCGGACGGTGCTGCATTGTTGGCATTGTACAATAGGTTGCACCTTGCATCAGATCCTTCATATGGCTTATTATGCAGTGCTCGATACTGCAAATCACTGCCTTGACACATAGCACTAATTTCTTACCGTGCCAATTATAGGCTTGTAAAGTAAACCAGCGATTGTGCTGAATTTTTTTAAAATTTAAGTATTATATTATATCATTTTATATTTTATATTGTATTTTATAATATATACATATATAATATAAATATTTATTTAAATGATTGCAGCTGTGTCGTTTCCAAGGGAGGTGAAGATGAGGGGGAATAATTCATCACTGCTGTGAAAGCTTATTGTACTGATTATAGCAGTGCTACTAACTTGAGTTTCCACGTGTCGTGAAGATCGAGGCCCAATGTTTAATTCATCACCACTGTCAAATCTCTCTGTGGTGATCATATGTGTTTGTTAACTGCCTGCAGGAAAATATAATTACCATTTGGCGAATAAAGTACCACTTTTAAACTCCTTTAAGGTAATTTTTCATTTCCTACTGTAGATCGAACTATGACTGGAGAAAATTAATTCTATTGGTGGGCATAAAGTAGGGAAGTGTTGCAACAGACCACAATAGTATAGCATATAATAATATAGCATTGTGCATCTATAGGTTACTGAGCTGAAGTTTTCAACAACAACAACAAAATTGCATTGTATAGGCCCTTTCACGTCGGGAAGATGTCCTAAGACGCTGGACAGTAAGTATTTCGGACCTGAGCTGGGGCTTGGGATGTGACTACAAAGAATATTGCTTAAAAATAATCATTACTGCCCAAGTGAATGTGGCCAACTGAACCACAAGTGTTTTGCCGAGTTGCCTGCTTAGTGTAGTACAGTGGAGATTTTGTTGCTTTTGCATAATATACAGTGTAAGGACACTGGACACATCGGGGACGGATGTTTTGTCCATCTTAAGTGGTGTCTGAGGTTAGCCGAAATACCATTCCCGCCCAGTAGAGGAGTGCCGCCGCCGTATAATAATATATAAAAATATTGTTTCACTCGAAGTAATGTTAATTAACCAGTTAAAGTTAAAATGCTCTCACAGAATTCACTGAAATATATTTACCTTTATTTCGCTGCAAAGTACAGTACAGTACTTTCCCGCCCATCAGAGGAGCGGCAGTTATTACATTTTCGGAGTTTATTATCTTAACTGGAATGCCAAAGAAAATGAGAATTCCTGTAAAGTTCTCCTTTGGAGAAATGAGAATGGTACCCCGGCTCCAAAGACATTGAAGCAAGAGAATAACCTGGCTGTTAGAGGAATTAGCAATTAAGAACAACTGAATAAGCTTGTGGTTTTGCAGTCTTGAAAAGAGATTTCTCGAAGGGGGGTTTATGAAGGGATTTGTGAGGTGTAGTAATGTAACTAAGCCATTTAACTGATATTAACCTTGTCTAACGTGAGCACTCAAATACTTTCTAGTTGGGAGTTACTGGTTAGCAAAAAGAAGCAGAGAACCGTGGTTGTTTTGTACCCACCTCCACCCACATGATTACTCAGTTGCTCTTATTTTTGTGAATAAATCAACATTTTTTGCAAATGAAGTTCCACTTTGTCATGCTAGCTGGAATTTCAGTGTTGCACTGTCCAATGCAAAGACAAAATGCAATGTAAATGTATGTGCCTTTTCACTTCAGTGTTCATTTTTCAGTTACAGACAGTAACAATTGCATTTTAGGGCAAAAATTGCAGCCAGAAGATTGAGAGATTTTGTAATCTGTATTTATCCACTCAAACTCGACTGATGCCAGCATTTGCTGTACAATTTTTCAATAAAGGACTAAGATGTGCTTGGGATGCAGCATGTAGAAATCAACAAAATAGCAGGAGAATATGAGATGATGAATAATTCATAGAAGGTATCGCTTGCTGTGGAGTTTAAGTTCTGCAGTGCAGAATGTTGCTTGACAGACACCACTATGTAATGATGACAAACTCTTTAACTTTTAAACAAATAATTGGTACGCTTTTTAGTTTTATGGATATGTTCAGTTGTTTTGAATGAATGATTTTCAGTATTTGAAAGGTAATGCATCTTTGCAAATTCTTTAAATGCATTTTCTGTTTCCTGTGTCACATACAGTATTGTCCCAGCAACTATTGGGAGTAAAATTGTGCATTAGCATTTTTTTTAGTGTTTATTGTAATGAGGTACTCTTTCTTTGTTACTGAATTGTTTTATGCACAGTTGCTGCTCCTTGTTTAGCAACAGTACATGGATCTCTCTACCAGAACTTATAGCCTCCTTCTACTGTGATAACCTATTTTCATACAAATGGTTTAATCAGTTACTATATTTAGAATGCAAATTCTTTTCAGTATACACACATTTCTACTTGAATCAAATGGGAATTTTATTGTTTAAGATTCCAATACCTCTTTATGCCTTGTACCATTGTTATCCAACAGAAATTGCTGACTAGCCACAGGTGTGGCTACGATGACACCAGTTTAGCAATGTGCACTAATTTTAGTAGAAAGCGCCTTACACACATTCACACAATACAGGTAAAGGTACTTTGCATACCAAACATCTACTTAACAGACATCCACCACCAATCAGTGCAAAACATTGCAGTCTTTCTCTTTAACCAAAGTTTGGAATTAAGGAATGAATTTTCCAGACACAGCAAATCTTAGTGCAGCTTCTAGGTTTGTGTCCAGCAGTTCCAAATGGTATTTTGACTTCATCAAACTTCCGGTTCTGGATGGAGAGCAGGGGCGGATCTTTTTCTTTCCAGAGATGTGCCAGATTTTCACTTGTGTAACACACAAGTTTAGCAGATAACCAATTAGCAGTAACCAGAGAAATAAGAGGACACACTCAAAAAACACTCAAACTTTTCTTCTTACCATATCGACAACAAACGCACAAAACAGTCAAAGTACACTTGCATATGTCGTGCGAATATGAGTGTTGAGAACACATGCCTAACTATTGTTCATTTTTATTTACTAATCCAAAATGCAATTTAGCCACATCTGGATTCCAAATTAACCACATGTGTCTAGTGGCTAACATATTGGACAACCCTGCCTTACACCACCAGCATTCATATCCCATGTTGTGCCACTAACTGTGACAGTATTTAAAAAGAAAGCAATGCCCTTTCACTTCAGTGGACAATTGAAAATAAGTCTACGTACAGTGAAGTGCTTGTGGTATGTACTCAGTTAGAATTTTCAATAATTTTTGTTGCTGGTGAGACAACTGTCGTCAGTGTTGCTCACAACCCCTTTGGAACTTGCATCCAGGGGAGTTCTGTCATCTCTTGCTCAGGATAGCGATTAGTGTTTTTTTAATCTTTTGGCAATCTTTTGACATTCAAGCAGGATGGATAGCAGAATAATAAGTTAGTGGTTGGCTTTTACTATTGTATTGGAAAAGCAGAGTCAATTTATACTTTGTCATGGCACAATTGCTTCACTTGTTACTGATATGCTTGCAGGTTTAGCAGAATGACAACCAGAGTTTAGAAGGTGAGTGTCATCTTTTCCGCTGTCATAAACTACTCTGGGATTACACTGGAGATGTGACTTTTTTAAGCAGTTTTAGTTGTCTGCTTATTGTAGGTGGCAGCCTGGTTCCGTGGGAAGCATTCTTGCATCTGAGTCTGTAGGTTATTAGTTCAAGCTCCACGTTGTGACTTTGAGCTCATGGCTCTTTGTTGGACATTGCTGTGCACATATTCGCTGCCTTGTTTAGCTTACAAATACCCAGTCACTACACTTTACAGTAAGTCCTATGAAGTGCTTTGAGATGTCTCGATGATGTGAACAGAAGCTATATCAAATGCAATAATTTTTATTGTTGCTATACCATTGTTATAAATTCAAGATCATCTACTTTTTTTTTATTGGTGAGCTCAAAAGCCAGTCATTCCAGCACAACTCTGAATCTTGGAACATTGATAGAGTCCGCTGCTGCACTGTGCTTCCAGCTGGGTGCAAGTTTGGGTTCAGTGCATTTGATTTGCGTTACCAAAATAAATTACTTGCGCTGATTTGCACTTTTTTAACTAAATACATCAAGGAAAGAAGAAAAAAGACGGGGTTAGGTTGAAAACAATGCTATAAATTGCCTGTAGGTTTATCATTCTAGAATCAGAATATAAATGACTAACTCTGCTTGTTCAGGATGGGCAAAAATATGCTGGCACAATTGACAATATAATCATTATAATATTGTAATACCTGGATTTGATTATAGCACCTTATCACATCACAACAAGCATTGATTGCAGTGTTTTTTTTGCAATTACATTATATTTGTGAGTGAACACGTCAGCCAATTTGCCACACAGCAATGGCCCGCCATCAGCCATGCCGTGAATGACCAATTGTTTTTCTTTTAGGATTTGCAAGCCAGGACAGAGAGATAAACTTCCTTCTGTTTTTGAATAGTGCCATGCGATCTTTAATATCCATCTGTACAAACTGAGAAGAATTTGGTTTCATGTTTCATCTGAAGGACAACACTTCTGATAATGTACTTAATGCCTAAAATATTATCCTCAATTTAAGTTTTTTTTTTATGATCCTGTCACCCCTTCCTCTATCATCACCACCATATCATCCATGAAGCCCACCACCTGCTCCTTGGACCCCATCCTTAAATCCCAGCTCCACCTCCTTGCCCCGCTACTTGCTGACATATCAACCTCTCCTTGTCATCTGGCACTGTTCCTACTCCCCTCAAAACAGCCACTATCACCCCCACCTTGAAGAAACCTTCCCTTGACCCAATACAGCTATCTAGCTACCGGCCCATCTCCAACCTCCCTTTTCTGTCCAAGGTCCTTTAGAGAGCCGTTGCCTCCCAGCTTCGCTCTTTCCTCTCCTCCCACTCTCTCAATGAGCCCCTCCAATCGGATTTCTGTGCTGCCCACAGCACGGAAACTGCTTTGGTCAAGGTCACAAATGACATCCTGACCATGTGTGACCAGGGCTCCCTCATCCTCCTCGACTTCTCCGCCGCTTTTGACACTATGGAGCATTCATTCCTCCTCCACCGCCTCTCCTCCTACCTCAACCTCCAAGGTTCTGTCCTTGACTGGTTCAGGTCTTCCCATTCGCACTGCCTCCACTTTCTCTCAGCTCACGGCTTCTCCTCCAGCCCCCGCACCGTCTCGTGCGGCGTTCCTCAGGGCTCTGTCCTCAATCCCCTCCTCTTCATCCTCTACATGCTCCCCCTTGGTGACATCATCCGCAGACATGGGGTAAATTTCCACGTGCATGCGGATGACACCCAACTCTATCTCTGCCTCCACCCTCAACTCCAGGACTACTGGCATCCTGACCAACTGCCTGTCCGACATCAAGTCCTGAACGAGGGCCAACTTTCTCCAGCTGAACGTCAACGAGACCGAGGCCTTCCTGATTGTCTCGTGGCAGCACCTCTGCACCTCGGGCGCTGGCAGCATCAGCATCCATGGCTGCACACTCAACCTCACTAAGCCAGTCAGGAACCTGGGTGTCTTGTTTGACCCCGAACTGTTCCATGTCTCCTGCCCAACCCGCACTACCATCAGTGGCCGAGCTTTCAGCCTCTCTGCCCCCGCACTCTGGAACTCCATCCCACAGTCCCTTCGCCTCGCTTCCTCCCTTGCCTTCTTCAAGGCCGGTCTCAAGACCCTCCTCTTCGATCATACCTTCGGTCGCCCTCCCACCTCTCTGCCTTCCCTCACCCCTACCCCACCCCTCTCCCATGCTCGGGTCCTGATCCCTGACTGTCCGCGCTTTGGGCCGTCCTCCCGATGTGAAAGGCACTCTATAAATGTAATTTTGTTGTTATTGTCGAACCTACATACATGCCTAAACTGTATAAACAGTTCATTAAATTATCTCCTATAGCTATAAAAATGTTCTGGCACAAATTTCAGCTTTAACTGGTAATTTTGCTAGCATATGTACTATCTGCCAGCATTACCATTAAATAATAAATTATTATTATTAAAGATCAAGTCATGTTATTTGTTCCCAGATTATTGCAAATTAAGAGATACTCTATGACTCTTTATACTTAATTCTTTTGATTCCAATTAGAATTTGACAGAAAATTTCTACAGCAGCTGTTACATGCCTGAAGAGACTTTTTCATTAAGGTGCATGTGTAATAAATGAGCTGGGATATTTTAAATAACTTCTGCCTCCCTGAAAGTTTACAGGCAGTAATCAGATTATTTAACACATTTGAAAACTGCCCACTTTGTGTCAACAGATTTTGTTCTTCCAGCGTTGCTTTTTTTCCCACACTCAATACTGAAGAGATGTTACTTCACTGTGTGTTGATTCTGCAGCTCAAGCAGCCTATAGTACATAGAATGATGAATGAAGAAGTCATGTCAATTACTTACCTTTATACATAATAATCTTTGTTCTTCAAGTGAGGTGAGGCTGCACATTTCTGGATATATGTCCAGCTTAGATTTACAAGGTGTTACCAAGAATCAAGACAGATTTGACGGGTTGGAGCATTTAGTTGTAGAGTTGAAACAATTGAGAGGGGACCTGATAGAAACGTTTGTGATTATGAAAGGATTCGATAAGGTGGACATTGAGAGACTATTTCCACTTGTTTGTGAGTCCAAAACAAGAAGCCATAAATATAACTTCATGCAGAGGCTGGTGACAACGTGGAACTCACTGCTGAAAGCTGTGGTTGAAGCAAAAAGCATTGATATTTAAAAGGAAATTCAACAAGGAAAAGGGAATGATGTGGGTGTAGGAGAAGGGAATAAGAGGGGTGGGACCTTGTTTGAATTGTAAACACCAGCACTGACTAATTGGGACAAATAGTCGGTTTCCATACCATATCACTCCATGTCATCTATGGTTTTCCTTTTCTCCTGAGGCTTTGACTGGATGGGGTCTAGTGTGGTATTTACTTGCTTGCAAGCTGCTATTTACAGCAGTTGGACTTCAGTGACAGTGCCAAAAAGTTAATGAGTTGCTCAAAGTTTTAAAAAGTAATGAAGCTGTTGCTTAAGTTGGACTCCAACCATCCTAAGGTGCTTTTCCTCTGGACCAGGAGGCTATCATTCCTTGGTGGCGGGCAATCACCCAGCTATAGGCTGGCTCAGTGTTTTTTTTCCAAAAGCTGGTCAGTAAAGATTAAAGATGGGAATTAATGTTAGTGCAAAAGGAAAAAAACAGTCTTGAATATTTGTTTCATTTTTGAATAATATTTTATTTGTGCTCCTTTGGTTATCTTCCCACCCCCTCCCACCTTGGTTCCCACCCCTCTTGTATCCAAGCTTGGGTACAAACCTTGATTGTCCAGTGCCATGGAAGTCATTCCAAGGAAAGTTGCTATATAAATGCAATTTGTTGTTGTTTTATGTTCAGTTGTTAGGTGTGTATTGCTGCGGGTGCTATGGATTGTAGCTCACAGTGTAAATGGTTATATTCCATAACACAGGCAAACCTAGAGGTTTGCAGGTCTTCTCTGCAACACATAGTGAGTGTACATATGCAAATGCACGGCTGTACAGATTAATTCACAATCAACTTTAAGGAAACAAAATTAGTTTCACATTCTAAATGCAATTTATATCGAAATTGTTATTTTCTTTCATTTGGTGGTGAAAATAGTCTTATGATTCATATTGGAGTCATTGTAAACATGGAAATTTGATATCAAAGCTATCACACCATCCTCACTGCCTGAGTGAGGTTAGGTACAATTTGAGTGGCAGCACTTCTGAACTTTATGGAAATGTAAAAGACAGTGTTTCCAGCCAGTGAAATTATGAAATTATTTGTGAGAAATTGTTTGTGAGCAAAGTGGCTTCTTTGATGATGACAAAATACAGTGTTTTAGTTATCCAAACTGATGCAATTCTCTGCATGATTGGAAATCTACTGTACCTATTTCAGTGCCTCTTGAAGAAGTATTTTCATTATTAGAAATAAATCAGAATGTGCAACATGTAACTGACAGTAAACGCTAGATAAGGCCTCTTAGTGCAGTGGTGTGATTTTTATCTGGACCTTCATGAAGAAGCAGGGACCAACATTTCTTGGATTTTAATTCAGTTTGAAACACCATCAAGAAGTCCAAGCCGTTAAAAATCAACTATGATGTTTAACGTAGGTGCGAATAGCTTTCAAGAATGCAATCAGCAAATTAGATTGTAACTGAAGCTAAAGCACGGGCACGATGGGCTGAATAGCCTCCTTCTGTGCTGTAATATTCTATGGAAATTAGTGGGAATTGAAAAGTAACTTTCAATTAATTTAGCATGTCAAATAATGACTAATACGAACAACCTTGCTTTTCTGTGACAGCTATTTTTACAACTTTTTCATGTACGTAGTTTTTGGCAGGCTATAATTATCCTTATTGTATCAGTTTGTTCCCTTGTGAACATATTTCACAGAAAAGTAATTACCTTGTTTTTCTGGTTCATTGATGATATGAGTTGCTTAAAATTCACATTGATTGTGCCCAGTTTATGGAACATAACATTATTGCTGATAACCTGGGGAATGGAATCAGAAATGTGCTGGTTTGTCTACAACCGAGTGGTCTAGCTGGCGGGCCGCAGCTGGCCTGGTGGGTGATTTTATCCGGCCTGAGACCATTTCCAACATTGCAACTTCCGCTCCCTCTCTCCCTGGTCAACATTCTCCCATGGCAGCGGCAGAAAAATAATATCGGCCGTTACTGCAGTCTGTCAGGACGACAAGTGCGTCTCCTTATTCAACAACAACAACTTGCATTTATATAGTACCCTTCACGCTGGGTAGCGTCCTGGAGCGCTTCACAGTGGCAGAGTCTGACAACAAGCCAGGGGCAGAGGGAGTGGGACTGCAAGCACAATCAACCAACAGCTCCTGCCATTGCAGATAGTGAACTGCGCGGCTGATTGGGAGAGCGAGGGATTGAGAGGGGGGAAGGGGGAGAGATTGTTGATCGGGATACTGGATGAAACTCTTGGTGTAGCATAGATTCACACGCATTTGTGACAAATATAGTATACAGACGTACTGCATCTGGTTAAAAAAGGACGCAGGTCTCATGGTGCAGAGAATTATTATGGGTCTGCTTTAAAAGGGCCAAGAGGGTTTAAGTTTCCCAGGAACTTTGTAATCTCTGACCCTTTAAATTAGTTTTTTTTAATCTTCAGATCCATTTATTTGCTTTACTCTATATATTGCAACTTCATAATAAAATGGAATAGTGGGTTCAGTGCACTATAGTTGTCGTTTTTTTTAGTAGCCATATTATATTTCAGGTTATAGCACATTATATAAATGCATTTAGTGGGTATAAAACTAAGAAGATTCCAAACTGCTAATTTTATGTTTCATCATAGATCACTTTTATCCAGACCATTAGGAAGGTTTGATGTGTGAAATTTCATCTTTTGGCTGCATTTCAAAAGTGGGAAATGGAATGTTCAGAACTTGGTTGCTGGAATTTGATTTATTTCTAACTGCATCTATAATTTTTTTGCCTGCAGTTGACATTTGATTACACTAATAAGATATGTTCATTTGTGCGTGAACAGAAAATAATCCTTGCAATTATAGTGAAATTAGGGAAGAAATGAAGTCCAAAGGGAGTACTCTTTGTTCCAAGTACACCTACTAAAAATAGAAAAAATATTCTCAGCATCTTTTCCTATAACAATAAATCCTCAATTTGATGCAGTGCAAGGCGACTCCCAACTGCTGCATTGGACCACTCAGAAATGTTACGGGAGTACTGTAGTAGCTTGTGTTCCTTATCAGCCTCAGTTGGGATATTGGTCAAGCTCTTGGGGACTGCTACCACAAACGGGGTAGGGGCCAACAGGCAGCAGAAAGATTGGGCTAGTTTGGAGCTATGTTGTTCTATACTGGCAAGGTTTAATGCCTACATTTAGTTTGAAGTAGCTTGGGTGACTTGATGTCACATAATAATTATTGTGTTCAGCTTATTTATACCATTTTAGAATCTTGAATACCCAGGTGAGATCTCCCCAAAGCATTCTCGTTAGTGTGACCATTCCTAGCTTTTGTAGCCTGTCCTAAGAACTTGGGTAACTAAATCCTGCTATCAATCCTGTTGCCCTTCCCTACACCCTCCCTATTACACTGTAATGCAGTGACCAAAATTGTGCATAGTATTCCAAGTGAGGTTGCCTTCTTTGCTTGTCCTGATGGTTTCAATGATCTATCCACGAGTATCCCATTAGAACCCTCAGTTTTAGTGAAAAACAAGCACTTGTTTTTTATCCTATGTATCAATGCCATTTTTCTTATATTACCACTGTATTCCCAAACCGAGTGGAGAATCGGAATAACCTAACCCATGAACATTGACTTTTAATAGTGAGATAAGTTGCAAAGTTATGCAATGAAGTCATAATAATAATATAATTTGTGGAGTCCTGTAGTTTAGTGTTAGACCACTCACCTTGCAAGCAAGAAACCTGGGTTTGATTCCCAGCAGGGCGAAACCTTGGGCAAGTTTCCTTACTCCACATGCCTGATGATAATCCCTCAAGNAAAAAAACAATAAGAATTTGGCCACTCAATCCATGACTGTTTGTGGGACACTGCTGTGTGCAATTGGCTGCTGCATTTTGCCCACAAATATACAGTCAATTCACTTTACAGTATATTCTGTGAAGCGCTTTGAAATGTCTAGAATATGTGCTATATCAAATGCAGGGATTATAAAGAAATCTTGATGCTTTTAATTATCCAATATACCTGTTTCCTTTTCCAGGTTAGTGCGTCTTTCAGGAAAAATCAGACTCCTGGATGTCGGAAGCTGTTTCAACCCATTTGTAAAGTTTGACGAATTTCTGGCAGTTGGTATTGACATTGTACCTGCTGTAGAGGTATGTGATGTTAGTTGTACAAAACACTGAGCAATTTTAGTTGGTACACCAAGTATATTAAATTTACTGCAAGATTTAAGAAGCATTTTTCTAAGCTATTTTGCCCAGTGAACTTTGGGAAACTATCCAGCTGTGAGAGGGCTGGTGGGACCTATTGCATCCAAGTTTGATACTATCCTCACCCCCACATGATTTCAACAACAACAAAATTACATTTGGCCTTTCACATCAGTGATTTCATGCTTTTTCCTCCCTTTTCCATAGCTCAGGGAATACTGAATGCTGCAACCACCCCAGCTGGAGTAAGCTAACTAAACACAGATTCAAATCAACAAGTCTTAGTGCGACATAAGCCCATGCTTTTACACCTTTTACAATCAAGGGAGCTACTAACAATTCTAACCTTAAAGACTATTTAAAATATATATTTTAAGATACTTCTATTTGGTGTATTATCCATCTCAGGCCTAAATTCAATAGCTACTATCCATCTCAGACCTAAATCCTGTTGTTCTCTGAGATAGGACCTGTATATACATATATATATATATAAAAATATATATACTGTCATGTCTTCCAGTAAGAGGAACATATTGAGATGCTTTGTGTTAATTCTCTTTATTTTAACTAACTATTTATTACATAGTTATCACCCAATGGTGTGAAGATCTGTCACTGTAAGATTATGAGAGTCTTATGCAAACAATAGTGAATGTTTTTATTTCTGGTCAGACTAGTGAATAGATTTATGGATGCAGCTTTGTGTTGCTTTTGTAATACGGAGAGGCCTAATTAATTTGGCCCACAGAGGCAAGTTTGATTACTGCATCCTCTGCAGCAGTTTCTGTTGGTTAATTAGGTAAATAATAGATGTGCATTTTGTGCAAAATGATCAGCAATAAATTTCCAAAACTGCATTGCACCTATTGTGACAACTGTGTCTTGTGTTAACCTCATGGAAGAGAGTTATAGTGAGATCATATTCCATATTTAGTTTTAGCAGCAAACTTCATTTCTTCTGCAAATTCAGCACTAGTTGTACCTTCTGTACCATCTAAGCTCTAATAATTATGTCAAATCAGAAGTACAACCTGTGTCTCTTCAGGATATCTCTGGCTTCTAACCCCAATTATCCTCCTGCTAAGTGTCCTGATGTGGATGTTGCATAAGGATCATTTAGAGCCCAGGGATAATACCCCCATCTGATAACCTACTAACACTTAACTATTTAAGCTCGCCTATGACAAATGTCTTCTTGGGTGAGCTACTGGAGTGCTGTTAGCTCCCATGCAATTGTATCCCAGCAACAATCAATGTCTTTAAGAAGTGAAAGAAGGAAATACGACTTAAAGAAAAGCCAATCATTTCTAAATACAGTCTCTAATACAGCTCCAAAAACAGCTCAATCTGTCCAGAGTTGCAAAGCCAGTTGTTCAGTACCCTAGATGAGATAAACAGCAGAAACACAAATAAACCTGCCCAGAACTAGTGATCTTCGTTCAAGGGTGGCTTTGTTTCCCAACTCAGCGGTGCCCTAGTTATCTAACTCTCATTTCCACCCCCCCTCCCCCATGTCAAATTGGAAAAATATTACATCTGCCGAAGATATTACAGAACTTTTTTCTTTCAAGTCCATGAGATTTATTGCAGTTGTTAAGAACCAAGAAGTAACAATGATGCATGATGAGAAATGCTGTGAGGGAGTTCAGAATGATTTGGCTAAATGATACATGAAATTACAGCCACGTCTGCCAGAGAGAGAGAAATAATCAGTTTTTTGCTAACACAGCAAAATATAAAAGGTACATTGGTCTTCCAAGCAATGAATACATATTGTTTCTTATGTAGTTATGTGTTCTAAACGTTAAACTGTCTAGAAATTGTGGAGTCCTGTAGTTCAGTGGTTAGAGCACTCGCTTTGCAAGTGAGAGACCTTGAGTTCAATTCCAGGCAGGGCGAAACCTTGGGCAAGTTTCCTTACTCCACACGCCTAATAATAATCCCTCCAAAAAACCAAAAACAATAATAAATTGGTCATTTTCAATCCACGACTGTTTGTGGGACATTGCTGTGCGCAATTGGCTGCCGCGTTCGCCCACAAATATACAGTCAATTCACTTTACAGTATATTCTGTGAAGCGCTTTGGGACGTCTAGAAGACGTGAAAAGCGCTATATCAAATGCAAGGATTATTATTATTATTAAATTAAATGTCTTAGAGAATTGATAGTGCAGTGATTAACTAGATTTTATTTTAAGCAATTTTGTATACTTTATGATGTGTAATACATTCAGTAGTTAAATCCATGTTTAAAAGATGACATTTCATACTGAGATTTGCTTGTGCATTAAGGTATCTGAATTTAAACTCTGACTTTAATCTGTTTCGACTGAAATCTTAAAACTACTGATGCAAATAGCTGTCTCATTTGCTTACAAAAACAGTCACTCCTCTTGACAGTAATTATTTGTGCAATGCAAACATTGCTTTTCATTTGCGCAGCAAGGTTAAGGGTCTTCCTCTTTCTCCCCCATCCAAATATTTCTACTTAACTGTATTACCACTAAGTCTTCCCGTTCCACCTAGCTGAAACGGGTCTTGCGAATCCTGACATCCAGCTGTTTCTGTGAACTGATATTCACACTCTGCACGTGTACATTTGTAGCTGATTGGGGCATGTGTACATTTATATTTGATCCATAATTTGATAAGCAAAATTGAGAGCTGAGCATTTCCAATGATTGAGAACAACATTACATTGGATACCAGATGGACACACTACAGGGCGGGCTGCCACTCAGAACAGGGAGTGCTGTCAAAGCATGTCATGCATTCTACACCATTTGATCTGGCAGCAAAGAATAGCCCCTAAAATGCATAATAATATCTTCACATGTGTTACTTGAAATTTGATCTTTCATGGGAAATAATCATCTGTGGAACTGAGGAACCTCATAAAGCTGTTCTGTTTGTGCTAGAATTCTTATAGCATTACACCAAAAGATCTTGCATAAATGGTTTTAAAATAGATTAAAGGCTTACCCTAGAAAAAGCAAATTAATCTGTCTTCAGTTTCACAGAGCTTGAAAACACAGTGTGCCTGCCCTGTGAAGATTTTTGCACAGTATTTTCTTTTAATATTGAAATCAAAAGATGTGTTTATAGCTTTCAAACTGCTCACTCGACAGCAGCCGTTGCAGGGGAAATTATTTGCACAGTGTGTAGAATATTCCTGTAATATGCAATTATTTTATTGATCATAAAGCAACACTCTGTGCAGGGGATGAGCTTTAAATATAAAGTATGCCCCCAAGAAAAAATACAGGAGGGGGAAGAGAGGACAATTTATTTGAAGTTTTATCAGGAAAACATTAAGCATCATGGAGATCTGCCATGACTGTTCTCCCAGTTGAAAAAGACTCAATGGAATTGATTCATGCATCAGTTCTACCACTGGCTGTGATGAAGCTGAGCAGGAACAGTGATCATCCTTCCTGGCCTCGCCTGCTGTTCTTTACTCTTAAACAGAACCTAAGGGTTGGCCATTGATTCACCTATATTGTAATGGTGCAATGAAATGCTAGTTATAGATTGCTTGAATTTCACTTTCATAAATGTGACTTCTTCTGACCCCTCTCTGTTAGATTTTCCCCTCATTATTGCCTTTTTCTGTTCACTGGTCTGTATTTATAATTTTGACAATGCAACTTCTGAATACTAAATCAATAACTGAACAGAGAGTGGGGAAGTTCTGTAATCAACAGCAGATCTTTGCCAACTCTGTTGGTTGTACAGAAATTCGACATTATTTTGCTGGATCATTGGACAAATTAATTTCATTTCTGATGTAGTAATTTGAGCCTCATATTGAATATTCTTTACTGAGTTGTTGACTCATTCTTTTGCCTTTAATTGGAAACAACATGCAAACTCCATATCTTCTCACTTGATTCTGAGAACAACATGTATTAACATAAAGGCTGAACTGAATGTTCTGAATACATTTTTGTACCTATGTGGGTGTCGGAATGTTTAACCCTTTTTGCACTGGTTTATCCAGCAAGCTTGTATCCAAGGCAGAGCATTTTTAATGCATTTTGCTCACACATTGGGAGGCTGAAGAATGGCCTTGTAATTGTAGTGATACAGTAATTGTAGTGATACTGATTTTTTTTGGTCTTACCACAGTAGACCTTACTATAGTGCAGTACAATGCGGTTGTTGGGATCCATAAAATTCCGACCAGTCTTATAACGGGATGTGATCGTTGGTCAGAGCTTCCACATCATGACAACATCGAACACCACCAATTACATTTTGCATGTGCAAAGCTCCATCTTACTTCAAATTGGGATAAGCTTGAAAATATGAAGTATATGAAATATACTATAAAATCTAATATGCTGCAATTGTGTGTGTGTATATATAATATTCAAATGTCAGTAGATAACAAACTAGTATATTTAGTGTTCCTATGAGTTTTAAACAAATGGCAAGATTTTTCCACCTTGTACATTGATTTTGTCCCCCAAAACATAATTCCACAATCACCATTCAGAAAATGCTATTACTTGTCGGAAACTTGGTTTCAAAATGAAGATTGGCTTCTTCACAGATTTGCGACCGATTTACAATTTTGACCTTTTGAAGTTTTTTTTTAATTCAAAGCCAGTGAAATGTCACTGAACATTTTTAAATCTCTCCAAGCAACCATTGTGTTTGCTAAAATTTCTGTCAAATGCCAGCTTGGCTCACTTTTATTTTCTCAGTAATCATTTAGACATATATATTCACAGCCTAGGACCGCTGTGCAAACATTATTGCACACAACACTGACCACCCAGCAATTAGAAAGTGGTGCAAATAATCTAGCAACTAAAATTTTTGTTTTTTGCTGTAATTTTTCTCGGTCTATTCTGTCCAGTCATTATCACAATGATCTGTGATTTTTAGAACAATCCTTGGATTTAATATAGCACGTTATCACGTTCTTGAGATATCTCAAAGCACTTCACAGAATATATCATAAAATGAATTGACTGTATATTTTGTGGGTGAAACGTGACGGCCAATTGCACACAACAGTGTCCCACAAACAGTTGTGGATTGATTGACCAAATTANTTTTTTGGAGGGATTATTACCCCGTAAAGTGAATCACCAATCGACTGAACAACCTAGCTCCTACTTACCACTTGGTAAACAGAGGCGTGTGGAGTAAGAAAACTTGCCTAAGGTTTTGCCCTGCTTGGGAATCGAACCCAGGTCTTCTCGCTTGCGAGGAAAGTGCTCTAACCAACATGCTAATATGTGGCTGTACATAGAAACAGACTTGTCAATTCTAGTTTATTCATGAGCTCGAACGTTGATGTCTATCTTAGCAGAAAAATGCAATCTGGAGGAAAGAGGCCCATTTAACATACCCCAGCATCAACATTTGAATGCTGATTGCACATTTAACCAATAAGTAGTAACTCCTTTTATTATAGTTTAATATAATAGTTAATTAATAAAGCCGTTTTCACGATCCTGAAATGTTTAATCAATTAGGTTAATCAACGCGTCTTTTATGGGGCAGTGTGATTAAACAGAGCAGTACAAAATCAATTATTTTAATGGAACCATTCTAAATTCACAGTACACTGTACTTCCTTTATTTAATGAAAAGGTTGAGAAGCTAACCTCCTACTTTACTGAAAAAGGCTTAATTTTCTTGTGAATTTAACCCCTCCTCCATTAATTATTTGGATGTTTCTTCCTTTTGCTTTCTACCTTTCAAAATAAATAAGCAGCCCAGGTTGGATATTGATATTTTTTATGCTTCAAACCAAGGGTATCTATCATGCTCCAAAGGTTGCAAATGGATTTCACATTATAAATAAGTAAATTATTCATTTTAGTGATCAGCAAATGGTAGACTCTCAAATGTTCTGAAAAGCACTATAACATTCAACATAATTAGAAAAAATCTAAAGAAAAAATATTGCATCTTTGAAAGTTATTGCAAATATTCCTAATATTGCTAATGTGTGCCCAGATACACACACTCGCAGAAAAAAATTGCCTGTTTGTGGGACATTACTGTCTGCAAACTGGCTCCCGTGTTTGCCTACAAATACACAATGACTTACACCCTTTGTGACGTTTTCACCTGGTACAGTGCTTACAATGCTTGGGTTTTGCAACAGAAATATAATAATAATCCCTCAAGAAAAAAAACAATAATAAATTGTCACTTCAATCCACGGCTGTTCGTGGGACACTGCTGTGTCAATTCACTTTACAGTTTATTCTGTGAAGCGCTTTGAGATGTTTAGAAGGTGTGAAAAGCGCTATATCAAATGCAAGCATTATTATGTGAAGACTTTTTTCAATAGCTAGGTTTAGAACAGATCTGCAAGGTGAACATTAGAATTTCTTATTGGAAGTTTGCAAACTAATATTCTTGAATTTTATATTTAGACATTTTCTCACCCTATTTGCATTTTAGTTCTAGTTTAACACATCCAGAATACTGTATCAAATACTAAATGGAAATTGTCAACTATTGAATGGAAATGGAAATACTATATATTAATGTGTCCTCTCTGTGTGAGCATTGTCCTGTTGACATACTATAATATGTTTGGATAATACGACTCACTGTGTACTCGGTATTGGTAAGTTTGGTAACCTTGTGTGTATTTTTTACATGACAAAAAGGAAAATACAAATGCTAGTAATCTGAAAACAAAAGCAGAAATGAAAGAAATCCACAGCAAGTCAGCCAACACCTGAAAAAGAATGATAGGTTATTCTTTGGGGCATAGCCCTTCATCTAAATATTAAATTCTGCCACTCTTAAAGGCCTTCCGTTAGGATCTCAGGGAATTTCTTTGGACTGCCAACATAACACAGGGTGGCCCAGTTAGAACCTGCCCTCGTTGAGTCTACTGAGGATCTGTACTATACTGGAAGCAAAGCACATCCAACGTCTAGTGCTATCTAACCAGCTTCCTGAGCTACAAAATAGCCAATGTCTGGGTCATCAAGTTACTGCTATTGTGCAGGAAGTACTGCTGGAATCACTTTTCAAAAGAAGTGCCATCAGTGCCATTTCCACATTATGTCAGCAGCAAACAGACAACGCAGAAGAAATCATTTTAGGCTTAATTATAAATCAGCCTCATAGATATTTGAGCCAGTCGACTGAGTTACAACAGTATTTATTAATGGCACATTTACTGTAATTACAATTCAGCTACATGGCACATTTAACCTATTTACACTACTGTTACATTAAGTGTCATGTACTACCTTACAAAATTGTTTAACTTTCTACATCATAATTACAATAATCAAATTGTTCATTTTGTTTTCCAGAGTGTCTATAAATGTGATTTTCTCAACCTCCAGTTGCAGCAACCTCTTCAGCTTGCTCAAGATACTATAGATGCCTTTCTCAAGCGGCTAAAAGATCCAATCGACTCCCTTCCAGGAGAGCTGTTCCATATAGTTGTGTTTTCTCTTCTGCTGTCTTACTTCCCTGCCCCTTATCAACGTTGGATCTGCTGTAAGAAAGCCCATGAACTTCTGGCACTTAATGGCTTGCTTCTTATAATCACCCCAGATTCCTCTCACCAAAACAGGCATGCCTTTATGATTAAGAGCTGGAAGACTGCTATTGAGTCTCTGGGATTCAAAAGGTACAAGTATGTGAAGTTCTCCCACATGCACCTTTTGGCTTTTCGGAAAATATCTCTGCAGACAACAAGTGATCTCGTCAGCAGAAATTATCCGGAGATGCTCTATATTCCACAGGATTTCAATAATATGGATGAAGAGGAATACACAGACACCACTTGCCAAGTCCGTTCTGAATTGGAAGATGACCAGATAGCTTACAGTTTTATGGAGTTACCTGATGCACCATATGACTCAGACTCAGGAGAGAGTCAGTCAAGCTCCATCCCGTTCCATGAGTTGGAAGACCCAGTGTTGCTTTTAAGCTAACTTCAGACTTCCATTGCATTTGCTACTAGAGCTGCTGTGTTGCCAAAATAATTCTGCTGCATTAATTCTTGTATTGTATGCAGAACATGCAGTACAGTTTGCACATAGAAAATGTGAAGAGTTTACAAAATGGGTAACTTTATTTTCTACAACCCATGTTGGAAAAATAAAAGTATTTTAGGGGTATGCAACAAATGGAACACTTGGTAATGTCCTCAAGGAAGCATCTCCATTAGTATGTTGCGCGTATTCCCAGCAGTATAAATCGCCATAAATAAGAAAAAAGCTGACCAAATAATTCACAGACTATGTAACTGATGCTTGTGTTTTATTATCTATGTGAATTCACTACCCACTATATAGTTGCAGTGTTTCAGTCGTGGCAGTGCCATGAAATTGTTAACTGCAGGACAATGAGGTACAAGATGTGAAATTCACAAACTTGATCTGTTGTGTTAATTCCAACTTTATGTGTTGGATTACAAGATTCGCCAACAAGGAAATTGCAAATCCCCAAATGACCAAAATTGAAAATAGGCCAATAAGGAAAACATTAGCAGTTTTTCTCATCAGCTTTTTTCACACTGTTAGTTTCAGGTTCTCTGTTTTGGTGTATTTCACCATCAATTTCACAATCTGATATTTGCAAACCTTTGGACACAATTAACACATCAATTGTGATTGCATTTTAGACCTAATAACATATTTCAAATTTATAGAAACAAAAAGGTAGGAAAACATGCAGCAGCATAAATCTGCCAAAGTCAAATAAAAAGATGGTACTTACATATATGATCATAACAAGTTTTATCATAATGCTCATTATTTTATCCCTATGTAGTTCCCATTATCAGCCAGGTTGCCCCCAGGGACATTACTTAGACAGATAGTGAATTTGAAACTATTGTTTTTATCCCCTAATTTTGTTGCAATAGCAAATTTGTAAGGAAGTAAAACAAACTTATTTTAAGAAGGTGAACATTACTTGCTGCCTATAGTTAAGCTGTATTTCGCACTATTTCTGCAAACAATTATGCAGTTAGCCTCACAAAATTCAATGTTACATTTTATTAATGAACAGTTTGCTCTGTTCAGTTTTTGAACAAACTGGTATTGATTCTGTTGAAAGGAATATGCCATGTAGTCCTTGTGACCTTTGGCTGAAAATGATGACCTTGCACAAAACTGAATTCAATATTGCTTGGTCTGTGGTCAACATCGGTAAAGAAGTTTACAAGTAAATTGAGGAACAAAACAGGAAATCAAACCAATATGCTTCATTCTTGGCCTCAAGCAAGGGCAGATACCTGAAATGTGTCTCTGATGTCTTTGTCTCCATAGATCAGTGAATAGTTGGTAGATTTTTCTTACTGAAATGCCTAGGGTTATGTTATTTTCTAGCACATTAAACAAGGAAGGTGGAATGCATGCATATTGACCAGTTATTAGAGAATGGTACTTGAGTGAAAAATCTGTGGTTGCAAAGTAAACATTTATGAAGAAAATGAAATTTGAAAGCTTGACTTTTTCTTAATTGGGTTATGCATTATTTGTGTACAATATAAAATAGTAAATGCTTTGTTGCTTATAGTAGATGGGCCACTTTTCAATTAACGATAAGGTTGCTTTCAAATCAGAAAATAACTTGCATTCAAACTTATTAAATACCTTATTGACATGACATTAACCTTTTTTGGAAATAAATTGTTTCAAAATAGTGGCATTAACACTCAGGAACAATTAGTTATAAGAAAGTTGTAAATGGTTATATGTAACATAACAGTCAGAAATCTTCAACTTGCATTGAAATCCCCAGTGATAGACTGCCAAACGGTACATACAGAGCTCTGTACCATTAATTTACATATTGCCAATCTTGATCTAGAAATGGCTTTCTATTCTAGTGTGTGGTTTTAATGGCCTGCATATACCAACATTGCAGTATTTTCAAGTCGCATGAGTCATTCCAATCTTACCATGTTCTAGCATGCTCAGCATTGATGTCTAGTGTTTGATTTACAGATATTCTCTATGGCTCTCCAATGAATACTTAAGGTTTCCGTTGGAGATATTCCATAGTCAGAATTAAATTAATGCAATCATCGATGGTGCTTTTAAATAGATAAAAAAAACATTGCTTGACTTGGTCTAAAATCAAGTAGACATGGATCCTTGGGATTGTTTAATCTACCTAGGTATATGAAATAATCAAAGAACGATGATAATACTAAAAGATGAGTAATCTACGTTTCCTATTTTGGTGGGCTCAAGAATAGTATCCTGTGAATTCTCATGATGATCTGTGAAACCTACTGCATCTGGATTTGATGGCCTGGATTGACATTCATCTTCGGTATTTATATTTACACCAGTTGACCCCTAACCCTTTGTGTATGGAATGACTTATGCAACTTAGAAAACACATCTTTTATTAAATATCTAGCAGATTTCTGTAAATTTCTCTTACTGAATATTTTTATATAAGAGAATGTATAATTATAAAAAGCAATAATTCTCAATCTCTGGGCAATTTAAATTGAAATCATAGTTTTCATTTTGGTGCATTCCATAAAGGGTTTAACTCCCAACTTTCTAGAGTTTTGAACAATGTTGATCACAACAATATTGGCATTTTCATTTGCTCTCTCCTGCACCCCCCCCCCCCCCCCACCCCCCACACTTTATCCTTAATGGTCAGATATTACTGGCTTCCCAGCTTCCAGCACTTCTATTTCCAAAATTCACAGGTACATTGACAGCATTCAGACATGAGGACATTGAAACCTGCAGTACAAAAATAATAATAATAATCTTTGCATTTGATATAGCGCTTTTAACGTCTTCTAGACATCTCAAAGCGCTTCACAGAATATGCTGTTAAGTGAATTGACTATTTGTGGGCGAAACGCGGCAACCAATTGCGCACAGCAGTGTCCCACAAACAGTGGATTGAAAATGACCAATTTATTATTGTTTTGGAGGGATTCATGTACAGGTAATTCAATAACTAATTGATACTGAAAGTACTTTAAAAGATCATGTTCAGTTTCAATTACTACTTCAATGCATTGTTACGTTTCTGTTAAGGATGGCATGATCAGGTATTAATGCAAAAGAATTGGATGGCATAGACACAAGTGCAGACTAATGAAAAGACTGCTGTACAAATTTAGGTGGACTCATTGGTGGCTCATGAAAGGTGATCTTAGTTGCAGGTAAAAGCCCACTGGCAACATTTAGTAGTAAATGTGGAGCAATATTTTTGGTCTACAAAAATAACAATGTTTGCTTACTTATTAACTAATTTCCATTTTTTTAAAGAAAAACTGCATAATCTTAAATTGAAAAGCATTAAACAACTACTCAGTAACAGAATGGTGTGTCTCCTGGTTATATTTAGATCTGATGTTGTTAGGTGATCTATTAAAAATGCATCTTTAATTCACATTTTTCTCAGAAAGCACAATTCTACATGATTTTCATAGTGTGGATTTACAGCAAATCTGAACGTTGTAATAAAATGTAAAGGGATTCCATTTGCCGGCATATTTTTTTAAAAGAAATTGGCAAGTTATCCTATTCACCAGCCAAAGGTTAGCAGGTAGAATGGCATGTTTTAGGAATGCCACTGTGTGGAATTGTGTCTGACTGTTGCATTTTGTGGAAAGTTTACCTCATAATGAGGTTTTGCACTAAAGCCTTGTAACCTGGGATACAACTATTTTGCTTTTAAGTGCATTTCAGTCAGCTGTTGCTCAATTTGTTCTGATTTAAGTTTACTTTGAACTTTTAATCCTTTGAATTTATGTTTTTGTTCTGGTTGCTTTCGACTACATTAGAGATGAAAAGAAATTGCACTTTTGCTTCAGTGTCTTGTAATCTCATTTTTTCTGGTTTTGTATTGTTTCTACTTATTGTTTAAAGACTGTGAAGATTGATCACTGGTGATGTTTAATCCTGAAATGGTGTTTTGTTCACTTGGGTTTGTTCTGTAACATTATTTGTTAAGTTTTCAACATCTTGGGAAAAATCATTTTACTTTACATCAGTAAGCCCTTTTGAAATCTAAAACATCTTTATATCACCAACAAATTGAAAACTATTATTCCTAAGAAATTCACATTCTCAGAAAATGCCTCAATGCTCATAGTTCTCTTATACTGAATAATATGACATCTACAGGTGAACTCTGGAATCAATTAAATTGTCACATATTGGCAGGGGAGTACTGCTGCTGTTCTATTTAATTGGAGGGTAAGCTGTCAGGAAGAGAATACCAATTGAAAGCTCTTTAAGATACTCCTGTTAAGGCACAAGGTATTAGAAGCTAACCCACATTACTTCAAAAAAGATAAAAATTGCACAAATGGTCAAAATGTAAGCTAGATGTCAAGCTGTCTATCATTGGCAAATAAACACAGTTGAAGATGGCTATAATTTATGCAGATAATATAACGGTTACATCTTGTTAACTATTGAACCCTATTGTTATCACTAAATGCCCAAGTGTTGATCTGCTGAATGATGTCGTTGGTGCTAAAATATTCAGATATATTCATTGTTTTGTTTCATTTGTACTTGATGCATTTTATTATTTCTATTATTTGTATATCAACACATTTGTTGGACACATGATGGGAAGTTTCACTGAATGTCTGTCCAGTGGCACCTTTTTGTTTGTAGGATCAATGTCATCCCTACTAAAAAAAGAATGTGATTTTTCTATTGTATGTAAACTTAATTTTTCATACTGAAAGTGCTTAAAATTATACTTGTTGGTAACAGTCACTTAAAAATGGTAAAATTGCATTGTGACAGAACTACAATTTTCTGAGTTTCGGCTGTGTAGTTGCTAGGGCAATAAACTGAAATTTACAAGACACATACACCATTGTGATAATTGCATTTTTATGACCCTTAGGTATACACATAAAACCCTTGTTTGTAATCCAGATGTGTAAACTAAATTTATTTGTCCTGTCTGTTACATTGTGCTGAATTGATGGGTTTTTTTGTCTTTGAAGACCTGAGTTCAAAATCAGCAGATACTATGATTCACATCAGCAATGAAAAATGAAATTCAATCTGGTCTCCAGTGGTTATAATGAGTAAGCATGCAGAAACAGCATCTAATCTGACTGTTTTAGTTCAGGGGGTCCAGTTCAGTTGTGCAGAAAATGGAAATTATTGTTCAGTAACGAAGACTTCAGAAATTGACTAAAACTACAGGATGCCCAACATTCCTCCTTGCTCTTACTGAGGCTGACGAGAAACATTTTCCTGTCAAGATATCACTTAGAGAAGAAGGTATTTTGTTTACGTCAAGCTTTCTCAAATCTTTGTGTGGGAGGGATGAGAAAGTGATGGTTAGTACCCGATTTTGGCAGTGCTGGGATAACCTAAAAATCCAGATTAAAACTAGTATCAGCATTTTCTTCTGTAAAACAGTCGCAATGAATCTAACTAAAAATGTTTTACTATAAAGAGGCATGTTCATCACTATTTAACTAGTGTCTCTGTGATACATTCGGATTGAACAGATTTCTCCCTAAACCCTATTTGGATCAGATGGCAGAAAATCATCACCTAGCTCCAGTGAGCAAATTACCCATTTTTCGTTCCTGGCTAATGAACCTTATCCTCAAACAACACCATAGTGGCAAAAAGATGCCTCTGCAACAATCTATTGCTGCTTGGCATCTTTGATCACTAAATAGTGGCCTCTTTGACCAGATAATGCAGTTTGTGGCTTTTTCATAGTTCCCAGCTTGTTTCAACACATTATTTTAGAGATCAAAAGGTGTGTGTATCTGACTGAATGTCACAAGGTAAACACGTTCCTGTGTTGTGCAACTTCTGTGACTAACCAGCTGTTAAATGTGGATCAGTTAATACTTGTGGAGTCCTGTAGCTCAGTGGTTAGAGCACTCGCTTTGCAAGCGAGAGACCGGAGTTCAATTCCAGGCAGTGCGAAACCTTGGGCAAGTTTCCTTACTCCACACGCCTAATAATAATCGCTCCAAAACCAAAAACAATAATAAATTGGTCATTTTCAATCTAAGACTGTTTGTGGGACATTGCTGTGCGCAATTGGCTGCCGCGTTCGCCCACAAATATACAGTCAATTCACTTTACAGTGTGTTCTGTGAAGCGCTTTGGGACGTCCTCCTGACATGAAAAGCGCAATTTCAAATGCAAGGATTACTATTATTATTATTACTTCTTATGCCTTCAGATTTTTGGAGGTGAAAGTTAACTTGTCTACATGCTCGCAACAATACACACACTACAAGAGGATGATTGTGGAATAGTTTTAAGTGGTGAATTGCAAAACTAATATTAAGTTTTGTCCTGTAGAATACCTGTAATCGGATTTTAATATCTGATTACAGGTATTCTACAGGACAAACCTCAATACTACAGATGAAATTATTGTCAACCTGGCGCAGTAGTAGCATCCTCGCTTCTGAGTCAGAAGGTCATGGATTCAAGCCCCACATCGGGACTTGGAATCACATAGTCCAAGCTGACACTCCCATAATCCAAAAATATTATTATACAGGATTGGGATTCAAATTAACTATTGTACTTGTGTACAGTATTGTCTTTCAAGAACACAATTGCTCAACAGTGTTCAGAGTAAAAGCAAAATTAAGTGTCACATTTTGAAATTGATCTAAGCAAAACTGAGATCAAATGAAAATTAAGAATTTAGGAATCTTTATCAGTGGTAGAATCACCACACAGAAATATGCCTCCCAACAGAGACAACAACGACCTGGGATGTTTATCTCTTAAGAAATTGATGTGCTTCCTTATTTTTGCTTTGTCGTAAACGTGAGATAAGCATTCAGTTATTTGATTGCTGAAAGGAATTGTGAGACTCAAGGGAGAAACATTACAGTAGCAGTAAAATTGCTTTTTTCTGAAAGAAATAGTGAATCAATCAAGTATAATCATAGCTATGAGCTACACGTCTGTGGAGGTTGAACCACTTTCAAAGGTTAAGAAGACTTATCGTAAGTAAGTAATCTAAACTTACTTGGATACTTATACACACAAGGATTTGTAAGAAACTCAATTTGCTGCTTAGTTTCCTAAAGCCTATTCCAAAAGGAAATGATGAGATAGAGGGATACCCATTTTTTTATTACAATAAAAAGCTTGCACTTATATAACACCTTCAAGTAGGACGATATCTCAAAGCATTTCACAGCAATGCCAAGCAATGAGGACGGAAAGATGAATTTAAGCAAAGCATTGTCAAAATGGGTTTTGAAAGCAGGAAGAGAATGGAACAATCAGAAGTGTCAAAGATTTTTTCACCAATGGTAGGACAAAGAGAGAGGAACAAGCAGTAGACCAAGTTGCATAAAATGGCAGATACATTTGGGAGGATAGGCAGGATTATTTTGCACTGTGAAAGGTTCAACCTCCTCTTAAATTAATATTATGATAAATTGGGTGTCAATGGGCTGTTGGTGAGGCTAATAGGACAGGGCATGTATGATGGCCCGTAGCACATCCAAAAAGGGAATTCAGGAGAAACTTCATAATGCAGAGAGTGGTGATAATGTGAAACTTACTGCCGGAACCTGTGGTCGAAGCAAAAAAAAAACAGTATTCAGTGTATTTAAGAAGAAATCTGATGCACACATTTGGGGAAAGGAAATGGGGGGTGAGAGGGGTTGGGGGGGCTGCTGCGGAGTATAACCAAGGCACAGGCTTGTTAATAACAACAATAATCCTGGCATTTGATACATATATATATATATAGCGCCTTATCACATCTTCGAGACTTTTCAAAGTGAATTTTTTTTAAAAAAAATTGTTGCGAGGAATGCATAGCCTGTTGCCCGGGCAGTGTGGTTCCGTGTGATTCTGATCAAGAAGGGACCTCTTCACCCCCCTGGTGAACAAGATGAGCAGCTCTCTGTCACAGTCTCTGTCACAGTCTCTGTCACTGTCTCTGACACAGACACAAGAAAGAGCTGGCACTGAGCCGCGCATGCGCGTTTGTCCGAGCAACGTTGTCAGGTTGGGCGGGTTTCACGCCCAATTGGGCGTTTTCTTGGGGGCTCTGAACCAAACGGCTTTGGGCGCTTTGTTTCTTTTAAAAAATAAAACTGCAGAACCTTCGCCCCCCCCTCCTTAGAAGACTTTTTCCTGACCGCAGTTTCAAAAGCACTGACCTAACTTGGCTCTTGGCCCCGCTGTGCTGCTGCCCGCAGGAGTGGCGAGGCGGTGCCGCACGTTGGGCTACGTTTGGGCTACAAACGATTTTAACTTCTGGCCCCTCCCCCCCGATACAAGATGGCGGCTGGTGAGGAGGCGGCGGCGTGAGTGAAGCTGAAGGTCGGCTCCCAACAGCGGCTCCGATACACCCCCGGCCCGGCCCGGCCCGGCCCCGACATCGCCGCCTCGCCCTTCTCCTCTTCAGGTCAGGAGACAGGTAAAGAGACGTCCCGGACCCTGGCTTCACTCAGCCCAGGTCCCCAGCCCGGGCCCCCAGCCCAGGCCCCCCAGCCCGAGGCCCTCAGCCCAGGGCCCCCAGCCCAGGCCCCCCAGCCCAGGGCCCCCCGGCTCAGCCCAGGGCCCTCAGCCCGGGCCCCCCAGCCCGGGCCCTCAGCCCGGGGCCCTCAGCCCAGGCATACCCCCCCCCGGCTCAGCCGAACCACACCAGAGCCCTGGGTCAGGGGGACAGTGGCCCCTTCGCTTTGCTCACATGTTTCCCGACTCCAAACGCCTCTGCTTAAGTAGCAGTAAATAGGGAACCGGTTGTTAGTCGGTCGGCCGATCGCTTTCCAGGGAGTAATAATCCCGTCAAAAGAATGATACTTTGGTCACTCAATCCATGACTGTTTGTGGGACATTGCTGTGCGCAATTAGCTGCCGCGTTTCACCCACAAAATACATGCACCCAAAAGTCAGGATTACTTCTGACACCTTCCTCTTTTTAATCCCTCCCCCCCATCCGCTATAGTCCATTATTAATGGAGGATAAAACAAGACGTTAAAAGAAGAATGGAACAAATTGCCTGAAAGAACTATCTTCTCCTCTTCCTCCTCCTCTCCCCGCCCGACCCATAAAGGTATGTCCTGGTCATATTTCAATTCGCTTTGTGAATTGATGCCATCTGAATACATTTTTGAAAGGGCTGATATTCCTCAGGGTAGTATTGTTTTGTGCGTAGCTTCCGAGCAACAATTTTACTTCAGGTAAAAGATTATCAATCAGTTCTAGGTAACGTGTAGATAAAAGGAGCTGATTGATGGTGCTGAGATCGTTAAGAAATATGGTGAACCTTTTTCTGTTTCAAAATTTAGCATGAAATTGTAACAAGTGGAGTTTGTGGAGCCAGAAGTGCAATCTGTCCTAATATAGCAATAAGATGGATATTCCACGTTGAATCACCAGTTTCTCTGAAATCTGTGCTTTGATTTAGATTCTGTTAAATTTTATATTATCTAACTGAATAAAATTGGATGTGGTTACTTACATTCCTTATCCCTCTCCCAACAAAAATGTTGGGCTCAGTGATGCCAATTCATATTTAATCATGTTAAAGGATAAATATTTACATATTTATTTTTTTTAATTTAAAAGCAAGGTTTAATTTAGATCTGAGTAATGTTTCCTGTCCAAAAAGACAACAGTGATGGAAGAGGATTGAGGGTGTGGGATGTGGCCCAAATCTAAGAGATGTAGAGTACCAGAACAACTTAATGTCATGAAGTTGATTTATTTGATCAACTATTGAAACTTTACATTTGTTGCTATTATCATATTCTATAGTAATTCAAGAGTTTTGTTCTTCAAACCCAACAAAGCTACAATGTATTTTTAAAGGTTATTTTGTCGTCCAGTGTTATTTCATATTTGAGTTGTGTTTCAAAACTAAATTGCCATATTAAATGATACAACAATAAAGCTAATATATTATTTGGATCAGTGTGGGTGAAGAGATGGTGATTGTATAGTCCTCCTTTCTGTGGATGTGCTTCTGTCACTAATTATACATCTAGGTTTAAGATCTGTGCATTGTCTGAAATGTGAATGTGCCAGTCATAGTCAATGCTCAGCTGTAGATCTTGAATGGAAGATGTCATCAGTGTATTGTAATTGTGGCCAATCTTGAATGGTCAGCGAGTAGCCTAAATTAGTTTGGAAGTGGGAAGCATTGCACAATTCCAATTAATATATTTAAGAATGCATCCAAATTGACTGATTCTATTCGAGCCTTATTCATTCTAGTAAACCTGCGTGGAACTAAGTGAAAAAACAGCCTTAATATTACAATGATTGTCATTCTATTCTTTATTGCCAAGCAAAAATAAAATCAAATTCAAGGTTTAAAAAAGGTTTCTGCCCAGCTTCCATATTTATGATTAGAAAATCTTGTAATAATTCCATGAACTGGAAAGCTTCAATCCCAGAAATAATGTTCTTCAATTTCTATCACCATGATTGTACACTTTCAGTGAGATGATGTAAACTTGACTTTGAAGAATTATTGTAAAACTTTCAGTGAGCCAATGTGAACTCTCAAAAATTATATGTACTCTAGAACTTAAACTACATCATTTTACTGAATGCTGTTTTGATGAGGATACATTCTGGGACTCGTTCATTGGGTGACAGATTACTTAAATTTCAACCATAACACAGGAGTCCTGTAGCTTAGTGGTTAGAGCACTCGCTTCGCAAGTGAGAGAATCTGGGTTTGATTCCTGGGTGGGGCGAAGCTTTGGGCATATTTCCTTACTCCACACACATGTGTTTACCTACGAGAAATTAGAACCTGTTTGTTAGTCGATTTGCGGATCGCATTTCCAGGGGTAATGATACTTCAATAAAATAATAATAATTTGGTCACTTAATCCATGACTGTTTGTGGGGCACTGCTGTGCGTAATTGGCTGCTGCGTTTCGCCCACAAAACATACAGTCACTACATTTTTTTACAGTATATTCTGTGAAGCGCTTTGAGACGTCTAGGAGACATAAGGCACGATATCAAATGCAAGGATTATTATTATTGTTTAAAACATTTGATGTGGTTAATGCCTTGCAGCTCACTCACGGTTATTGTATATGCATTTTCTATTTCTAAAAGTTGTGGTGTTTTATTTTAAGGTTTTCACTTTTAGGAGTCTGAGTCTTCAATGAAGCTTTATTCGTGAAAAATGGAACAGTAGACGACGAACAGCATCTGGACTGTATGTTGCGGACCTGCATAAATCTAAAATCACCAGAATCTGGACAGACCCTTGACAATCATATTACATGTGTAAATCATTGCGTTATTGTGTGAGCCACTGTCTTTATGCAGTCATGACAAGACTGGAAGAACTTAATAGAGAAACAAATATGCATTCCTCGGTACGATACCTTGGCTATCTAGCAAATATAAATTTGCTAGTGGCCATTTGTATGGGACTGTATGTCAGATGGGAGAAGACAGAAAATCTGTTGCTGCTTGTCATCTTCATCCTCGGACTCTTTGTGCTTGGCATTGCTAGCATATTGTACTACTACTTCTCCATGGAAACAGCAAGCTTGAGTCTTTCTCATCTCTGGTTTGGATTTTTACTGGGCCTTCTCAGTTTTATAGATAATTCTAAATTTCAATATGACGTGAAGGAAGAAGCCACCAAATACTTACTTCTGACAAGCATTGTGATTCGAACTTTGTGGGCAGTGGTGCAGAGAATTTGTGGATGTGTCCGACATCAACCTGCACTCTTAACATCTGCGGAGTTCCTGGAACTAGTTGGATTTGCCATAGCCAGCACTGCCATGCTGATGCCTAAATGCATGAGTGTCATCTTGCTTGTTTTGGCATTGTCCATGTTAATTATTGATCTACGGATGAAGTCTTTCCTGGCAGTTCCAAATTTGATAGCCTTTGCAGTGATTACATCCCTGTTGTTTTTTCCATCTTTGGACATTAGTACTAACCCATTTGCCTTAGCTTGCTATTTCAGCCGCCTGATCTGTGACCCTCTGCTGGATCTTTACTTCAGTGGCTTATCTGTTACTGAACGATGGAAGCCTTATCTGTATGGCCGGACACTGTGCAGAAGACTTTCCATACTTCCTGTTGCTTCTGTAGAACTCATATTCTTTGTCCTGTCTGCATTAAAACTGAACGACTTAGGTTATTGGTACTTTTTGATACCTGGGTTTGCCATATTCGGAATCTTCTGGTTGATCTGCCATACAATATTTCTCATAACCTTCTGGGGGTTTCATACAAAACTCAATGACTGCCAAAAGATCTACCAAACTCATAGAATAGACAATAAGAGTCTGGATTGTGTCATGGCATCCAAGGGAATGCGCCATTTTTGTCTGATTTCTGAACGATTGGTCCTTTTTAGCCTTTTATCCACAGCAATTTTGGGCGCAGTCTCCTGGCAGGTATGTAATGAACAGCGCTATGGTTTGTCTAAGGATTTTTTTTTTCTTTTCCACATATATGTCCAGAAAACTTTGACATACAAGTTCAAAGTCTTAACTGGATTCCTTTCATAAATCTTTGTTGAGAACCACATATGCATTTGTATATAAATGCAATTTCAGCACCTTGGGACGTCCTCCTGGTGTGAAGGGCGCTATACAAATGTAATTTTGTTGTTGTTGTAAGCACTTTATTGTGACTAGGGCTACAGATTTATCATGGTGGAAAAATGCCACGAATACTGTGATTTTTTTTCATTTATTCGTGCCAAAACCCGCATGCGCCAGCCTCTCTCAAGATTAATGCGAGAAATTCAAATTGTTCTCGCAGATCGGTGCGCACAGCCCAGCCACTTCCTGCGCTCACAAGTAGGATTTCCTATTAGACATTGGAAATGCTGGGAGTTACAAAATATAGTTGCCATTTCCATACCCATCACTTCTCCCAAGATAATTCCTGTAAACGCGCGACGTTCACTTTATTTACCATGACTGCTCCACATTTTTTACAAAAAAAATCTGCAGCCCTAATTATGACGCAAAGTAATGGTCTGGTATACATTATGAAATGAGGGACATGGTACAGAGTTTTCAAATTAGAGAGTGCAATTGCGATATTGAACATTCTGGAATGTCTACCAATAGCTTCCTAGTTATAAATAAATTACAACAATGCAATGGGATTAAGGACAGCATCTTTAATGTGTATTGAACTTACTTAGATAGAGGGAATTCTTTTTATTTACAAATACAAAATACATTTTGTATTTTTATTTATCTATTAATTTTCATCAAACTTAGGAAATACTGCACTTCCAAGCAGGGAAGGAAACGCTAAGGGTTTTTGTTCTGTATCATACTTTGAGGCCAGTGAAAATGACAGTGGCAAAAGCCAGTAAATTGGCTGCTGTCATTTGTCCTTTTGATCAACAAATGGAACCAAGGATCCTTAAGAAGGGAGAAAATAATGGGGAAATTGTTATTTAAAAAAACAACATATTGGCACATTTCTGAATTCAGGTTTATACCTTTACACTTTTTTCAAGGTCTAGTTTCGTGACCTACCTCTTTGACAGTGCTTTCGACTCCCCAGGCCCCCTCAGTTCCTACCTCCAGATTGGGTACCAAGGCGGATTGTTAGGCAGCTTGGGACATTCAAGGTGCCTATTTACATTTATATAGCATGTGAAAAGTGCTATATAAATGTAAATTCATATTGTATTTTAAATATCAAATAGTGCTTTTTACTGAAATGTTTCATCTGTTTATTTACACTGCAGCCAACAAATGGGACCTTTATGAGCGTGTTCCTTGTTGTTTTACCATTGGAGTCGTTAGCTCATGGTCTGTTTCATGAATTGGGCAATTGTTTAGGAGGAACATGTGTGGGATATGCTGTTGTAATCCCTACAAATTACTGCAGGTAAATTATATTGTTATATATACTGTTCATGCACAATCGCAACACTTAAGATAATTTGAGCAAATTTTTTTCTTAAGGAACCTAGATATTAAAACTTTGCTTTTACTTATACTTATTGAAGATTTGTATCGCCGTGTATGTACTATTAATGGTACCTCTGAAATGCCTTAGAGCTGCACAGCTACTTTTCTTTAATATAAAATGTGTTGGGATGCACAATAACTGCAATTGAATGTTTGTCAAGCCTATTTTAGTTGTATGAACTATGTTACAATATGATCTGAACCATATGTTGGTGCGCACTCATATTGTAATCTGTATACTGATACGTGCCTACCTACTGTGGATCCCGTGTGGGAGAAACAAGTCTTTCTGTTTTAGAATATCTGCTGTTGAGTTAGGGAATACAGTTGTTAACAATATAATGTCTTGTTCCACTTTAAACAAACCCGTAAGCAGAATAGCCAGTGTGCCCTTAATACATCTTAGTGGGTGGTTTATTAGCTTATGAACAGTTTTTGCAGGAAGTTACTCACGTTATTTTCTTTTCTAATAGTCCTGATGGCCAGCCAACACTCCTTCCTCCTGAGCATGTTCAAGAGTTGAATCTTCGTTCCACAGCCACGCTAAGCGCTATCCAGAGATTTTTTGCCTTTCACATGATTGAGACCTGTGGCTGTGACTACTCTACCAGTGGCCTTTCTTTGGACACACTTCAGTCAAAAGTAAAGGGATTTCTTGATCTGCGTACACAAGATGGACCCAGACATGATACCTACATCCTGTATTACAGTGGTCATTCTCACAGCTCGGGTGAATGGGCGTTAGCAGGTACAGTATGGGGAAGACATTATCCTTGATTGTTGTGAAAGTTAATTAGCATTTCTGTTTCTTTATCCCACTGATCCTTGTACTTATTTATCTATAAATTGCTTTCAAATGTTTTTTCTGAAAACCTTTTTTTAAAATCTCCCTTCCACTCCTCATCTGAGTGAACACAGGGGGCTCTTCGACCTTTCATAGTGCCATTCTATAACTGATGGATATGATTGAATATCCTGTGTTGTTTTGCCCTCAGGTTTTTATATTTCTGCTGGGAGATGCGACTCCCACCCATACCTGTAGTATTGTCTTATTGGCCAACCTGTGATAAAGCAAAGTTTATAGTTTTAATTGTGTATCATACAACTCATGGTTTATGCAGCTTTCGACAAATCTTCAAAGATCTCTTAATGACCCAGTTGTTTAAGACACTGATAAGTCTAGCACTAAGACATAGAGCTAAGTTCAAATCTGTCTTTTTGATTTAGTTGATCTCTGGTCAGCAGTAGAACGCTACAGTTGGGCTTGAGGGTTAGTGATGAGACAATCATCCCAGATCATTGAGGCTGGAGGTCAACTCCTTCAGGAGAAGAGGATTGGAGAAAATTGGCACATAGAAAAACAAAGCTCTTCATTAAATTGTGACATTATGGAACTTTTTACAAAAAGAATTATACACATCTGCAATTCTGCAGATGTTGTGTGACAGATGGACACTGTAATCCCTTCAATATTATGATCTTTGAAAAAGCTTTCTTTCTCCCCCCCCCCCCACCCCTTATTTTATATGAAGTGTAGCATTACGTGCAGTTTGCGGCTGTTAGCTTCAAACAGCAGTTAATAATAAAAATAGCCCTTACTATAACACAACAATCATACTAATATTATATTCCAATATTATTAGAGAACTATTAGTCACCTTTTTAATTAAACATAGTCCCTTTTTATAGTATAAAAGGCATGACTGTACTAAGGATATTAATCCAGAGCTTGTGAAAAATATAAGCAATGTCGTGCTTTTAAAAATGAGAACCCAGCGGCCTGACGGTTGATTGTATTGATTTTAGATTTGAAGCTTTTTTAAAATAAATTAGTGGGATTAATAGTTGGAAGATTATGATTGTCTATTCACTGCAGTTAAATTGCATAAAAAATCGGAGTCCTGTAGCTCAGTGGTTAGAGTACTTGCCTTGCAAGCAAGAGACCTGGGTTCGATACTCGGCAGAGTGAAACCTTGGGGAAGTTTCCTTACTCCACGTGCCTGATAATAATCCCTCAAGAAAAAAAAACAATAATAAATTGGTCACTTCAATCCACAACTATTTGTGGGACACTGTTGTGCGCAATTGGTTGCCGCGTTTCGCCCACAAAACATACAGTCAATTTACTTTACAGTATATTCTGTGAAGCGCCTTGAGACGTCCAGTGCAAGGATTATTTTAAATTATGTAAACTCCAGTCTAGACCAAACTGAAATGTCAAAGGTCAACAACTGCATTGACAGACTGCCAAGAAAACGAGAAAATAACTACCACAACAAGATTTATTTTTGAAATTTTATATTGATTTTTTTCTCCTTTCTGTTGAGTGAAGGGCGTCTGGTTGCTGCAGTGGAGAATAACGATAATTTCAACCTATTTGATATTTGGGGAGGCACGAATGTAGGCATTTTGGTTGTCCTTCTATAAGTTTTCAGTTGATTGACAGTTAGAGTTGCATTGTTCCTATTGTTACAGAAGCTTCTCCAATGAGATTTAAGAAAGACTTTATTCCCAATGTGGCTCAATTGACAGAAGTTTGTGGATTCAAACCACATATGGGGAATTTGAACTATCCTCACTATCCTCATGTGGGAGGGGCTGGAGTTAAGCGGTGAACTGTAATGGCGTACTCCTGGAGAGTTTAACCAGCTAAAACTTTGCAGCTTGCCATTGCAAACAAGCTTCCAATTGTTGGACAAGATAGACAATTGTGGAGAGTTCAATGACTCGGCCACCATTCCCACCTGACTGGCAAAAGATGCATGTGGGCAACTACCCTAGTAAAGAAAACTGTAATACAGTGTATATCAAACCTTGAGTCTTAAGTTTTACATACAGGCTAATAATGTTGGTTTTGCTTCTTTCTGTAGGCTTATTAAGAATGGCAGGTAAATTGAGCTTGACAGTTTTAATTAAATATGAACCCAAAGTACAAGTTATCCTTAAAATGGATGTCAGTCTAAACTTGCAGGATAGAGTGCAGGTTAGAAATCTTGTAGGATTTTAGCTTGAAGTTGTGTGGTTTTCCTTCTCTAGATTTCTGTTTGCCCACCCATATCTGTAATGTATTATCTAACCCTTAGCCAGATATAAAGAGATAACAGTGTCTGACATCATTTTAAGTGCAACAAATTGGGTCCAGTTTCAATTTCTAATCTCTTATCTATCTTGGCACAGGCATTTATTCTGATAAGACTACTGTATTGTAAAAATAATACTATATATAGAAGGAAGAACCCATTAATATTTAACTAAGCTTGAAGTCAGAGTTTTGCAGATCTCGTTTATTTTTCTGTAGAACATTTAACCTCCAGTTTAGATTTAGATTGCCGAAACACATAACCAATAGGAAGAGTATACAACATTTGGAATTAATTTCTCACGCACATTTTGAAGTGTATTGTTAAAGATGCAGGAAAGATTGCTTGCTTATAAATCTAATGGCAACCTGCTGTAATCCTTTGTATAATCGAGTTAACCTTTTGTTTTTACTGTGGAAAGTTATAATGTACATTGCATTTTGGGTCATGTACTTATAAAAGTAACAGATGGAGCAATTCTCACTCCTTCCAGGCAGTAGGTGGGGTTATTACAGCTTTTGTTTGCACTTTCAAATTATTACCTTGAAGTTGCAACACCATTCAGCATTAAAATGAGATGAATTTCAGCAGGGATCAGTTAAACGTGCTGTTTCTGAGCAAGATTTCATTTTATTCTGAGTTTTGCCCTGTTTGCATGTAGGAGGAGAAACATTGAGGCTGGAGACAATCTTGGAATGGTGGAAGGAGAAGAATGCAGGCTTCTGCTCCCGTCTGATAATTGTATTGGACTGTGAGAATTCTTTGCCATGGGTTAAAGATGTAAGAAGAGTTAGTGAAAATTTTGTTGCAGTACAAGGTGCAGAACTGGCCAAAGATGTAAATATCGAGGAAGCAGATCTTCCGCAATTAGGTGACTTCACTAAAGAATGGGTAGAGTACAACTGCAACTCCGACAACATCATCAACTGGGTCGATAAAGGAAGAACAGTAATGGCGGTTTATGGCATCTCCAAATCCTGGAGTGACTATACTCTCCATTTACCATCAGGCAGTGATGTTGCCAAACATTGGATGATATACTTTCCTCGCATCACCTATCCTCTCGTGCACTTGGCAGATTGGTGTGGTGGGCTGAACCTTTTTTGGATTTGTAATATTTGCTTCAGATGTTTCAAAAGATTGAAAATGAGATGGTTCCCACCCTCAGTCCTGGACACAGGACAAGGGTTCAAACTTGTGAAATCATGAGACTTCTTCAGATGTCAAATGCCTAAAGGAGACTTTTTTTGCACTTAACAGGCATCCCTCCCAAAGATTCTGGACATAAAGAATTGTAATAGCTAATGGGTTGCAGTTGCCAAAAAGCTACTGGTTTACCCAGAGCCGGAGTTTATAAAATTCAAATGATTTCAGGGTTCATTGAGGCTTGACACAGGTTTTTTTTTGTAAATTGCTGATTTAACCTACAGCAGTGTTTCTGTTAATAAGGAGCTGCTGTATTAACATTATTAACTGTTTTTAGCGCACTGTTACTTCTAACACATGTAATTATTTGAAAACAATTCAAAAATGGAAATGGTGGATGTATAATTATACATTATTTAAAAATGTCATGGCCCACATATTTTGGGTAGGGGAGCGGAGTAAGAAAAGTGATGAGCACACATTAATAAATATTTTGAGCCTTAAAATTGATTCTCAAGCTAATGTATTTTTGAAATTTTGTTAACTTTTGTGTCCTTTGATGAAAACGTCTGTTCAAAACCTCTATCTATAATGTATTGTTTCGATTTGGTTGTCCAGTTTTATGTATTTCATTGCTTTCAATTGAATTTGGTTAGCAGGTAAACAAATAGTCTGTGGACTGGAGCAGCGATTGATGATAATGCTGAGAGAGTATCCAGATTGATTGGCATGAAAATAGCTTCCAAAGACTTTCAGTATTGATATTTGATAAATTTTGCTACATCAATACTAATGTACTGCATTCATCACTGTCATTAACATTTTGATGTTGCTCCTGGCAATACATTTGTGTTATGACAACATCCACAGGTCATACTTTGTTTGATGGCCAGGAACATAGCAATATGAAGTTTAAGGCCTATTGCACTGTATTTTAACCATTTTTAAAAGGTGTATAACAAAGTGCCCCCATTAGTTTCCAGAATTTAAAATATTTACTACAGCTACTTACCTTGTGGGGATTTCTTAAATCCATTGTAATACCACACTGTTGTATTTTGTTATTCAGTTCTGTATCGAAATGTTGTACATGCCCTATATTGTGTATGGAAGTAATGATGAGACTTTCTTTTAGAACCATCTGTTTTCTGGTCCTTTGTTTTTTATCAACTCTACATAAAAAATGATTTAATTTTATTGGTTCTGTAATCCTTGAGGCGTCAGAGTCTGTGCTCATTGCATGGTAAATTGCAAAGTTCATCTTTTAAAAAAAAACATTTGTTCAGCACTGAATTATTCCACATGTAATGGAATGAAAAAAATGGGGCCTGCAATGGCCTTAACATTTCTGTATCTAACTATTTTCTTCTGGTATTTTAAGTCGCCCCGAATACCATTCTGAATGTCTGCAATTTATTTCCAAGTGTCATGTTGCCATATGAGAGCAGTTACTAAGAAGTACTGAACAAATCTTAGGTTAAGAGCTCTGAGGTGCATATATAAATGCAAGGTGTTATAGGTTAACTGACCCTATTTACCAGGACACTACCAAATGAGATGTGATGTCACTGAAGAATTACAGGGAAGACTTGCAAGCGATTATACACTTGTTGTCTAGTTCTGTTTTGGCTCAGTGTTAAGAAATGTAGATAAATTGAAGGATGAGTCATTAGAGAGAAGATTAAACTCTTCTATGACTGTAATACTATCAGAATTTCAAACCAAATTCTGGCAGGATATAACTATTAAGAAATCTTAGTGCATCAGATAACTGTAAAATGGTTTTGTCAGATACCATGTGATATGCTTAGCTGCAACAAGGAATCAGATAGACAGATGTACAAGTAAGAGATTGCACATTCGAGGGCAAGGATCAAAACTTATGTTCCTGACATAAAGGTAGAGTTATAACTTGAGTGTCTGCAACTTTAGACAAACAGGCTGCTTTGGTCATGACATTATGGAGGTCTGATTGCTTGGCCACATCTCTCCTGTTTTGCAGATAATAGATTCTGCCTGGAATGGGGCTTTAGACTAGAGTATCGCATATTGGGTCAATGTTTGCGAACAGACTTATTGACGTCTCCTCACCACTATATTTTCATTGACTGCCCAATCTGTGCAATGCAGAGGAATTTACAGTTTGCAGTCAGTGGTGCTGTCAATAAAGAACAATGTCACTTTTGTCAGATTATTGAGGAAGAATGTACAAAACTAAAACCGATCAAAAAGCCTGTGTATGAATGGTGTCTGAATTTAGAAAAATAATTTAATTAAGCTCAACTGGAGAGAAAATGTGCCAAGCAAGTAATAAGAAGGTTGCCGGTTTAATTTCCAATTTGTTGCATTGAAACATAGAAACTTGTGTTTGTATTTATAACCCTCGGATAGGATAGAAAGGACAAGAATGCAATCGTGATTGCTGTTCAGTGACCTCTGATGAATGGTGTGTACAAATGAATGTCTGGCAAGAAAAAGATTGTGCATAGCTATGTCCTCCACAGATAATGCCAAAACTCATTATCTTGGCTCAAACATGAAAGCTGTTCACTTGGGTGGGAAACAGATGAATGACCTGTATCTGTAGTACCATACTCTCAACATGAGTCGATTCTTTCACGAAAATTGGCCAACAAGATAGAGTAGTCAATTATGTCTGTAGTAATTGGCAAAGCTCCAGGAGCTAATGGCTACTTGGCATTGTTTTAAAAAATCTTTCAAAGTTAGAACACACCTGTGTTGAATCATTGGATAAAAAAAACATTCTCTGAGGGCATAGTGGCTGTACTTCAATTAATTCCCTGTTTTGAGAAACCAAGTATCAATGTATTGAAGCTCCTTATATATTTTTTGGGTAGAGTGTTCTCCATCACAATGCTAGTCATTTGTTTCATGACTGTTTGTGGAACATTGCTGTGCACAAATTGGCTAATGCATTCGTCTGTAAATACAGTCAGACCATTTCACAGTGAATCCTGTGAAAGCTTTGGGATATCTTGACGTGAAATGTGCAATACCAAATGCAAGGATTATTATCTGTTACGTGGTCAGAATAATTTATTTTCCCTTCATACCTTTTAAGGCAGCTTTCAACTCCCATCAATAGATTATTCTGAATATTTAAATAAAATGAAGGCAAAACTAAGGGTCAAATTACCATCTTTTTGAATCCAAAACTTTGCTGGTGATGTTACATGGTTGAATCCACCTCTGCCGCAAAAATAACCCAGTTCTTTTCTCCACTGAAGCATATCCATTTGAGTCACGTCATTAAAAGCATTAATTTATCGCCACAGTAATCTGGAAAAAAATAGATTATGCTTTTCTAAAGAAAGAGTATGGAGGCTTCAATCCTTTTCAACAAAGATGAGAGCTAAATTTTCAAACAAATTGCCTCTATGTTAGAAGGAGTGGGGCGGGGGTGGAGGGGGAAGTCAATTTGGAGAGGTTCTTGGATTTTTTAAAAATGTTCTTTATATTTAGAATGAACTGAGAAGTGGGAATAAAATACAATACAATACAAAATTACATTTGTAAAGCACCTGTCACATCAGGAGGCGGTCCCAAGGTGTTGCATAGTCAGAGATTAAGACACGAGCTGAGGGGTGCGGGGGCGGGGTTGTGATCAGGGAGGGTGGAGGGAAAAATATGGTCAATGTTTTAAATGTTTTAATGCACCTAAAATGTATTAATTCTATGGTGGTAAAAGTGCAGAACTGCGGAGCGATTGGGTGATGCATTGTTTCTGGTATCTGGACTTTCATCTGGCCCAGAATAATGGTGTGAACATTTAATTGTTTATCTGCTGGCTGTAACGATGCTTTGTGAAATGAATTTTGGCAGTTGCAACATAACACTCAGTGGGCCAAGGACTAAGCTCATAAAACTACCCACAACTCAATACAAATTGACATCAAATTAGCAACTTAATTAGAGAAGCCATATGAACAAGATGATGTGGGAGGTGGAAATCTCATACTTTTATGGTAAGGGAATAACGATCTAAGAGTAAGACACACTGAGGCAGAACAGATTGAGATCGGACCATGCAGGGAGTGCTTGATGGTGACACTAGATGTCCCAACTTTTATAAATCTTTATTTCATAGCACTGAAAACCCTCAATTTAATGACAATTGATTTATTTGTTAAAAAAAGTTCAGAATGCTTATAAAATGTAGAATAATGTTGATGAAATATTTCGGCGTAACTGCAGCAAGTATCCAAAACCATTAACTTCCATGTGTTCTTTACAACTTGCATTTATATAGTGTCCTTCATGCGGAGTAGCGTCCTGGAGCACTTGATCGTGGTGGAGTCTGACCCCAAGCATACCTGGCACAAAGATGAGCATGAGTACTGATATAATAACTTGTTCTTAAGTTGGATAAAACCCTCAAAAATTGCAGTTGTCTGAACTATCCATGCAGAAAGATAGGATCAAGCTGATTCTTAAACTTTTATTTCAAATTGATTACATAGAATGGGGATTGGAGACGACACTTGAATATGCATAGCAGAAGTAAATTCATCTGCATATGTTATGGAATGTCCCAATTACAACTCATCAGTGCACAATTAAGGCTTTGATGCTGCATATTATTGCATCTTACCTGTCGCATAAAGTAGATTTGAAGGTCTCTTGGCTATCATTTCACCTATGGAAATGACGCATGATATAGAAAGATGTAACAAAGTTAAAGAACATTTTACGAGGGATCCAGGGATGAAATTCAAAATTGCAACTGGGGAGAATACCACCTCCCCCCCCCTCCCAATCATATACCATATTTACCTGGTATTTGTGGACAGAACTGCAGCAGTACTTTTATAGTCATTTAAACTTGTATCATAAAGGAGGCAAGATAGGGAAGTACAGTATATTGAGCTCTTATGATGCATGTATTACTGAGCTGCTTCAAATGGTCATGGCATGCAGGTTAGCCAAGTGGCCTGGTGCTCAGCCTTTTGCGTTTTGGAAGTAAATGCAGGCAGTACACGTCTCTGCTTGCATTGCTGACGCTGGAGCCATTGGCACAAAATACCTACTTTTATAATTTTTGGCACCTACATAAGCCGCAGTACCATCTCATTTATCTTTCAGCGTCTCTGCCAAACTTTGGAGTACTGCCAGCAGCATTGCAGCATCAAATGACCATCACACGAACAAATCAGATTACAAATTATTCCTGTGGGATGAGATGATAAATTGTTTGTATTTCCTGCTGGGTTCTATGTGTCTTTCCCATTGTTCATCATTTCCCATTGTTCATCTACCCAGCACTTTACTCTCAAAGCAATGCAACATGCGACGGTGAAAATTAACCTTTAAACATGAAAATCAGATTTTTAGAGAAGTTTGTCCGCAACTCTTTTGGATCAAAATTCGCTGCCATCCTTCTAAATTTGAAGTAACATATTAACCAATTTGTCTGCAATGCATCACTTATTTGAAACTTTTCATGAGTTATCTTTAAGTTTGAACTGATGTAAGTGTTGGAAATTGCTTTAATCTATCTCTGGAATTTCCATGTGTAGGTGGGATGTATGGAATTCTCAGTTTGATTTGGATGATCTTGAACATGGTGATGGGTTTCCGCATGTGTCAGACACCTGGCTGACACCAAAAAATGCTCTGCTCAGCGGAAATGTTAAATTTGTTAGAAATAGTCTTCAAAATATTTACAAATGTATTTGTGACAATTTTTTAGTGCATCTGAGAAAAAATACATTTCCATTTATAATGAATTTTGAAAATGAATGATTTTCTGAGACTGAAAAAAACTGGGAACACCTTGTTCCTCTGTCCTAATGTAACTGAAGCTTATTTAAAATCCTCAATTAATAAAATCTATTTTAAATGTTCTTTAATTTGATTACGTCTTTCCAAACCATGCATTATTTTTCAATGGCTGAAGTCAAGGGACTTGCTTAGTCCTTTGCCAGTACTGCTCTTAATCTAGTTAGGAGGATGCAGAATATCAATCTAGGGTGACTCACCTTCCAATTTTACTTCATGCTTGAGAAGGAGGGTTTGTCCTTTTCTATCTACTTAAAATCATCAAAATCTACATCGCTGTGAACCACAGATGCAAATGTGCTACACTCCTATCAACTATTTTGCTAAATTTGACAGTTTTAATATTCTCAAGTTGCATCTCCAAACTGTAAGAACAAAATTGCTGTTACTTTTAGTAAGCCTTTCATTGTTTTTCCTTCCTCCCATACCACCACCTATAGTTATCAAATAGAAGTGAGAGTTGTAACTCTAAAGTATTAGGTTATGATTCTCAGTCTAGCTGTTGATAGTGCAGACTGGAGCCTCTTGAATGGATGTGCAATGGTGTAAGATTGACCTAGATTTTCCTCTTTCAGGTAAAGTGACCATCGGATTGTGCAATTTTGCAACAGTTCCCTACCGGCAAAACTATTTCCCAAACACTTCAAAGTTGGTATAAATGACATTTTGCAAAATAAGCCAGAGGAGAAGTGAAAATAGATATACAGCCAATTGATCTTGTTAAAATATAACTTATAGAAACATAGCATCTAATCTATATCAAGTTGCTACTAAATTTTTCTTCCTCATTCTGATTTTAACCATTATTGATGGTTATTTCTACATGTCCCACATCTTGGGAAATGGCAATATTATGCTTTGTACAATTGTTTATTTACTGTTTATTGAAGAAATAATACGCTTTTTGACATACATACAAGTTTCTTGAAAATGTCACATTCAACAACTTCTCAGCAATCGTATACACGGCAACATACAATATGCAGCCATGTTACGTATAATTTTTTTCTTCACAAAAGTGATCATATAGTTCAAAAAAACCACAAGAACAAATGAATTATGGTCAGTCCATCATGGTTGGCTTTCAGCCTATTTGTCCCACTCCATCATGGAGTGACTCCAACTCGCCTCCTCCTTCACTTCTTTCAAGGTCCATCTCAAGACCTTCCTCTTGACCAAGCCTTTGGTCATCTTTCTTCTCTTCAACCCCCAGCCCTTGGCTCCCACCATCTCTGGTGCCAAGGCAGGACTGACTATCGAGCACCTGGGACACCCTCCTGACATATAAGGCACTGTATTAATGTAAATGTATGTTGTTGTATTGTAACAGAGGCCCCTTATCCTTTATTTGCATTATATTTATTGGTCCAAGGACAAAGTGTTGCGTAATAGTCATAAAAAAATGAAAAAACACTAAAACTATTATAACTAGGGAATTGCTTTGGTAATTGCATATATGGTAAATTTAGTCACAAGTATTGAAATGTGGGATGAATAATCATGACAATTTTCTGTAAGTGACAATTTTCTGTAAGTGAAATATGTATTTCCTATTTATTTTGTGCATGCTTTATTTTATTTTTCGCATGAATCTAATTTTCACTTGTGAAAAGTTGTTATCATTTTATTGCAGAAATGTTTGTGTAAAAGTGGAATATGATGTACGTTAGCTATCACTGAGAACTTAAGGAATGGGAAGAGTTGCAGTGTGTCGCGAAAAGTAAGCAACAGAGGCATAACAGAGAAAGAAGGCATAAACAATATGGTGATGTGAACTGCAGACTGCAGGAGGGTTAGTTGGTTTTTACCTCACCTGAAAGTCTTTGGCGACTGAATTTTTCCAACCTTTCTTTTGTAATAGCAGCTCAATGGAGTTAATGATGGTATTGCTACAGCATAGAAAATGAATAGGATCAAATCGTTGCAGGTCTGTAATGTGAGTGAAATATACAATTTTGTCATAAATAGTTGGAGGTGAAACTTGATCTTAAATTTCACATGGACACACTTTTTTTTACACAATGTTTGCCAATGCTGATGGTGAGGGTAGCCTTGTGTAGTGATGCATCCACTCAATCCAAGGTTCAATGTAAGTTTAACATAACTTCTGCTTTTCATTTCCATCCCACTGGAAATGAACCCCAACACTTTGTTTGCTTTTTTTAATGGCTTTACTAACCTGCGTCGCTACGTTTAACGATTTGTGTATCTGTACCCCGAGATCCCCTTGCTCTCCTCCCCATTTAGATTCTTGGTGTTACATAATGTATCCTAATGTAAACAAGTATGGAATATGGCAGGGTCTGGGATAGCAAATAATATAACGTAACTACTCAGTGTACTGATAACAACGTTTAAATTGTTTATTTTCACACTCTGGCTGCAGGTGCAACGTTTTTTAGCCTTTGACTGGCATTTGAATCTGTCAAGATGCATGCGTGATGATTTTGATTTAAGATATCTGCCAAGGTATTAGACAATGCATGAGTCTGACATCTTAAGTAAATGGACACCTGCACTGCATTACTAAAAAGTGCACCATCTGTTGGTACCGATGATGGGAAGCCAAGAAGAAGTTCTATGGCCTATTCAGTCGCTCTTCCAACAGCAGGAAGAGGTAATGGAAAATATTAAACCTTTAGCTTACTTCGACTGTCATTCTGAACTATATATAGATTGGCATTACAGAACCTCCAGCGTTAGAATTCAGATCAGTGCATGGAGAACTCGAATATCAGTTTTGAGTGTCACTCAAACTCATTTTTTTTATTGAGTAATTTTTATCAGTTATTGGCCAGGCACTAGATTGAAGGCTACAATGTTTGAGACCAGTCCATCTCAAGGGAAGGGAGGGTGGGGAGGGGGTGGGAAATAAAAAGGCAAGTCACATTTTGCAGAATCACGACTCCTGTAGATTGATCATAGTGCAACACTGGAAAGTCAAAATACACAGCTCAGACAGTACTCCATTCCCTCTTGAAAATGATGTGTTCTTGCTCGGGTTAAAGAAATAAATAAAGAGGAATGATCGCTTTCAAATAAAACCATATAAAGGACCAAACTGCAGACTAAATCAATGAATTTTATCAAATATTTCTGAAAACTTCACCAATATTCAAATTGGGTCCTATATCTTTTATATAATAATCCTTGCATTTGATATGTAGCATTCTCATATTCAAACAATCAAAAAGTAAAATTATGCATTCTATTAGACAAAGTAATTTAAATTTGTCAAATAATGAATTTTAGTGGTGAAGGGTTTTTACAAAGCAATAGGACAAGCCATCTGTTAATAATTAATTAAGATCACAACATATAATAATATTGGATATAATGATATGGAACCCCAATCGCAAGTATAAGTATTCAAAACCTGTACAGTCGATTCCATACAATTTGTCATGGCATTTCAAATATTTATTAGAAAGCCTAAATTGTCTTCTGGGCATTCTCACAAAATCAGTTGTTTTGTGTTGAATGTAATGTTTATCTGGCTCTAATTCAAGCAACATCTCACCTCCATGTAAAGAGTTAGCAGTGGGGTAGCCTAAAGGTTTTAATATCCGATATGAGTAATTCAAAAGTACTGAAATACTTATGACACCAGAATTGAAATGTGAAAGAATATATCTCATTTTTATTCATTTTAAATTCTAAGTGTGGGTTGCTAATTAACATTGGAATTACCTTTTCTTTGGGCCTTTTGTAGGCCTACATTGAAATATTAGATAAAACATATTAAAAAGGTAAAAGCAAAAGTACATTTTCTTCAGTTTTGCTTAATTTCATCTTTTTGTGTTTAATGTTGTCTAAATTACTGACAGTCATGGTTTTAAATTAACTATAAATCTGACTGGTTTAGCTTAAATTATGAAACTGACTCAATTTAACAGCAAGCTTAATTCACAACCTTTGACCATCAAATACATTGCTTTGATGGCAAGGGATATAATTCATAAATGGTCCATAAAACTTCTCCCCTACATGCCTTCTTTCCTGCAGTTGATCTGATAAGTGTGAGCTTTTGTGCAAGTACCTTATTTTAGTACATAAGTGGGATCCTTGATTTGTATATATATTGTATTGTCCAACTTAAAAATAATTGTTAATTTAATTTCTGCAAGTTTTAATTTTATTCTTGATTTCTTCTTTAACTATGTCTTCTCTACTCAGATAATCTTTTTTTGAAGCCCGACAGTTCTTGTGTGTACCAGCCAGTGCAATGCAATTTTATGAGGATATCCTCCTTGGTGACCCGTTCATCTTAATTGATAGGTTGATTCAGGCCTTCACCGTTCTGAGGTTGGTATGAGTATCATTATCCAGGATAATATGTATCCTGTGAAGCGAGAGGGGAAGGCTAGAGAGAAAAGATAAGTGGGACATCACTGTGGCTCAGCTCAATCCCAGAAGGTATGACAAATGATTCCAGGCAGTTCTGCAATAATCTATGACATTGGTGATGGTTGACCTGGCTCATCTCTGAAACTTGGTGATTTATATAATTCCACAATCCAACCAACGCCCTGTGTGTAGGTTGCTCCTAGCTAGGCAATTGGCATTAAACTTAACAGTGCTTCACACTTATAAAATGCATGGGCATAATTTTTGTTTTGACTTGCTATTGCCCTCCTGTGATAACTTGCTGAAATACATAACTCACCGTTCATGTGAGAAGCAAGTTTAAGTTTCAGTGGAGACTGGGATTGGGACCACAATCTTCTATGAATGCATTGTTTCATTCGGCCATTCTATTGATATCTAAACTCAGATAATCTTTTTATGTGCTAAGCACTGCTTGAAACCTAAAATGTTTTGTTCACTTTCCAATCATCTGATTGCCATCCACTGACCCCTTCTGAAGATTTAAATCGTAGACACCAAAGTACTGTAGTATTTATTACAGGAAGGGGGGTGGGGTGAACTATTGATTTGTACTGGGATCAAAAGCAAATTGTTTAGTCATTATGAAAGGTCACTATTTGTCTGGTAATTTACCTTGAAATAAAATGTCTTTGCCCAAGTAAAACAAGTGAAAAATATTCAAACTAAAAAATACCATGAGGATGAAGGAATTTGCAAACTTTGAAAAAAAATTACAATAGGCAATTGAAAAGAAACAATGTAAAACAAAGGAAATAAAGATTTGGTGAACAAATAAACAAGAATAGGCAAATATTAGAAAAAGTTAAAAACAAAGACATTGTTTGGGCAATTGGTTGAAAAGGAATAAAAATAAATATGTGATAAACAAGGAAAATAAGCGAATGAACTTCAAACAATATTAAAAAAATGAATTCACCCAGTGAGGAGCTGAACTAACCAGACCAGGAATGTCCTGATTTTGATCACGTTTGTTGAATTTGCTGTTCTCAGCTAGGATGACATTTAGATCACTAGAGGTTGGCCTTATTGGCCCCAGATAACAGGAAAGAGAGCCAGAGGTTTGTTTACTCTTCACTTACTTGATTGCTACCCACTAACCCATGCTGGTGCATGTGGTTGGCAAGGGACAACACAACTGAGTTGGGCTGAAATTCCCCTTCCACGATCAATGCTCAATCAATCCTCATACTGGCTCACCACGTCCGTCCCCCACTCCTCCCCCATGAACCATGGCAACTGATCCCTGACTGTTCAGCGCCTTGGGACATCCTCCCACCGTGAAAGGCGCTTTACAAATGTAATTTTGCTGTTGTTATTGAATAGCTTAGGGCAATTGTTGATTATACAATCCTAAAGCCCAATACAAGGAAAAGCGAATACAAAACCCCAGTCTTCAAACCAAGAATAAAATACAGATCAAATTTTTTAAAAAATGAGAACGATTGAAAGAAGATTCTCTTGTCTATAAGGTCGAAGGTCACAAATTATATAAGTTCTGCTACCCGTAATTGCAATATATTTAGAGTTTGATTTCTTGCACGTGTTTGTATAACTGCATGCCCAATTCCCAAAAGCAGTTTCTAATTTCTTTGTTTTCATAAGGAAAAAAATATTTTTGTTTCAAGTTACAGGACACATTTAAGGAATATTACATTATCTAAAGGTTAATGATGATAAACTATACAGGGGTACCTTTGGTATCAGCCATTTGTAAATTTTGTGGTTCCCATCAATCATTCATTTACTTCTGTCAGATGCTAACTGCTGAAGACTGATTACAAAGAATAGTAATGTTGAAATTCTATTCATATTTGTAAACTTCTAAAAAAAATTGTTTCGACATCAAGAAAGAGCAGCTATAGTTGTGCAAATTGGTTATTATATAAGTGTTACACATTTTATTTCCAAAATGTTGATAAGAGATCCCACACAAATATTTTGGCAGATGCAGCTGTATTTCATTTCACACACAATCCCAACCTGCTAACACTAAACAAATCATATAGATTGCAATATCACCTATTTTATAACCTGGAGAGAATTGTGATAGAACAATAATCTCATAGTTTGAACACAAAAGACGAGATTTGAACAATGTGCAAACAGAAACATTGTAATAGTGTGCATCCATACAATTAATATTACACAAATTGTGCAAGGTTCGATACTAAGGCTCTGCATCAGACATGACAGCTGTCTAAAAATATATAGAAACAGACATCAATTCTGTGTGCTGTTCTGCATAAATATGATCGGGCAGAAGATCTAACCACTTTGACGTCATGGAAACACATACTGGAACAATTTTGAGTGTCTTCCAAATAAAAAAAAGGTAGTTTTAAAGGAAACATTGAAAGAACTTGTACATATTCAAACATTAACTTGTAAGTGCATTCCCACCGACGTACAAACAAGAGAAAGCATGGAGCAAGAAAAGGCCATTTAGCCCCATCCAGCCCAGTCCTTCCACAGTCACCTAAAGCTGACACAATCACAGTCCCCACCCATTACATTTTCTGGGAAAACTTACCACTCCCTCAACACCAAAAGATAATCGAGCAAGAACTTCAGTATATTTAGCCATCCCCACATCCCTACTAATAAACCCTCGTCTCCTTCCCTCCAAAGCAGCGCCCCACCCAGCAGCACACAGATTATGCTATGCCACACACAATTGGTTCACCTCAGTCTGCACCTATTCCCAAGTCTTCCCCTTCCCTTCCCTCCTCTTCTCAACCTGCCATGTTTCCTATTTTAAAGGAACCGACGAATGGAGGACCATCTGTTTTTGGTCGGGGATCGCTTCCACGTCTCTATCCACACAGTCTGTGTGAAGAGGAGAGGGAGGGAGGGAGGGAGGGAGGTTGCTCTCTCCAAGTTTGAGGCATTTTAAAACAAATAACCTGCTTTACACACTTGCAATTATATATGCCAGTCACCAGGTTAAAGACCTGGATTCTCCCCACTCCCCCCCCCCCAACCCCATCATTCTCTCTCTCTCTCTCTCTAATGACAAGGCGTTGAGTTCAGAGAGTATCCCATCCAACTGATGGACGATGGGACGACGATGCATTGAGAGTCGCTATCCATTGGGTCAAAAAACGTAAAACCGATTTTTTTAAAAAAAAACATTTTTTGCCTGAACTCGACTGATGGCTTCGAAAAAGAAAAAAAAGTGTATTTATACAACGACTTCACCTTTTGCACGAATACCACAGCCTTTCTGGAAAAAAAAATCTGGTGGGGTTTTTTTTCGGAATGGGGGGGGGGGGGGAAACCCCAAAATAACAGGTAAACACCAATGATATACATCCACATTGTACTCTCTCTCCCTCTCTCCTTTTCTTTTCTCTCTCTTTTTTTTGCATCGAAATACCTTGAATGTTAACACGGGGGCGGGTGCGGGCGACCGAAAATAAAAGACGGGATTGATTCTTGCGGTGGTGGTGGGGGGGGGTTTGTTGTCGTCGTCGTCGTCGTCGTGGTCGTGGTGGTCGTCGTCGTCGTCGTCGATCAACGGCCTCTTTTTGTAAATCCGCCCCGGATCCAGAGCACCGAAAAAAAAACAACCCCACGGGCACCGGTGCGGTGCCGCGGCGCGCAGGGACGGAGCCGCCGATCTCGATTCCGCCCCCATTCCTCTCGGTCCTGAACGCGGCCTTCGGGAGTCCCGGGGGGGAGGGCGGGGGAGGGGGAGTGGGAGGGGGGGATCATATCACGCAGTAAGGTTCCCTCGGTAACCTGGATTTCCGGCAGTACAGGAGGTTGGTGCTGAAGCAGCGCCTGAGTTCCCGGTTGGAGAAGATGCAGATGAAGGGGTTGACCCCGGCCTGGGCAAAGGTCATCCACACGGCGGCCGTCAGGTAGCCACGCGGCACGGCCGGGCCCTTCACAAACACCCGCCAGTAACAGGCCACCAGGTACGGGCACCAGAGGGCCACGAAGAAAAAAGTGATCAGGTAGAACATCCGGCCTATCCGCTTCTCGGTCTTGAACTCGTCCATGACCAGCAGCCGCCGCCTCATGCCCTGGCCCTGGGGGTTTTGGCGGATGCCCAGCAGGGTGGGCGGGGTGGGTCCCCGGCCGAAGCCCGCGATCCAGTTGGCGGCCGCTTGGCCGGTGGCCCCGGGTCCGTGGAAGGTCCAGTTCTGGCTGACCGCCGGCACCAGCTGGACCGGCTTCATCTTGCGGCGGTCGTAGACGAAGAAGATGAGCTTGAGGTACACGACGTGGGTGGCCAGGACGATGACCACGAACATGAGCATGAAGCCCAGCGAGTCGTTGACTTTGAAGTAGCGGTGCTCGAACACGCACTGCTCTTCCTCGCGGATGAAGGTGTAGGTGCCCACGTCGAAGACGGGGGGGAACGCCATGGCCACCGACAGGGTCCAGACCATGCAGATGACGGCCAGGCAGGTCCAGAAAGTCAACCTCTTGGAGTAGAAGCGGTGGTGGGCGATGGCCACGTAGCGGGTGACGCTCACGCAGAAGAGCATGAAGACGGCGTGGAAGCACGACAGGACCCCGACGAAGGCGATCACCTTGCAGCTCAGGCTGCCGTAGGGCCACGACGAGCCGTTCTTGACCGAGAGGAAGACGAAAGGGAAGCAGACGGCCGAGCGGATGATGTCCGACGAGCAGAGGTCCAGCAGGAAGTAATAAGGCGCCCGGTGCAGGGTCTTGTCCTTGATCAGCAAGAAGGAGATCAGGAGGTTCCCCACCACCCCGACCCCGATCATGAAGCCCAGGGAGGTCAGCTTGAAGAAAGTGGCCAACGGAGTCACCGTCTGCAGAAGGTTCTCGCTGCTGCCGGGGTCGGGGTGGCTGTGGTTCGCCATGGAGGTGGTGTCAATGGAGATCTCCTGGGGGGGGGGGGGGTGGGGGTGGGAGGGGGAGGGGAGGGAATTCGCCTCAGCCACGGCCGTGCGGTATCATGTCATGATGGAGACATAAACGCCAGTCAGAGAGGCAACACACCACAAAACACACCATCCAGCTCCTATCGTGTGGGTATATAAATGCAGGGAAGAAAATATCCAGCAGCAGCTGATGATCTCCTCCATCTCCCCCCACACCACCCTCCTCCTCACACACCACGACCACCACCACCACACCACCACCACACCACCACCACCCCACCAACTCTCCCTACCTACCCGGACATCATTGCACTTCAGGCGTCTTTATAACCAAGCGATTGCGATACTCGATGCATGATTTGCCCAGTGTGGAGGAGGAGGAAGGAGGAGGAGGAGGAGGAGGGAGGGAGGGGGTGGGTGAGGAAGGGGTGGGGGGGGAGGGGGGGGGGGAAAGAGGCTGCAAAAATGAATATCCATCATCCATTAGACATAACCTTAAACAAAAAGACACACAAACACAATACACACAATACACACAAGACTCCTTCTTTTCCTGCACACGTCTAAAGGGTGACCCCCCCCCCCACCACCACCACCACTCCCACCCACCCTCGTTACAATGTTCGAATACAACAAATCCACGACAACAACCCCCCCCCCAAAAAAAAAACCCGCGTTAAAATGGGCATTTGTCCCCTATGGTGGGTTTTTTTTTTTGGGGGGGGGTTGGTATTATTATCATCAAACAAAGATCTCTTGATTTGCAGAGAGGAAAAGGCGGTGGGGTGGGGGGGGGGGGGTGAGAAAAAAAAACACGTACCTGTGGGGTGTTTTTTTTTGTTGTTGGAAGGGCTGTTGTGCAGCGAGGATTTGCTTGTCCTCTCTCTCTCTCTCTCTACATACACATATATCTCTTTCTCTTTCTTTCTTTCTCTCGCTCCCTCTCTCTCTCTCTCTCTCTCCTCTCTCTCTCTCTCTCTTTTCCTGCTGTCGGTCGCCTTGTTGGGAAGTGAGTAGAGTGAGAGTGGTTGAGCCCGAGACTGCGCACCGAGGCTATTTGTAATCCAAGCCGCGTCTTCTCCTGTCGCATCTCTCTCTCTCTCTCTCTCTCACACACACACACATACACTGACAAGCACGCACGCTGACACATATATGCAAAAAAAAACCTCCCCCCCCCCCCCCCCACCACCCACCTCAACAACCCCGCTCTGTGGGGGACACGCTTCACGCTAATTTATGTCGTTTCCTCCCAGCAAACAGCCGGTACCCATCCTCACGCAAGAGATAACCTTCAGCGCCTCAAGAGACCTCATTTATCCCACCTTACCCTTTCCCCCCCCCCCATCTCCATCAGTTGCTTGCAATGCGTTCCGCTGCCATAAGTAGTTAATAACCCCGTGAGTTAAACCGCCGATGCCGATACCGATGGCGAGTGGCAACAGTCTGCTCGGCACGGACCGCAGACGCGCCCGCCCCTGTCACACCGTGCCCACCGGACTGGTCCATCCAGACCGTCCTGGACGTTTACCACATCTGCTCCGCGGGGGCATTATTAACGCCACATTACCTTAATCGTCCATGGTATTGTTTTATTAGTATTCCGGCGGGTTGTTAATGTTTTGCGAAGTTGCTCAGAATCAATGATTTTTTAATTCGCAATCTAGATCCATACTTGCAACCAGCAATTCGCAGCTTGGCTGAACGACCTCATAAGTAATTAAGGTTTGTTTATTATAATGTATAATTAGACCCAAGATGCATGCAAGAGGGATATACACGATGCACGTACAATAATCCATAAGTATATCGATCGTAATGATGCCGGCGTGTGCTGGCCAGAGGGAGAACTAGCCCGTGGAACTTTATTTTAGAAAATATATATTTATTTATAAACATAATATTTAGTACAACAGAAATCCAAACGCAAACACAACGTCTTCTGTTACAATTTTTCCCCCTTCTCCCGATACAAAAAACATTCCGTTGTTTGCGGTACATTCCTTCCCCTCAGATAGGTTGTGCACACGTTTTTTTGGGGGGGACGCTGCCTTCAACACGGTCGAGAGTGGCCCCTGTGTACACCACATCCATGTGCACCCCTGATAAGGTGCACTTCCCGCTTCCAGAAGGCGCCCCGATGTGCACCATAGGCACACATGTTTACTGTATATACATTTTCAGGATGCTCTTTAGTTACATCTCGAGCATCCTTCTGTACCCTTACTTCAGTCAATTTTAGGTGTGCTTGTGGGCTACCCGGTGGATGCGCCCTGAGCAGTTTGTGCAGGAGTGGCTCCTGCCCGGGGTCAGGCCCCATCTGGCCTTTGCCATGGTTGAGCCGAACTTCAGCTTGTCCCTGGGTATATAGTCCCTGATCTTAGCGAGCTTGAGCCTGAGGCAGACCCTCACCCCCTTGTTCTGCCAGAAGAACACCTGGTTTCGGGAGTGCCAAAGGGCCTCCTTTTAACGAGTTTATGATTTTCTAGGCACACTTGATACGGGTTTCGCTGTGGGTGCCCGGGAAGAGGCCGTACAGCACCGAACTAGGCTGTGGAACAGGTCAGAATCATGGAAGAACCAATTGGAGACAGAAGCACTGCACCAAGTCTGACATACAATTTATATTAATACAGCGCCTTTCACGTCAGAAGAACATCTCAAAGTGTTTGACACTGTTGGCTTGGGGCACCCAAGTTGGGGTTGGGAACCGAAGGAAGCAGGGAAGGAAAGATGACCGAAAGAATGGTCAAAGAGTACGTCTTGAGGTGGATGTTGAATGATGGGAGGGAGGGAGGTAGTTAGGGAGACTCCCAGGATGGAATTCCAGAAAGTGGGGGGAGAATGATTGAAAGCCTACCAGCCAATGATGGGGTGGATAGGGTGAGGGTACATGAATAAACTATTTTATATTAAAAATAATTTTCCAGTTAATTAAAAAGTACATAATTTCTCTAATGCAGAGAGAGGAGGTGTTGAGATAAAGTGGGAGAGAGATATATGAACTCCACTCCAGGTTTCAAGGCTACTGAAACCTTATTTTACAACCATTGTACAAACGTTAAAGAGAAACGTTGGGGTGTTGTAGTACTTGGATAAGGTGATGTTATTCTGAGAAAATAATGGGATATAATACAAACATATTAAGCGGGCTTATGCTTGCCAATGGAATGTTGGAACCCCGCACTCTGGTGTTCCCAAGCCTTGGCTCTTGCCAACGAGGGCCTAATACTTTTTGGAATTAGCTAAGCAGGGGATGGTCCCTCCAGAGAGAGATTGCACATTCCATTCCAACAACCTATCTCTGGAATTTCCATGTGTAGGTGGAATGCATGGAATTGTGGAGTCCTGTAGCTTAGTGGTTAGAGCATTCGCCTTGCAAGCGAGAGGACCTGGGTTCAATTCCCGGCAGGGCGAAAAGTTGAGCAAGTTTCCTTACTCCATACCTCTCTGTTTACCCTAGGTAGGAATCCAGTTGTTAATCGATTGGCAGATTGCTTTTCCGGGGGTAATAATTCCTTTAAAAATATTTGGTCACTCAATCCACAACTGTTTGTGCGACACTGCTGTGCGCCATTGACCTATTTCGCCCACAAAATATACAGTCAATTCACTTTACAGTATATTCTGAGACATCCAAGACGTGATAAGATGCAATATCAACAACAACAAAATTACATTTATAGAGTGCCTTTTATGTCGGGAGGACGTCCCAAGGTGCTGGACAGTCGGGGGTCAGGACCCGAGCGTGGGGGAGGGTTGGGGTAGGGGTGAGGAATGGCCGAGAGGTGGAAGTGCGACTGGAGGCACGATCGAAGAGGAGGGTCTTGAGACCGGCCTTGAAGGAGGTAAGGGAGGAAGCGAGGTGAAGGGACTGTGGGATGGAGTTCCAGATTGTGGGGGCAGAGAGGCTGAAAGCCCGGCCACCGATAGTAGGGGGGGTCGGCAGGAGACATGGAGCAGGCTGAACGGAGTGGGTGGGCAGGTTGGTAGGGAGTCAGCAAGTCAGAGGTAGGAGGGGCCAAGGCCATGGATGGCCTTGAAAGTGAGGACGAGGATCTTGAATTCGATCCTCTGAGGGATGTGGAGCCAGTGGAGTCAGGCGAGTGTAGGAGTGATGGCGTCACAGAGCCTGGTGTGTGAGAGTGCACAAGAGTTTTGGATGATCTGCAGCTTGTGAAGAGATGGGGAAGCCAATAAGGAAGGAGTTTCCATAATCGAGCCTTGATGTGACGAATGCATGGGAAAGGGTTTCAGCAGCCTGAGGGGTGAGACAGTGGCCGAGTCTGGCATGTTGTGGAGGTGGTGGGAGGCAGTGCCGGTCATCGTGCAGATGTGGGGAGAAAGAACAATTCAGGGTCAAACAAGACACCCAGGTTCCTGACTGGCTTAGTGAGGTTGAGTGTGGAGCCGTTGATGCTGATGCTGCCAGCACCCAAAGGTGCTGGCGCGAGTGAATCAGGTGGGCCTCGGTCTTGCTGACGTTCAGTTGAAGTAAGTTGTCCCTCGTCCAGGACTTGATGTCGGACAGGCAGTCGGTCAGGGTGCCAGTGGTCCTGGAGTTGAGGGTGGAGGCAGAGAGAGAGTTGGTTGTCATCCTCATACATGTGGAAATTTACCCCATGTCTGCAGATGATGTCACCAAGGGGGACCATGTAGAGGGTGAAGAGGAGGGGATCGAGGACAGAGCCCTGAGGAACACAGCACGAGATGGTGCAAGGGCTGGAGGAGAAGCTGTTTGCTGAGATCAAGGAAAGGATCAAATGCAAGGATTAATAGGATTATAATACTCAGTTTGGATTAGATACTCTTAAATATGGAGGTGGGTTTCCGCATGTGTCAGACACCCAGCTGACCAAAAATATATATACACACAATATATATGTACACAATGAAGACAAAAACAGTTCATAGGCCTGGTGTCCTGTTTCTGTTCTATTTTTGTTTATTGGTTTGGAACATATTTGTACAGTAAACTCATGTATCATATTGTGTAATTGTTGAGGGGACTCACTTCCACTCAAATGTTTGTGGACAGCAAGGATTATTAATTATATTGTAGGCGAAGTAGAGAAAAGGTGCTGTTAGATCAGTTATTTATTGCAAATCTGAATTGAGCTTTTTAAAAATATATACAATCTCATTCAATAAACCTTTGTATAGCAGGAATTATTTCTAATAACATTTTCTGTGGTTTTGTGTTTAAAATGAGGAAGTGACTCCACAAGTTTTGTGCTTTTTTTTCTTAGCAACAGTGAGTCAGAGGGCCTATGGCAAAAGCAATGTGATCCAGTAAGATCACCAGTAACAGAAAATAACATTACAACTAGTGTTTGGGTTAAAAACTTGAGTGCAGCGTTTATAGAAGCAGTTATTGGTAAAAAAAATAACAGACCACGTTTACAAATTTAAGCTTTATTTTATTACAAACCACAGGCGACATCCATAGTGATTTATAGTTCCAAAAAAATCCAGAAATAGTACAAGTCTCGCTGCATTTCCAACTGCACTGCATTTCAGCCATTACATTGGTGTGTTGGTCCACAATAATTCCCTCTCCCTCCCCCACACTCTCTGTAACCTTTCGCAATATGCTGTAGGTACAAAAACACGTAAGATCTCACATTAAAATAATACCTACAAAAATGCACAGGGAAAGAGCACTTCTCGGTTAGGAACAAAGGCTTCTCTCTCTCTTTTTGCAGCTTAGATGCCAATAAACGTGTGTGTGTGTGTGTGTGTGTGTGTTATGTGGAGGGAGGGAGAGTGAGAAAGAGAAAGCGAAAGAAGAGCGACTCAGTAACAGAGATGTGCGCAATATAATCACCATTGGAAATAACTCAGAATGTCAGGAAACAGTTCAGCAGCTTAAGATGGGGTTTTTATTCAGCGTCTGGGCGCTCGGCTCTCAACTCAGAGAGAGAGAGAGAGAGAGAGGACAACTGAACCGGTTGAATGTTTGGTGGTGTTTTTTTTCTTGTCCACACGAAATAAACGCCTGTGTCAGCAGGACGAACACTTCCGGATTGTAACGTTTTCTCCACTTTTTCTGCCCCCCCCGCAAGTCATTTGTTTGAAGATCTTGTAAAACACAAGAGAGGTCGAGCAGAGCAGCCTGTGGTGGGGGGTTGTTTTTTTTGGGGTGGAGGGGGGGTGGGGGTTGGTTTTCCTCTGTGGTGGGGATCCAGATGCTCTGTTGCTGATCCAACATCCAGGACGGTCTACGAAACCAGTTGCTTGTAAACGGTGGGAGAGGAGAGGAGAGAGGGGGAGAGGGGGAGGAGAAAGTTTTTCAGGTCGAAACGTTGAACCCAGTAACGTTAGGTCGGGTGTGGGTGTAGGTGTGGTGGGGGGGGAAGGCTGATAAGCGATTGCCCCCCCAAAAAAGATATATATATATATAAAACATCCGCAGGTTTGCAATCCAGTCGTGTTTTATTTTGAAGTGCAAAAGTCTTAAAAGGCGAAGATGCTCGGGCTTGATCTGTGGAGACCCTGGATGGGTGGATGGGTGGATGGGTGGGTGGGTTTGCAGAGGGGGTTTGCTGGCTGTGTGAGCAGAGTCTGGCTGTGAGACTTGGTGGTGGGGGGAGGGAGGGAGGGAGGAGATGATGGTTGGATCCCTTCCTCCACCGGTTATATTTTTCTTTCCCCCCTCCTCCTCCTCCTCCTTTTTGTCTCTCTCTCTCTCTCTCTCTTTACGACTGTCCGTTCCTCTTGCGCGAGTACCAGCCCAGCCCCGCGCACACCCCCACCGTGCAGACCGCTATCCCCAGCAGCAGCGCCACCGCGTCCCCTCCGTCCAGAGCCTCGGCTGCCGGCACCAGCCCAAGGAAGCAAGTCAGGGTCGCGCACACGGCCGGACGGTCCCACCAGGAAGCCATGTTGCACAGTTCGCAAACGAGAGGGAGGGAGAGGGAGAGGGAGGGACCACTGGATCCGCTGCTGACGATCAGATGATCCGTCCACGACTTCCGCCTCGGAAGCCCTAACCTCAGCTGTTTCAACCCAATGCTCTCTCTCTCTCTCTCTCTTTCTATCTCTTTATTTCAGGGAGAAACGCCCATCTATCCATCTATCTATCTATCCATCTAAAAATAAGCCTTTGCAGAAAAAAAAAGCACGTTGTGGCTGTGGCTATTAGTTCCGCTGTTAACAATTTACCAACATGCAACATTGCAGGGCACTGAGCCAGTGAAATGCTTCCACTTCGCCCTCTCCTCTCTCTCTCTCTCTCTCCTCTTCTCCCTTTTTTTTATTAAAGGGACACTGTTGGTGCGTCTTTTTTTTTGGAACACCAGCTCTCTGCCTTCCTGCCGAGGCGGTCATACTTTAAAAGGCGTGAATGTGGACCTTGCAAACGTATTCCCAATTGCGAGGGCTATTGTCTGCGTCAAGCGTCGTTATTGCCCTTCATCAAAATATTTACCGTCGAGTCTTTTTTTTTTAAAAAAAGTGCTTTTTCACGTGTCCTGGCCAAACCCCACCGCCCCCTCCGTAAAATTGGTCATTCACTTTATGGCTGTTTGTTGGGCATTGCTACGTGCAAATTGGCTGCCATGTTCACCCGCAAAACACACAGTCACTATACAGCACTTTATAGTGAATCCTGTGAAGCGCTTTGAGACATCCTCCTGTGAAAGACACTACATTAACTGTAAGGATTATAATTATGATAACTTGGTAAGATTGTTCATTTTCTTAGATGCAATAATCAATCACAGTCTGAACATGACGCTTTGAGTGGTCACTTGATTTGTCAAAAAACTTGCCCATCAGCCATGCCCATAAACCCTTTTGTTTTCTTGACCCAAGATTGGATATGTGAAAGGAAGTTGTTGTGTGATAAGGGGGAGAAGGGAGTGGCACAAACAGGTCTGCTTCTGCTGGAGGAGGTGAGTTAGAAGGGCTGGGTTTTCAATCTCAAAAAGAGATATTTCAGAGGGGATTTGTAGAGATGGGTAAGATTTTGAATGGGATCGAGAAAATCAACTCAGAGTACACTTTTGGATGCATCAAGACAGCGGAATAAAAGAATACAGGTTTAGGGTAGCAACAGGGAATTTCAGGACAGATGCCAGGAAGTATTTCTTTAGCCTGAGGGCAATTAATGACTGGAGCAGGTTAAATTATAATAATCCTTTTATTTAATTTAGCACTTTCATGTTAGGAGCATGTCTCAAAGCATTTCACAGGATATTCTGTAAAGTGCAGTAATTGTGTATTTTGTAGGTTATCAGGAAGCGTTGTTGAAACCAGGATGCTGGCCAAAAATATCTGTTTGGATACTGTGATGGGAGGACATTCAGGTGGTTATGCTGGAAGAATAAAGTCAAATCGGTTTAAAAGGCCTTCATCCATCTTGTGATCTTGTGAATAAAAAAATATGAAATTTGACTTTCTAAAGTCACAAAGGAGTATATATGAGACATCTCTGGACAATAGGTTTTTTTATATCCACATGAAGAAAACCTGCTATTCACCAGATCATAGGATTGGTTCTGATGTAAAAGGCCATTTGGCCCACAGAAATCATATAAATTTACAACACATTCAGCCCATCATGCCTCTACTGCTCCTTTGAAGAGCAATCTTTTCTGTTCCATTTACATGCCTTTTGCACATACTCCTGTAATTTACTCCATCTGATCTCATTCTTCCAGAACACCCACCCTGCCTCCCTCCCACCACAGAATCAAGCTGTTTCGATCTGTCTTGAGGTATGGCTTTTAATGGGTGATGTCAGTTGAGTCTGTCAGAAAAAGGAGAAATACTACTCAGCCTGGAAATGCCACATTAATATGTTAAAGTGCTGAGAGAGCTGAACTCAAGGAGAAAGAAGCGGAAGAGGTTAGATCATGAATCTTACATCTTTCGCACATGTATTACAAACCCCTCTGTCCCACTCCACGACAACTCAACCAGTAATGCAATCCTGAGGAAGACCTTGTGAATGGGTTGAGGCCAATTGCAATTCATGGGATGTGGAATGATTCCACCATCAGATCCTTGCACAGAGTCATACAACCAGGGTCTTTCCAGGAGGTGTTTAATTCAACAGAATTTAAATAGCTTCTGACAGAAAGCAGCTGATGTGATCGGCAGGCCTGTTGTGTTCGTAATTGGAGGGCTGCACAAGTGTACTATTGGAGACAGGCTCTGCTGAAATTAGCTGCTCTGCTGCAGGCATGAAGTGTTGTTGGGGAAATGAGTCTCAACTGGGAATTTCCAGACTTGAACAGCTGATGGCCTCACATGAAGTAAACAACTAGATTTTTCAAATCTATTCTGAAAACTCTTTTCCTGCTCCTCCTCACTTTTGGATACTCAATTGCCCATGTCAGTCCCAAACAGAGAGGGTATAGGTGCAGCTCAAGCCTTCAATAAAGGGGAGGCTGAAAATGAAAATAATGTCCCAGGCGCTTTTGAGGCTTGTCTTCACTGTTGCTTTCTCTCTCCCACTCTTTCTAAATTTTTATCTTTGTGATTTTTTTCCACCTCTATGTGTAATCTGTCCCTTTCTCTGATTAATCTTACAATGCACAAAAATATTAAAAGCTTTTCTTTGCATATCTTGTTGCCTGCATGTGCAAAGTTGTCAAATCATAAGGCACAAAGTTAGTATGGACATGATGAGTAAATTGTTCCCTAGTAATCTTATCAACTTTGCACATGTTCATAACTTGATGTCCAATTCCAGTTGGGAGTCTGATGCCAATAAGAAACAGTGGGGGAGACTAAGCATTTGTTGCCTTTCACAGTTCACCACTTCCTGCTCTCAGGCTCTGCCACTGCATAAAGGGCTGCAAGAAACTGCATGAAAGTGATCAATATTCTATTTTCTTTCCTTTCCCACTGAGAAATCTGAAATAAATACTCCAGCTTACAGTGAACTTGCAACCTGCTACCCTTTGGAACAGGTTGCTGTAGCTTCAAATCTGTGCCAGTATGATGCCCCTTTAAAACAAATTCTGATAGATAACACCATAATATTCAAAGGAGGAGAGTGGGGAATGCTCATCACAGGTTTAATGAAATCCACAAGAATGATAGTTCTATTATAATGAAGATAACGTGCTTATGTTTAATATGATAGCTTAAAGGAGAATATGTCTTCTACTAAGTGTTATAAATTCCTACACGCTCTTCCTCCTCCCTGCAGTGTGTTGAGATTACTATACCATCTTACACTTTTAACCCATTCTTTACCTGTGCATTAATAATAATAATCGCTGCATTTGAAAAAGCGCCTTTCACATGGGGAGCACGTCTCAAAGCACTTCACAAGATTCACTGTAAAGTGCAATGACTAATCTTGTAGGTGAATATGGCAGCCAATTTGTGTGCAACAATTTCCCACAAACAGCCTAAATGATGATTTAGGGAATATTCAGTGAAAATTAAAAAGAAACTAGTCTAGCCACGAGAGGAAACGTTCCCCAAGTCTGGTTCCCAAATAGACAAGAATATGCTGTGACAATACCCTTCAACAGCCTTAGGGCAAAGAGGAGAAAGTGTTTCCTCTGGAGAAGGTTCTTCAAGCTGATGCTTCTGATATGTTTTTTTTAAAAAACGTTTTCTTGGTTAATCATGGGAAAGACATGAAATTTACAATGCTGTGATAGTAAGTTTTCAAATAGAAAGGAAAACAAAGGACTTCAGGAGCAGTCTAACCATTGTCTAAACTGTCTTAGCATCACAACAAAGTACTTGGCTTGAGCTTGTTGGGAGCTGCAAAATGGTGTAAGCTATTATATGCGAAAGCACCCGCACAAGATTGTGATGTTCATGAACAAAGAAGAAAACGGTAACTAACCTAAGGCCAAAAAAAACACTTGTAATTGAAAGCCACTACACAAATGTAATTTGTTGTTTTTGTTGTTGATGCGATATCCAAGAAAGATTGTCAGTGTGACTGAATTGTTCTGTCATGCTCTTTGTGAACTTTCTTGAATCACCCCAAATATGTTCCTCTACTACGCTACTACCACTAGGTTCACTGGCTGTCTTATTTTCTGACCGGATACAGAAGAGCAAAGCGGTTGTGGATTGCGTGGACCTGTTCTAGAGTCTAAAATGTGAGATTGGTGCAGTTCCAGAGAATCAGGCGTAATGTAAAAGAAGTGATTTTGTTATTTCCAGAAGCTGTGCAGGTCCAGTTAGCAACATACGCAGAAAGCTAGTTGCTCTCAGAAGTCACTGTGTTCTCTGACCAGCAGATAGCTTAGCAGGTCAGTCTTCCCATATTGATTGGCAATGTACTCGGTTGCACCTTTCCTAACCATTGCTTTCATCATATGTCTCAACAAATGTATTGTCTAATGCTTTCTTGGACATTGTTGCTCAATAAAAGTTGTTAAATAAATGCAACCTTTAATTTTTTTTCAAAGTATAAGTTTATTAGTGGAATAACAAAAACATTCGAATTTTGGCATATCATGCGGTTGAGCTTTAAAGTCAGCATTTACTGATCAAGAGTTTAAACAGTAGCATGTGGAGTCCTGTAGCTCAGTGGTTAGAGCACTCGCTTTGCAAGCGAGAGACCTGAGTTCAATTCCAGGCAGAGGGCGAAACCTTGGGCAAGTTTCCTTACTCCACACGCCTAATAATAATTCCTCCAAAAAACAATAATAAAATTGGTCATTTTTAATCTACGACTGTTTGTGGGACATTGCTGTGCGCAATTGGCTGCCGCGTTCGCTCACAAATATACAGTCAATTCACTTTACACTGTGTTCTGTGAAGCGCTTTGGGATGTCTAGAAGACGTGAAAAGCGCTATATCAAATGCAAGGATTATTATTATTATTAATTTCTTTGAAACATCTTCTTGACGTGAAAGATGCTAACATTTTTGCTACATTGGAGCACTGAAGTTATCTTTCACAGACAAAGCATTTTGTCTTAGTTTTTTTTTGGTCACCATGGTGTCTTACAGACACAAAAATCTATTTCTATTCTTAAGAGTCTTCAAACTGAACCTACTGAGATCTCCATGAAGCAATTGCCTATTTTAGCACAGGCTTGCCAATATTTAAATAAACCCCTTTTCAAATTCAAATACTGTTTTCAGTGCTTTGAATGCAACGACTAATGTACATTTTCATGCCTGCATGCCATCAGACAGTGCAGGTAACGATTTAGATTGGAGTTGTAGCTCACCAGAGCAAATTGAAAGTTAGAGAACTGGAGGCAAGTTCTCAAAAGACATTTCTAAATTAATCATCACTGTTTGACAAGCAAAATGTTTGACGAGCTAATTTCTTTTGAAATGAAATGCAACCCAAAGGATTTGCACTGATAAGCTGTCCAAGTAAATAAAGTGAAGATGAACATTTAAATCAGCCGACAAATAAAATCCTAATCAGCTTTGTCAACTGCAGAATGTTTTGTAAGATTGTTTATACAATGTTGCAGAATCTGTACTTTTGTTATATTTACCTTAATTCCATCCGTTTAGATATTCCCTACAAATTTGCCGACAGTCAATTTACCCATAAAATATACAGTCGATTTACCCATAAAATATACAGTCAATCCTGTGAAGTGCTTTGAGACGTCCCAACAACATGACAAGGCGCTATATCAAATGCAAGGATAATTATTATTCTTTAAGAGTTTTTACGGAGATTGCTTTTGAAATACATTACTCGCTGTTGTAAATTGCATCAGAACATTATATGTTTTCACAGATCCAGTTAACTCAATAACTTATGGGCTGAGACTACTCAAGTTCGCTTTTCGTTTGAACCCTTTACAACTGGCAGTCAGAGCAGACTTACATTCCATCGAAAGGCAGATTCAAGCCCAGGTGTACCAACTATTGTACTTCTGATTTGACTTGGAAATATCTTAAAGTAACATGGGTTGTGTCTAGCTTTCAGACCTGTTCTCCCCCTTCCACCCCCAATAAAAACACATTTAGGCTGGGGTTGTGAGTGGTAAAATATTTGGCACCTTGTGACAAGGTGCACATAGATTAAAAAATCCTGTTAACCAGGTTAACATGGTTAAAGTGAGTTACATTTATTGACATCTTAAAGTCACCTTACACCTTGTTCTTGACTCTCTTATGCTCTTCCGGAGTGAATTGTGGAATAGCCCCAATTTTGACCATTTATTCGATTTTTGTTGTGTTGCCAGCTTGTGTCATAGATTTTGCCATATCTTCTCTAAGGGTAGATGCAGCTGTCATTACCAGTGTGAGGAGTATATAGCTGGAAAGTACATCTCAATTGAAATTACCTGAAGTATACCTAAGAATTGTAGGGATTGATCTTGCCTCTTGCTGTAATTTGATCCTGCTGAATGGTTCTGCTTGGCACCTGTGAGATCATTTGAAATAATGATTCAATTTTCAGAAATTATTTTTGTGGGAGATTGTAGAGGAAGCATTTCAAAACATAATTAATTTGAGAAATAATCAGCATTCTATTATTTAAACTTTCCCCACGGTTACGGGAAAAGGTTAACTGGCAAATAAAGTCTGATTCTATTTTAGACTGAAGTCAAGTTAATATTTATGACTTTATATAGATTGCTGGATATTACGATTACCAGACAATGATTCAAGGTATTAGTGGGTGATTTAAAAGCCAAGGAGTTTTTTTTGAGATTAGCAATTTCACATTTGTTACAGTTAATTTTTTTTAACATTACAGAGACTGGCACACAATTAAAACATATGGAAGTTGAGCAAAACAACCTGCGTGATCTGTATGCAAGGTAATTCTAACTCCCTCACTGCTAAGATGCTCTGAAGTGCACAGAGCAGAGCCGATAGAGAGTCCTGGACACTCACACTGCACTGCAGCTAAAATCACCTTTCTTCCTATCGTGAGCATATGTGGTACAATTGGTCACTCACTTGATGGTTGTTTGTGGGGCATTGCTGTGCACAAAATTGGCTGCCGAGTTCACCTGCAAATACACGGTAACTACACTTCCCATTAAAATCCATGCAGCTTTGAGATATCTCAATGATGTAATAAGGAGCCCTATCAAATGCAAGGATTAATAATATAGTTGAATCTGATTTGATGAGATTTAATCTGACAAATGAAATAATTTCTTCTGCACCCAGAACAAAGATGGCCAACTCAACTCTATTAAACCGTTTGTAGTGATAAAGCTCCCACTGGAACCAGATATTCCCTGTGGAAAATGGTGTATAATAAATAGCTGAAGATTTGGAGTTTTTAACTCAAAAATATTTAGTATTGTAAAAACTTCTGGTTCTTTTATTTAATGTTTATTTCCCACAAATTATTTGCAATAACCCCCTCCCATCCTCTCTTGATGGTATTTGACTCTTTTCCCTCTTTCACTGGAGCATGATTAGTGCTATTGCCTTCCGGGAGTTTCCCAAGTGACCTTTATATATGATTGAGCCTCAACAGTGAGCCTTGACAGGCTAATCAATTGCAGGGTTATCACAGCCAATGCTACTGTGTTCTGTATCCAATGCTGCTATATTCTCAGTCAGAGTCCATATCTTCCAGCAGAAATCATTGGTTAGTGATCAGGAGCAGCAATGTTATAATAATAATCCTTGCATTTATCATGTCGTCAAGGTATCTCAAAGTGCTTAACAGGATTTTATTGTGACGTTTAGGTGAGTGTATTTTGTAGGCAAAAACAGCAGCCAGTTTGCACACAGCAATGTCCCACAAAAAGCCATAAAGTGAATTAACAATTGATATCTGGGGAATTCTTGGCCAGGACACCAGGAGAAACTCCCTTCACTTTGAGTGATTTCCACCTCCCTGACCCGTTTGCTGCCATAATTGCTGCCACAACTGAAATGAAGGAACTCAGATCAGTTTTGCATCTTCAAATTTCTGGTTTGTGTGTCGTAATACTATGTTGGTGACTTTACCAACTAGACCAGTGAGAGTGGTCTTATACTTTTTAAGTGAACTTTGTGATTGGAGGTGGGAGTAAAAATTAGATTGTCATGCTTTCCCGTATTTGTTGGCATCATATCAGGAATTTTCATGATCACTAACCATCTTAAAGCAATGATACAACAACTTGCATTTATATAGAGCCCTTCATAAAAGGTAGCTTGTCGGAGCTCTTAACAATGGTATAGTCTGATACCAGACTGGAAAGAAAGAGGAGGTTACCGTAGGCACAGTTGAAGAGGAAAGTCTTTAAGTGTAATCTGAAGATGGGCAAAGAGAGGGCAAGGTAGAGGGATTGTAGCAGGGAGTTCCAGAGGTATATTCGGGGTATAGTGGTGATATCCTTATATAACTTAATTCTAAAAATTGTATTATTTCTTTTTCATCGTCAGCAGTGTAGTAATTGATCTCTGAAGGACGTTCTGATAGTACCATAGTAATACATCTTTGCACTGACATCTTTCTAATCTGAGTCACTGAATCCTTTCCAAGCTTCTGCCTGTGCTCAGGGTGATTTGGTTTGATGCTTTTAGATTCAGAAAATGCACACTCTTTTCGCCATGCCTGGGTTGGACAACTCTCTAATTATTTTTTTTAAAAAAGTGACACTTTCATTTAAAATTCTAACATATAACATGTAATTGTAAAGCAAAAGCCAAAATATTGCGTGATTAGCTTGTAATTTTTGGGTCAGCCAAAAGGTATTTGGAAAACTTGCATGTTTTGATTTGTGCATTGTAATTTAATTTTCTGTAATTAATCATTTTAGAATTTTCCCCTCCCTTGAAATTAGAGGCATTTGACATTTCAAGTCAAGCAGTATGCAGCTGGCTCAGTTGGTTGCACTTGTGCTTCTGAGTCAGAAGTTAATAGATTCAAGCCCCACATTGGGATTTTGAACTGACAGACTGTAGGCTGACACTCCAATACCGTGCTGGGCAACTGATGCATTGTTGGGAGATGTTGCTATGCTCAATTTGGTTGTCAAATTCCCCTACAAAACACACAGTCACTACACTTGCACCAAAATCCTGTGTAACGCTTTAAGAAGTTTAGGCAAGAAAGGCACTAAATCAAATCCAAAGATCATTATTATTTTAGTATAACAATTGCCCACAATTAGTAGGGGCTGGATTTGGCCTGATACAGATCAGCACCTATTTGGCGAAACAATGGCAAATAATAAGCACAAACTATGATTACAGTACATATTTTCACTTATGATTTCTCCTCCACTACAGCATTGCGGTTGTTTTCATCTGTTTGTATCTGTGTTGCATTTCGTGGAGGAAACAAATTGGGATGTTACATCATCTAAAGTTATGGAATAAGGCCATCTGTCTGTTTCTAAGTTTAGCAGACTCTTCATCTGTTGCAGTTAAATTAATTGAGCTATAATAATATTTCACCTGTATTAGGTGTTTGTATGTGTTGCCTTGATCATTACATTTACAAAAGCTATTTGTTTCCAGTTAGTAAGCAAGATACTTCCCTGTTTATTTAACAAAGTTAACAAAGTGAACAGTTTACCTAACAAATGAAACATATTTGGAACAAAGAATCCGAAACACATCAAACATGGTCAGTGCTTGGGCAAAGCAAGCATCAAAACAAAAATAAACAAAATGTTCCGACTAGTGAACCAAATCCTAACTTTTAAACCAACAGATAACTCAAAAAGAAAGAAGAAAGCTACTATTTGATAACATTTTATCTATCAAAACTTATCATCGTGCTTCTCAGGTAATTACTGTCAAGTGTAGCTACTGTTTTTGAAGGGAAAAAGAAAATATCGTCTGAAAGACATATCTGTACTTCAGTTCTGTTCCACAATGGCAGTTTTTCTGAGACAACCCCAAAAAAACTTGTGATCATATAAAGAAAGCAATATATTTGACTCTCCAGCTCTTTCCCCAGTAAGTCTTCAGTTTTTTCCTTTTTGCCATAAAGCTGTAGAATGAAACAGTGCAAGCTGTGACGAGTGAGGGCCATGCACTATTAACATGTACCATTTAAAAAATATATTGGCACTTTACACAGGATCACAAAATGTTCGGTTGAAGAAGGTTCTTCTGCACATTTCATCTCATACTGTGTAAAGTGTAACACTTTTGCTACATTAAGTTTTTGCACTGATTTATAAAGTGAGCCTATCTTTTCTGGGACTCTCATTTCCTCTGCAATCACAATATTGCAAGGATCACACTTTCAATCACTACGCCCCGAAACTCTGGAACACTCGTCCTCTATTCCTCTTCCTTGCTACCCCCTCCCGCCCCTCCTTCCCCATCTCAGGTTGTGTCTGAAGACCTTCCTCTTTGACCGTGCCTATGGTCACCTCCCACCGGCTCAGCGTTGTACTCTGCTACTGTTAAGCGCTCTGGGACCCTACCCTGTGTGAGGAGCGCTATATAAATGCAAGTTGTGTAGCAGTGTGTTGTTGCAATGTGTGTATTATGAACAAATAATTCAATCTCGATACTTTATGAATACTTTGTTAGAATGCAATACTATACACAAACTATTAAATAATTTGGAATCTCACTGGAAAAAATCTGAGATGCAATTTGATACAGCTCTTCCCACTCCAGTGCTCGTAAGCTCCACTCACTGTTACTCAAACCAGAAATCTCAGTGTAAGTTCCATAGCAAAGAATTGTTTTACAACTACTTCAATCCTTTCCTATTCCCCTACTTATGTTTCTTTCTGCCAACTTTCTAACATGTCTCACATCATGATTAGTACAAAGAAAAAAGAACCTAATAATAATAATCCTTACATTTGTCATAGCGTCTTTCATGTTGGGCGGATGACCCAAAGGGCTTCACAGGACATTCTGTAAAAAGTGCAGCCATTGTGTGTTTTTTTGTGTGTCGACAAACACAGATGCCAATTTGTGTAGGGTCCTGTCCCACAAACAGCCATGAACTGAGTGACCAATTTTATTTGGAGGATTGTTGACCAGAACACTGGGAGAGACTCCATTCTCTTTTTGAATAGTGGTGTGGGATGTTTAACGTACACCTGAACAGATTAATGAGAACACGTTACATAGGAATGTACAAAACTGTAAAAGACTATTGTAAAACCACGCTTTTAGTCACTTTCCGAACACCCCCCCTTCCCCACCTACTCAGAGCTTAAGTTCCCGGTCAGCTGTGTGAAGTGCTTCGAGCTATCCCCTTGCTGTGAAAGGGGTGCTATATAAATGTTAACTGTTGTTGTTGGTCAATATGGCAATGCCTTTGTTTAAAAAAATATTAATTTTTATCCATATTATCTCTTTCATATCCTTCATTTGAATCATTTGCCAAATCATTAGCTTATTCCCTCTTGAATTTGCTAACACAATCTGCTTCTACTGCCTGTCTGGGTAATACATTCCATGTATTCATCAAACTGTGCAAACAAATTAAATCTTAAAAAGTCTATTCACGTTCTCCCTTCTGAGTTCAGCCAGTGTTCCCTGGTAAATTCTTGATCTGTTATCTCACTGCTGAGACAGAATGTTGTTGGTTCAAGCCCCATGTTGGGATGTTGTGTTTACAGTCCAGGCTGACACTCTAATGCAGCCTGGAGGAGTGTTGCATTGTCATAAATGCCACCCTTCAGATGAGATGTTAAATTGAGTTCTCATCTGCCTGTTCAGGTGGACGTTAAAGATCCTGTACCACTATTCCAAATAAGAAGGGAATTTCTCCCAAAGTCCTGGCCATTAATCGTTCACATCCTGGCTATTTGTGGGACATTATGGTGTGCAAATTGGCTGCTGTTTGCTTCCAAATTACATTACTTCAGTCACTGCACTTAACAGTAAATATTGTGAAGGGCTTTGAGACATTTTAGTGACTTGATAAAGTGCTATATCAAATGCAAGCATTATTATATTTCGCCCACAAAATATAGTCAATTTGCTTAACAGTAACGGTTTTGATGAAGGGTCGTGGACCTGAAACGTTGACTCACTTTCCTTTCTCCATAGATGCTACCTGACCTGCTGAGTTTTTCCAGCTCTCTCTGTTTTTGTTACTTAACAGTATATTCTGTGAAGCGCTTTGAGACATCTTGAAGACGTGATAAGGCGCTATATCAAATGCAAGGATTATTATTATTATAATATAAGATATTCCATGAGACTTCTTTTCTTCAGTGTAAACATTTCCATCTTCCATAGCCTTTAAGATGGCTATGAAAGGTGGATACATGGTTAACTGGATTTAAATTCCAGCTATCCATGTAGTTGCTTTGACTCTACCCACTCCAATGCCAAGATGTTCATAATGTAATAATGCGACAAGAATTGTATACAGTAAGAAAGTGTCAGCCTAGCTCAGCTGGCAGCACTCTCACCTCTGCTTCAAAAGATTGTTGATCCAAGTCCCTCATGAGGACATCCATTGTGATGCTGGAGGGGCTCAGAGATGTTGTCCTACCGATGAGCCTTTAAACATACAAATACCTGTTCCCACAAATCCACTTTACAGCAATTACCTGTGAAGCTCTTTGAGATGTTTCCAGCACAGAGTAGTTGGGCTGAATGTCCTGTTTCTGTGCAGCATAATTCTAGGAAAATTGAGCTTAACATTTAGTTGTAGTTGAAATATATTTTTTTAAAAACCTTACCAGATGAGTGACCAGAATGTCACAGTATATACGTAATGGTGAATAATAGAGCAATTGTGACTTTTCAAATGTTGAAAGCAACTCTACATATTGCAAATGATGTCCCTATTTTTAATTAAGAAATTTAGAAATTTAAACAAGTTAAGAAAGGCTTCAGCTGAATATTGAATTACTACAAAAGATTTGTGGCTGGAACAAGACGACGGAACAGACAGTATTATATTAACAATACCCTGAGGCCAAGTGCCTATTTCAGCTATTGCCACAGTGTGAAGTGCGCATTGGAGAGTGGACACTTCACACAAAGGAGGAAGAGAGGGCGAGAGGGAGGGAGGGAAAGCACTGTCCGAGATTTACTTTCAGAGAGGAAAAATCAATCAAACATTTTTAAAAATGAACACTGATATAAATTTGTGGCTGTATAATTGCATGCATAATATATTCAGAAGCTGGCAAAGCCATATGCTCAGTGGGACTAGTGCACACGTGTTGAGTGTTAATATGCTGACTTTTTCTGAATAATTTACAATTATAAGCACTTTGGTTGCATCTTAGCATGGTACACTTAACTCTTACGAGGCTGGTAGATTTTAAACAGCAAACAGAAATAATAATTATCCTTGCATTTGATACAGCGTTTTTCATGTCTTCTAGACGTCTCAAAGCACTTCATAGAATATACTGTAAAGTTAATTGACTGTATATTTGAGGTCGAAACTAGGCAGCCAATTGCGCACAAGAAATCAAGGCTTTGGCTGCAGGAAAATGTAACAGTTATTAAACTTAGTTATTAAACTCAGCAATTCTTTTGCAGTAGAATTTACATTTCAGGAAACTCTCAGTTGAAGCCATGCAAATGCAGTAGTCAATTGACATTTATTTTTCTGTCTTCTCTTTTGTTTCCTTCATCTCCCAGGTGACATGCCTGGCAACGGAATGTTAGAATCGAACCAGCCCTTTGTGGCGGTCTCAGTAGGTCCGGTTCTTGAACCAGGGCCAGAAGGGCAAAACAGTCCCTGGGGGCAACAAGTCATCCCACTCAGCTCCTGTTAACCCTGCAAGCCAAAGCCCGAAAAGGTAGGGTGGTCCTAGCTGGGCAATATCAATGGTAAGCTATGCGGATTTAGTTGGTTAGACTCCAGCAGTACACGCAACACACATTCTGGGGTCCCCAAGCCTTGGCTCTTGCGAATCTATGCCTAATACTTTCCGGAAGTAGGTACGCAGAATGTGTCCCTCCAGGAGAGAGTGCGCATTCCATTCCAACAATCTATCTCTGGGATTTCCATGTGTAGGTGCAATGCATGGAAATCTTGGTTTGGATACTCTTAAGCATGGTGATGGATTTTCACATGTGTCATACACCCGGCTGACCCCAAAAAAAGTGTTAGGCATTGTCCAGTCTTATCACAATGCTGCTCTGCAAGTAATCCCCAAAAGCTGTACAAGGACGATTGCAGTTTTCCTTCCTCCTATTCTACGGAAAAGTGAATTCCTAATAATAAACCTTACACTTGATATAGCGCCTTTCGTGTCATGAGGATGTCTCAAAGAGCTTCACAGGATTTGCTGTTAAGTGAACTGATTGTATTTGTAGGGGAACTTGGCAGTCAAATTGTGCATAGCAGTATCTCACAAACATCCTATTTCTTGGCAATGCTAAGCAATTTAATATTAGGGACATCAGATTTATATTGGACTGCCTCAAGGTATTTGCTGTTGGTTGTAGTGAAAACAGTTACCCTGATCTGATATCAGTGCGATGCATTTGTTTCAAAATTCACAGCGTTATCATTTTCCCTCCTCATTCGCTGCAACTCTGCAAAAACAAGATATGGTTACCTTTCAGTGTAATGCTCTTGGAGTTTCTGTGAGGAATGCAATGTATCTGAAATGGCCTTTGTAATACAATCAAAGTCCCTTAATTGAAACACTGCCATGGCATGCAAAACGTTCATTTTATCTGATTTTTTCTATTAAGCAAACACCATTTAGGATATGTGTATCGATTTCAATTGTAAGTGATGTGCCTTGTAAATGCCCAAGAATAAAAGTCAATAACCTATCTCTGAAAGCAGGTATACAGTAAGTGATTGGACAGTGTATTTTAAATAATTGGTTCACCCAGGCTCCCTAGGACAATCCACACATTAGTTATCTTTCAGGGGCAGAGAAACAAGAACAACTTGCATTTATATAGCGCCTTTCACACAGGATAGCAGCCCGGAGTGCTTGAAACAGAATTGAGTTTGTCAACAAACTAAGATAGGAATGTTAATGAAACAAATAGCGGCAATTTATATTGTAATGATGAGGTCAGGTTGATAAAATGCTTTATAAATGTGATGTTCATAGCATGGAAAGCTAGAAATGAATTTGTAAATAGTATATTCTCGTGCTCTAAGGTTATGTGCCATGTAATAAATATTTAAACATTTTGTGGCATTTTGGATCTAGGTCTACCGCAATAAGTACACAAAATCTGATGAAAGAATAATATGGTAATGTTTGGTACAATGAAGTCAAGGAAAGGTACTTAAGAGGTAGGAACTTGAATCTGTATGTGTTCATTGGGTTTCCACGAGAGTGTGGAGGAGGTGGGGGTTGTAATTTATGCCTGTTTAAATGTTCCTCATAACAAGGTGTTTATTAGCTGACTTCTGTGGAATACTAATGAATAACCAAACAGATTAGAGGGATAGTGTAGCATAGCTGGTGCATCCTGAATAGGACTAGACTGGCACAGACATGCTTCTGATCAAGTGTGCTTCAATTCATACATTTATATATAGACCTGATTTCAGTGCAATGGATGTTGTATTTTGCATAACTGGGAAAACATTGTGGAAGTTACAGTATCAATGACCAGCTTGTTTAATAATGGACCTAAATCTGAAATTCTTTTTCTGGTGGTAAGGTAAATAAATTCTTCTGTTCTCTCCTTCCTTGAAGTGTCATGTGATGTGTCTGTCCACAGTTAACTGCAAAGGATCAGTCTCTAAATCATAGAATAACATCTGTTGGTTGGATATGATCACTATCTCTTGGGTAGTTGGAGTTATATCAAATGTAGATGAACTTTAGTGGCTTGAAACGGTCTATTTACATTATAAACGCAGATCATTAAAGATGTCCAGTGTCCAGAGGAGTTTCCTGTCTTTGTAAAGTTTGTTAATAGCACAAAGAGTTGCTTAAAGTTAAAACTCAATTGTTTTGGATTTGGATGTTAACAGGATTAATACAGGTGAATCCTGTTACAGTTCACTTCAATAGAGCATTGCTTTACTTGTTGTGATTGATGGTCAACTATGAACCCACACTAACTGAAAATGAGGGATATTTGGCTTCCAGGACTGATGAGCTGGCTGGGTCCAATGACTCAGTGGCTCTGCTATAAGTGAAAAGTCAAAAAATGTCTGACTTCTGGGTTATCAGGTCACCGCTAAGGACACCTCCTGCAAGCTGCACATGCTCATTATGCACAAGAAGCACTGCTTATGACACTCACATCAGTGCTGCTTCCTGCATATAAAATTGATCATTCTGTTCATGGCTATTTGTGCAACATTGTTGTGTGGTAATTGACTTCCATGTTCGTTTTCAAAATACGCTGTCACTACACTCTACAGCAATTCCTGTGAGGTAATTTGAGATATCTTGACGACATGATAAGGTTGTCAAGATGTCCAAGGTGCTATATCAAGTGAAAGGATTATTTGTTCTAATGGTATACGTGAAACATGTAGGAGTGCTGTCAGGGGAGACTTGATAACATTTTTTCACGCCCCCGATATATAATGTGGCTGCTGAGCCTATAATAATAATAATAATCCTTATCACATTGTTGAGATGTCTCAAAGTGCTTCACAGAATATACTGCATATTATATTATTATATATGACCTATACTGAAATTTCCCTGTAACTTGCTGTAAAATAATTAATTATTCCTGAAAATGTTCACATTTTATTCAGACCGGGTATGAGCTGAGTAGCCTGTCCCATAATTCTCCCATTATATTGATGCATGTGAACAGTGCACACAAAGCAGATGCTAGGGGCACCATGTGTCCAAGTAACTGACATCAACTAGCTTTCCTGCTGTGTAAAAGTGTCAAACTTAATCAGAGTGATGGGAATTGAGTTTAGCCCTTGTCCTAATCATGAAGCTTTCACCTTATGTTAAGTCTGGGCTCTTGTCACACAAGATTTCAGATCTTTTCAACTTGGGTTCCGCATTTTACAACATTTCAACATGGGCCATGTTGCAGCCATGCCTTGTGTTTGACTGGGTCGAAACGGACAAGAATAACCAATTTTACACTTTAACTAAATTAAATACGTGAGAACAGTTGTAATGCATATTTTATGCATGTAGGTTATTCAAACAGGGTAAAGACCTTTGGTTGAATCTTGAAAGTAATTCTTCCATTACAAGATATAATTAGTTGGGAATTTAACCGTAAGTACTTGGTGAAAGCTCGTGCCACCTACACCAAATAACAATGCATTCATTCCATGGGTAGGGCACCAAGGAGAGCTATGTAATTGACTGGTAATTTGAAAAAAATAGCAGATTTAGCAGGTCTATAAAATTATGTAGAATCTTAACCTTTTAATCCATGGTATAAATCATAGACAGAAAACCTAATTTGTTTCTGTGGATTAAGCAGGGAAAGATTGAATTCATCATGATGACACTTAGTCTCTATTAAAGCAAAATATCTTCGGTACTCTCAATTTTGCTTGAGTCAAGTTTCTACAAGGTGTCAGCCTGGGTATTAAGTAGCATTCTCGCCTCTGAGTCAAAAAGTTGTGGGTTCAAGCTCCACATCGGGAAATTGAACTCAGGTCATCTAGACTGACACTCCAGTGCAGTGCTGGAGATGTGCTGCATTGATCACATCCTTTGGATGAGATCTAAAACTAAGGACCTGTCTGCATGTTCAGGTGGATGTTATGGTATTATTCAAAAAGTCAAGGGAATGTCTTCCAATGTCTTGGCCAACAATCCCCAGTTCACTTCATGACTATTTGTGCTACATTACTGCATGCAAATTGGCTGCTGCATTTGCCTACAAAATACACAGTCACTACACTTTAGAGATTAGAGTATCCTATGAAACGCTTTAAGATGTTGACCTAACATGAAAGGCACTAAATCAATTGCAAGGATTATTAATATTATTATTATTATCATCATCATCACGGTCTGTATTTCTATAGTCTCTCTGAGCTCTGCTCCCAATTGAAAAGTTGAAAGAAGAACCACACACCACGTCACTGCAGATTGCCATTTTCTGACTGGCTTTTAAGAAGATAGCTTTGGACCATGGACCTGTTCATTTTGCACAACAAATCTCTTGTGATAGATGTTCGTGTTTCAAGATTTACCCTAAATTCGTGGTGAAGAGACAGATAAAGGTAAACAAAGGACCCTAAAATGATAAGGTCTCAGAACTGAAGTCCTTTTTGTAGAAATTATCTTGATGTCAGTTCATTTTGTCTGAAGTTTCAATCATAATGTTCAAAGTCTTTTTAGATTTAAGAGATCGACTTTTTTTGTTTTTTGAAGTCATTATTCAGGCACTCAGAATCTGACCTGGCCTTTTAATGGATGTGCCGCCATTTGAAATATCTCCCAATAGGGAGATTTAATTTTAACTCATTTGAAGTGTTGCATCTAATGAAGGAGTAGTGATGTGGCCTTTACTTCCTTTCTTCTCCTCCTCCTTCTCCTCCTGCATAATCATCTCATTTGAACATCTTTTATTGCAATTATCCACTGGAGTTGATTAAAACCTTGGAGTAAATCCCCAGTCTGGTTGGTTGAAAGGCTGTCACTAGACATTAAAGAGTTTTTCCCAGTTGCCTGTGAGTTATCATCAGCTACTTATCAACTTAATGCCAGTTGAAGTCCCAAAGCAAAGCCAGCGTAGAATATGGTAATAAAATCCAGCCCCATGACACTCACTGTATTCTAATCTGGGTTGCTAACATTTTCTCTATGATCTTTGGGCCGCTTGAATGAAGAAGTGCAGCAATGTGGCTTCATATCCCACCAGTAATCCTGAACCAAGGGTGACTGATGGTTGAGCTTCTTGTTGTGCTAATGTGCAGTGATGTTTGTGCAACCGATTGACTACACAATGAGGTCCTCATCTCAGTTGGACCATTGGAGGGGTCCTGCCTTTCTGCCTTCCAAGTTAGTTTTTTTTGACAAACTTACCACCCATCACCAGGCTTAAGAGTTCTAAAGGCTTATAAATATCCAAATCATAATAGTGTGAATTCCCAATATATGTGGACTTTTCTGTTTATCTGGTGAGGTAATGTGCACTCTCTCTCCTGAGAGACGCATCCTGCTGATCCAAACCTGGAAAGTGTTAGATGCAATTTGGCAAGAGCCAAGGCTTGGAAACCCTAGAGTGTTCAGACATCAGAGCAGAATCTCCCAAAGTAGACATAGCATGGGGAAGGTAGAGGCCTACTGTTTCTATGGGAGAGAGAAAAAATAATGAAGTAAATCCCAGTGGGTCTAGGACAATCAAGAAAATGTATTAGAAATAACAAAATAATCATCCAAATAGAACCACAGTTATTAGTCACTTGCCTTTGCCGTATGTCAATGCATGACTTATTGTTACCCTAACAGTTCCCAAATGGGGTAGAGAACCTGAGCTTCATTGTTCAGATTTAACGTTAAAGAAATCACCTTTTCATAAATACTTTGTTATGTTTATCCAGTGGAAGACAATCTATCTGAAATGCTATGAACTGAGAGCACCTTTAAATAGGTCAAGTATTTCTGCTCTATTTGATTGAAGACATTCTCCACATCGAGTCGAATTTAAATGACAGAAATATTACTTTTATCATTAATAAATCTTCTGATAATGCATTTTGAATGTTTTTACATGGAGTTTGCCTTTCTTTGATAATGCCTGGCGCAGAATGTTCTGAGAAGCTGACACTTACAATTTTAAGATAAAATTATATTGATGTGAAGGAAGGCATACCTTCAGATTCTTGGTTGATAATCTATTATTTGCAAACATGTAGTAAGGATGTCTAGAGAAAGCTGGTAGAAGAGTGGGAATCTTTGAGAAACCTTAATGCTACTTGTCACTGTATTCATCAGTATTCTACACATCTTATATCTGCCCAGTGGTAAAATATTGCCATTTGACAAGATGCAAAAAGCAAACTTTCTCATCACTCAGACTCCTTGCAATCTAAAGCAATGCAGATTAATAATAAATACTAATGCTTATGTTTGGTCGCCTTTCACATCAGGATGTTATCCCAAAGTGCTTCACAGGATTATTATAATTTGTAATGACTGTGTTGTGAAGGTGAATGCGGCAGCCAATTTGAACACTGCAATGTTCTGCAAACACCCATGAAGAGAATAACCAATTTCATTTGGGGAATTGTTTGCCAGGATGTTATTAGAGAGCAACTCCCTTCTATTTTTGAATAGTGCCATGGGAACTGTAATGTCCACCTAAACAGGGCACAGACGGGACCTCAGTTAAATCATCCGAACGATGGTACCTCTAACGAAGCATAGCCCAGCACTACATTATAGCTTCGATTATATGAGTTCCAAGTCCTAACGTTGGGCTTCAATCCACAACCTTCTGTCTCAGAGACCAGTACTACCAACTGAGCCTTGTGGCTTTGTATAAGATTGCAGAACATTCTAAAGCTCAGGGTTAACCCACCTATGTTGCGAAAGTGCTGCCAACTGATCCAGGCTGAGCCACAAATGGATTAGCAGTTGTTGAGAACAGCCATTTGTAGTTCAAATGTCTCACGAGGGAATACTGATGACTGATATAATTATGTGCAATAGACAACATAGCATATTGAAATTAGGGAAAATGGAGAAATGTCTATGCTGTGTTCCTATTACAGATACCTGGAATGCTACAAACATCTATAATCCTACCTGGTCCAAGCAGATTTTAAAACCTAGATCTGTTTTTGATAAAGTAAATAATGGCTTTTGGCAGAAATAATAGCACCTGAAATAGGAGAGATAATAAAATCAAGTATGAGTGTTGCATTTAGCGAATCCCGATTACACACAAGATTTTGGTAAATTTGTGTCTTTTAATCAATTTTATACTCATCCAGGTGAATGTCTTCAGTGCTGCTGAATGAAACACTTTTCCACTTTTATTGCCATATGTATCTTCCAGCACTCCTGGGGCAAACTATTTTTGAATAAATGGCTTTATTTATTCTTCTAAGGTTCGCCCAGTGTTGAAAGAACCACCAAAAATCATACCCTCATCTTGTCTGAGTATGATTTCACCCCTTTTAGACAGTCGCTTCTTTTGAATTTCTTCACAGCGTCTATCAAAAATGTAATCGTACATAGATTAGCTGACTATCGTTTTTGTGCATCAATGCCATTACGAAACAAAAGAACATATCTGCTGCAGCAACTAAATGTGTCATTGCAGAACTTGACTCCTAGCCAGTGGACTATAGTGCAACTCCGTGTGAATGTGCTGAACGTAGACAAGCTACCACACTGCCTCTCTAATAATGTCTGTGCTGCACAGCACAATAGCTTTCACAGAGTGATTCAGGATCTTATTTCATCTGAGCTATCTGCTGTCAGGAAAGACGGTCTGATCCATCTATCTAGAATGCCTTGTTTTAAATAGCCATCTGGTGTCCTTGTATGAGTGTTCACTTCACAAGATTGGTTCGGATGAAGAAGGTCCTTCGGCCCATCTGATCTCATTCTTCCAGAACACCCACCCTACTGACTCCACCCTCCACCCCCCCTCCACCCCCCATCAATCAAGCTTCACATCCAGAGATTATACATCAGAGAAGTATGAGTTTCAAAAGTGAGGACTTAAACCATGAGGAATTTTACCGGTTCTTGATGGTGCTTTAAGGTGGCACACTCCACAATGATCAGAGAGGAAATAATTTACAATATTCATCTGTACCTATGCACAGTCTGTATCTTTGAACAGCTTCCAGAACAGTTTGGTAATTCCCAAATAAGACAGGAGTTGGTTTTGTGGAGAGGAAAAAGTGAAGTAGTGGAAAGTACATTTTAGTCACATCATTCAAAACGACGGTGGGGGAGCGTGGGTTGGGGAGTGCAAAGAACATAGACCATTTCCATTTCATTGCAGATTTCTTTGTTGCATAAGCTGCCGAATTCCCTGATAAATCTTTATCCTGACGTTAAATGGTGTGTAACAGTCACTTTACCAAACACCTCCGTTGCTGGGTAAATGATTTGATTATTATTCTGCATAAGTGAAGACCCACAAATAAAAATAATCAAGTTAAGATGAATATTTATGGTAACTGTATCTAAAACATTTTTTCATTGAAACAACTCTCAACATTGAATTGGGGAAATAAAGATTATCTTATCGTAAGTCATTCCATGCTGCTCAGCAAATTATTGCCATAAAAGATTTAATCACTGTATCTTCCATGCAGTTCTGTTACGCACTGAGCCACAATAAGCACAGTTCGAATGTATGAAAATGTTAACCATTTCAATGAGGTACAACATTTTGATTATTCTTGAAATCGGAGTATTCTGAAATCTAAAGGCAATCTTTGGTTTGTATTCATGCTAACAAGAGCTTTGACACATCTTAACAATGTTATATCAAATAAAAATAATAATCCTTGCATTTATTATCACATTGTCGTGATGTCTCAAAGTGCTCCATAGGAATATATGATTAAGTGGATTGACTGTGTGTTTTGTGGGTGAAATGTAAGGATAATTATTATTATCATAACAAATCCATGAGTTTGGTGCACAGAAGTGCGATATTACTACCTGCTGTAGTCACAAGGACAAATGATTATACACTTATTGAGGCACAAATACTATAAGAAGAAGTGAGGTATTTTTGTATGGTTAAATAATAATCCTTGGATTTAATATAGCGCTTTTCACGTCTTCTCGAATTCTCAAAGCGCTTCACAGAATAGACTGTAAAGTGAATTGTAAACTGTTTTTAACACCAGAGGTTATGCATACTTCATTAGAAATCTGACTGTCATGTGTTACTCCTAGTTTCAAAACTGGTTACATTTCTGCATTTGCACAAAAAAATGTTTTAATTTGATCAGTTTTTAAAGTTTCTAAACAAAGTTCTTACTATCACATCACTCCAGGACCAGGTCACTTGCTCAAATTCCATTTCTAAGCATCTGGCATCAGTAGTTGAGCAGCTACTAACCAAGGCAAATGAATTGGACATTCCATTGTACCTTCTAATGATCTCATAGTCACCTGTGAACAGTATCAAATCTCTCAATAAACTTCCCATTGTTTTTGACCTGGAGATTAAATCAATCTCATTTGTAATCTCAAAGCTGGTTGGGTTTACGATAACACATTTCTGCTTTGATCTTTGGATGAATTTCCTAGTCTGGAGTGATCTGCTCAACATCTCAGACGTTTCTGCTTCTGCACAGGCAGCAGGCTTCACTTGAAATCTCTAGAGGACCTCTGATTCCTGTGCATTGCTTTAAATATATCTGATTTCATTTTATTGGTGGTGGTTTGTAACATAAATCAAGCACAGTGTGCTGACAAATGCATCACCATGCTTAAGAGTATTCAAATGAAACTGAGAATTCCATGCATCCCACCTACACATGGAAATCCCAGAGATAGATTGTTGGAATGGAATGCGCACTCTCGCCCTGGATCCTGCTCACCTAATTCCAGAAATTATTAGGCGCAGTTTGGCAAGAGCCAAGGCTTGGGGCCCACAGAGTGTGTGTTGGGGTAGTACTGAAGTATAACCAGCTAAAACTGCATAGCTTACCATTGATATTGCTGTCCGGCAAGCTTTTCCTCTGCTTATCCAGCTGGGACCACCCTACCCGTTAGGACTTTGGCTTGCAGGGTTAACAGCAGCTGAGCGGGATGATTTCCTTCCCCCAGTCTGCCATACCTGGTCCTGCCCATGAGCCAGGCTGGCTGTGCTGTCATCTGCAGTGCCCTGGAATACTACTGACCCACTTGGCTCAGGAACCGGACTACCGAGACCGCCACAGAGGGCTGGCTCGATTCCGACATTCCATTGCCAGGCATGTCACCTTGAGTCAGTTCAGCTCAAAGGAGACCCTGCTTGCACAATGTTGCATAGCAGATTCAAGCTGAGTGTCTCTGTGACTTGTCAAGCTATGCAAAAGTTGTTCAGCACAAGGAAAGATTTGCCAATGCTCAGGTTTGTAAGTCTTAGGGAAAGACCTGGGAGGGTGAGGACGTCAGAGTCACAGGACAGGAGACGTTGACAAGAGTCAAGGAGTATGGTTTCCATCTTGTTGACATTCAGCTGCGCTCATCCATACCTTTACGTCTCAAAGACAAGCTGACAGAAATCAGCTTGTTTGTCAGACCTCAAGACCTGGATGAGGGCAAATGACATTTGTCTGCACAGTAGAAAAGCAAAAAAACAAAAACATTTTGAACAGTTTATTCATGCATTTGTTTCATCTTTGCACATCATGTTTGTACAATAACAAAACACTTGATTATGATTTTTACTAAACCGAGGAATTCCTGTACAATAGATGATTAGGATCCAGTGTCAGTTAGTTAACAATGAATTGGAGAATCTATGGCGGAAAAAGGCTGTATTCATGACAAGAGAATTCAGATAGATCTTTTTAAGTTGGCGTCTAAACATTTACAGATCTTTGTTTGCTGAATACCAAGAGTCTGCACCATTCCTTTAACTTCTAGTCTGCAAGTACTGCCGATGAACAATCTGACAAATGGCTTTTGTAAGTGGCTTAACTTTGTTTGAATGGGTCCCAGAAAGGGAAGATCATTTTTCTTGCAAGAAAAATGTAGCCATGTGGACTCTATTAAGCATTCTGAGAAAAAAAAATATTCAGTGTTTTCTTGGATTGACAGTTTGCAGGTTTAATTGCAATGTAAAAACCCTAACATTTCTCCATATGCCTTAATACCTAGGTTCCCAAGTAACTTGCTGATCACTTTCCAACCTGGAAAAATAAATGACTGAAAAGGTGGGAGTTGAAATGTAAAATAACAATAACAGGGTAGCATCCCAACAACAACAACAACAACAAGATTCCATTTATAGAGCGCCTTTCACGTCGGGAGAATGTCCCAAGGTGCTGTACAGTTGGGTCAGGACCCGAGCAAGGGGGAAATGGTCAGGATGAGGGGAGGGAAGGGAGGGCGGGAGGAGAAGGTAGAGAGTCGAGAGGGGAGCTGAAGGCACGGTCAAAGAGTGTTAGACAGTGGCAGAGCATGATGCTGAGCCAGTTATTAATACACAATAACATCCTATCATAAGATAATGAGATCTCTTGTTTATTTTTCCATTTTATCACACTAACATGTGCCCAGGCCAATAATCCCCACAAATAAAAAATTGGTCATTCACTCCATGGCTATTTGTGGGACTTTGCTGTGCACAACTGGCTGCTGCATTTCACCCACAAAATATACACTTTACAGTATATATTGTGAAGCGCTTTGAGATGTCTCAACGACGTGATAATACGCTATATCAAATGCAAGGATAATTATTATTATCAACATCTCAAAGAGCTTCATGGACAATTACCATCAAATGTGACTGCCATTTTTGAACAGTTAGTGTCATGTTATAACAACAACAACAACCTGGATTTATATAGCGTCCTCCACGCCGGACGGCATCTCAGAGCGCTTCACAGTAACGGATCTGGGGGTTGAGCCAGGGGGAAGGGGAGGAAGGTGACTAAAGGCGCGGTCGAAAAGAAAGGTCTTCAGCAGAGACTTGAAAATAGGAAGAGAGGGGACGAGGCGAAGGGAGTGAGGAAGGGAATTCCAGAGCCTTGGGGCATAGTGGCTGAAGGCACGGCCGCTGAGGGTGGAGCACAGGACTCAGGGGACAAGGAGGAGGCCAGACCTGGAAGAACAAAGTTGCGGGTCTAATGAACATCTATTATGAGGAAATAAAAGCTCAGTTTAATAATAAGCCCTACACTCACTTAGCATCAACTCGCTTCTGTAACAGTTATTAAGAGTTCTTAGGAATTTTTGCAGAATTTGATTTGAAACATGATTTGATTGGAAATTCAAATGACCACACTTGTAATTTTTTTGGCATAAATAGATGTACGTACCAGAAAACAAACTAGAAATAACTTGCCAGTCTAAACTGATTCCAGTTGACACTCATTCAATGTTAAACTGTTTAAGGGTTTCAAAAAAAACTTGAAACGGTATTTTATTTTCAATAAGAGACACTGTAAGAAGTGTTAGCATTTCTCTTTCTCTTTTGTAAATTAACAAAAAGAGGGCAACTGTTTACCAATGAAGTAAAATCGTCACAGTCAGCCGACTAGGAAATGCTGAATTTGCAGTTTGCAAGACATTGAGAGATCACAAGGAGTGGGATACATAGATTATTTTAATAGTCTGGGAGAGAACACCAGCTTTCACAGCTTTTCAGTATTTAGGGTCCAGGGTTCAAATTGTTGGATTAGTTTTATGGATAATGGCCAAATTTTGAGCAGAAAAAAGCAATTCTGAATATAATCTCTATTTAAGATCTAAACAATACTGTAAGCCTTTTTATTTATCATTGCAATTTGTAAACCAAACTTCAAGTAAAAGGCAAGAAAGAAAAAGCAACTATCTCAACAAAAGGATCAGAAGTGCTGTGTTGAACATATCTGACTTTGTATTAGATCCTACCAAATTAATTTTAGCAACTTCCACTTTGTTCGCCTACAAAATACAAGTTTTCATAAAATAAGGAATCTTTTTTCGTTTTTCGATTTTTGCATTTTGAGCCTCTCTTGTACAGTATTTTACCTGTGGCTACTAAGTTAAATAAACACATTCAAAATAAAAATCAGCAGAAGTCTTACCTTTCATTGAAGAATGATGTGTCTTGACATACATGAGTGCTCCTTTTGCCTTCTAGCTTATGTCTGGGGACTTTTCACAAAATTCTTTGTTATTGTTCACCAAATATCACACATCACCCATTGGATTTTATCCTCCCCTTAAGATCAGTCACGTTGTGTACAGAAGTTCTATCACAGGTTTTATTTGTGTGTTCTTATCATGTTGTAGAAATATCAACTGCTAAATCAGGATATTTCCATCAGCTAACATGAAGCTAAGCATTAATATCTTTACAGCAATGATATGAGGTGGGCGGGGGGGAATGGGTGAGGTATGTTTGGTCTCCTTGGAGCTGAGCTGACTCCAAAGTGACACGCTTAACAACAGAATGTCAGAATCAAGCCAATCCTCTGTGGTGTTCTCAGTAATAATAATAATAATAATTCTTGCATTTGATGTAGCGCCTTATCACATCTTCAAGACATTTCAAGGCACACAAGAATATACTGTAAAGTGAATTGACTGTATATTTTGTGGTAGTCCGGTTCCTGAGCTAAGTAGGTTTCCAGTTCTCCAATGCAGCCATCCCGTTTCATCACCATGACTTGGAGGGTAAAATCATTCACTGAAGACAGGGATTCTTCCCACCCAGCTCCTATTAATCCTGCAAGCCAAATTCTTAATGGATATGGTGGTGGTAACTAGACGACCAGCAGGAAGCTTGTCAGACAGCGGTCCCAATGGTAAGCTATGCAGTATTAGCTGGTTAAACACCAAAGGAAACTTAACACACACTCTGGAGTTTCCAAGTCTTGGTTCTCGCCAACATGTGCCTAATAATCTCCAGAATTAGGAGAGTGCGTCCCACCAGGAAGAGCGTATGAATTCCATTTCAGACATAAGGAAATTTCTGTGTAGATGGCAGTCAGTCAGTCTGGTTTGGATGCGCTTTACAGTGATGATGGATTTCCACATGTTTGCTTCACATTTTTTATAAAGAGCAGCGATCCTGCATGGCAGCCAATCCGTAGTGTCCCACAAACAATCATTTAGGGATTATTTCTGAAAAGATACTGTACATTGGTTGCTCGGATCCTGTCTAATTTAACAAAAAGTTTTTATGCAAATTCGTTCTGAACTTTAAAATCCTTTACAGACTTTTTCTCTGCCTGATTGATTTGACCACAATTTTCAAACTGTACAAGATTATGTTGATGATGTTTATACCACAAGCATTTGTCAAGTGTTGTGAGGATTGGATCTGCATTGGGGGAAAAAAAGTAATTAAAAGGGTCCCACAGGCAGGATTCATACTGTCACTGATGTGAAGACACAATGACATGAAGCTACTTCTTAGAGGTTATACCGCCCCCTCAAGAGATTTTTCTTACTCCGCATGCCTGATAATAATCCCTCAAGAACAAAACCAATAATAATTTGGTCACTTCAATCCACAACTGTTTGTCGGACACTGCTGTGTGCAATTGACTGTTGCATTTTGCCCACAAATAAACAGTCAATTCACTTTACAGTATATTATTATTCTGTGAAGCGCTTTGAGACGTCTAAAAAAAAAGACATGAAATGTGCTATATCAAATGCAAGGATTATTATTATATTTTTATTTTCTTTCTGTTGAGTAGAATCTTCAACAGCACAAATTGTGGTTGGTTTGTTGGTCTTTTTCTCATGTACGTTTCCTTATCTTCTTACTATTACTAACTCTTGTGTCCATGTTCCAGCAGTTATATTATGCTTGTCTGCTTCAGTGTATTTTCTGATTTGTAGCAGATAATTTGTTCCAAACAGAAATGTATTGAATGGAATCAATGGTTCTCTTTGTGCCGTCCTATCATTAGTTTTAATGTATCTTCAGTGTAATAAGTCAGCTAAAAATGATATTTTGTGTCCCTGAATGCTCTCCAAATAAAATCGTTCATTCACTTAATTGGTGTGCGCTAATTGGCTGCCACGTTCACCCACAAGATACACAGTCACGACACTTTATGGTATATTCTGTGAACCACTATGAGACATGAAAGGCACTATATACAATGTAAGGATAGTTATTTTTATTTTAAATGTTACATCACACCCTGCTCCATGAGATGTGAATCTTTCACTCACTGATACCAGTGTACTGATCAAAAGATGTGTCATGAAGCAAAAGAATAAGGTAGTGTCAGGCCTATATGGGAAAAGGTAATAGAGGTTGTTTGGGAGAGGGGATCATGAGGGGTGGTGGCTTGTGTTCAGCATCAATACAGTCATGCACAAATTGGGCCAAATGGCCTGTTTCAATGCTGTAACAATCTGTGTACTTCTATGTGAAAAAAAAGTTATATTTCTCTATTATTCTTCAGTTGCCTCCATTAAGATTGCCTTCTGATGCCTGCAGGCTGTGTTAAACGTTCTGGGGATATTCAACATCACTGCTAACACTATCCAAGAATATTGATTTTGAATGATTTCAAAATGAGAGCTCGAAGGCAGAACATTTCTTGGTGTAGCATTACATGTTTTCGTGTTGAGTACAATAAGTAAATAAACATACAATTTTGAAAACTGTCCAACTCTGTGTGTTTGTTGATTTTGTTCATGTTTCTTAGCTTACAAAACGGAAAGCACTTTTGAATAGTGAACATATTGAACTGTAGCCTCTAATGTTCTTCTATAATAAGATCAAGGTTGGTTCCAACTGAGTTGAACAAATACTCAAAAGCCTGTGATTATTTCTATGCTATGAGCACTAGTAAGGATGGGAAATGTTATTTGTGAAGAGAAGTAGGCCAGCATTAAACCCTGCAGATATTCATAGTTGAATATACAAAAGATATTGGACATTAGGGATTGTCTGTGCGGAATAAAGTGGTTAAAGAGGGATCTGCAATATGATAGGTGTGCAGGTTGTAGAGTTCAGTTGACGGTGAGTTGAAGAGCCTTTTTTGCACCATACTATCTTATATGCTATTATTGTGAGTTAACAAAACATGATTACAAATAGTACTAAATTTTGTGGGTTTCCATTTGGCTTGAGGATGTTTAGAATAAGTTTGCTACAAAAAGCAAAGAATGGGCTCATTTGCAGAACTTTTCGGTTATACATTAGTATAAAAAGCTACGGTATAAACATATGTTGGTTGGTAGCTTCCCTTTTGATATATGTTTAAAAAGAAAAATGACAGTATTTATCAGGCATTAACAAAAGCAGGAAGTCCAAATCTTTGGAGCATTAAATCTAAATCAACTTCTTAAAAGCAGAGATAATTCATATATTTGGATAAATCATTAATCTACTTCCAGACTGCATAGGCTGATATGTGTGCAGCAGCACAAAGATAGAGGATTTAAATTAAAATGAACACATTTTAAATGTGCCTTGGCAGCCCTGTCTCAAAATAAATTATAAAAAATACTTAAGATGTTCAGATTTTGGCCAATTCCCGTTCACGAGAATATGTATCCAGTAATTAAGTGGTTGTTTTGCTTCATTGCCTATGTACAGAAAATTTATTGATATGGGGTGTGTACTATTCTGCTCCATTAGTTAAGTTTAGTGAATTTGTCCCTGGGATCTTCTAAAGCGATGTAATGTTTCTAAACTTGTAGCTTAATTTTTCATTTTTAATGTCATTCTATATAATTTTAAATTGTATTCCATTTGTTTATAAGCACATATAAATTACTTTACTAAACTTAACTCTGAGATGCTACCATGTGTGAAGGGCACTATGTAAATTCAAGTTGTTGTTGAAGGGAACAGAATATCACTACAAATATCAGAATATTTGATATTAGAATATCACTAATTCACTACTTCCAGCCCACAATGCAAAAGTATTTATTTTAACCCGTGTAATCTTCTGTTAAATAATTTAAAAACTGTGCTATAAGATATGTAAGGAGCACTTTTTGTAACTGTAATAAGCTTACTTTGTTCATCATTAAAATTATATGCATCTAAATATGAGGCCATCAGGAAAGAAAAAATTAACATGACAGCGCCTTTGATAATGATTTTTTAATTCAGTGCTTTTGTGATTGAAGTAACTTGAAGAAGAAATATTAAATCAGAGTCTTCCCCACTTGACCTACAGTGCTGCATTGGAAGAAGTAAACCATCTGAGTATCACATCTTATTATCTTATCTTACGACTTGATGGCAAGCAGATTTTTTGACTGAGTAGGATAGAACGACCTGTTTCATATTCGCAACACTTTTTCTTCCTTCCCTCTCTCTTCATCTCGTGGATTGCTGCCTAGTTCACAGAAGTTATAATGAATGGGGTCTTTGCTTAGCCCTTCTTTTTATAGCGAGGAACCCATTAAGAATGCCTAAACTTCTATTTGTCTTTGACATTGAGATCATTGCTGTAGCCATGGGTACAGTGCTTTTATTTAGGGGACCCATTTTCTCCAATCAGATGACATATTAGTGAATCTTCCCTGCTTTGTTCCCGTTGTGGAAATACTCTCCAGGTTGACTGAAGAGCTTTCCTCACATTCAAATAAAGAAGGAACATTAAAGATCACGCCATTAAAGTTACAATAACATCTTGCACTTATATAGCACCCTCCACGCAGAGTAGGGTCTAGGAGCCTTTAACAGTGTCAGAGCCTGACTCCGGGGCGGGGAGGTGATCGTAAAAGGAAGGTTTTCAGGCAGGACTTGAAAAAGGGGAGAGGGGGGCAAGCGGAGGGAGGGATTGAGGGAGAGAGTTCCATAGTTTCGGGGCATAGTAGCTGAAAGCGCAACCTCCAGTGGTGCAGCGGAGGGTGTGAGGGACAAGCAGGAGGCCGGTGCCATTCAAGTACCTTAAAGGTAGATATTTATTTGCAAATTTAAACATTTACACAGAATTTTGATTGAACTTTAATACTGTTTGGGGGTGGTTGTGCCATCCTATTAATCATGTGCACTTTGTTATGCAGTACCACAAAGCACATTTTTTAAAAGTGTGTTGGAAATTGATTTAAATTACATTTATGAATATTTTAAAGTGGTTTGATTCATCCTCCCTCCGTGAAAGGCGTTGTTTGAATGTGAATTGTGTTATATTTATTTGAATGGCACGAACCAGTGCTGTGCCCTGCCTAATAGACTCAGTAAAATATCCCTTTGGGTATTTGAACTAATACAACCAAATCAAATGTCTCCTTCAGTGTGTGGCAGGAGATACTTCCAATTTAAACTTGTCAAGGTGTTCGGGAGCACAACTTTAGAAGAGCTAAATTTCTGTAGGAAACGACTGTCAATCCACACGACTCTTCCCACTGTCTGAAACACCCAGCACTGAGTAGCGAGGGCCACATTTGAAGCCCAGGTGACTGTAATGTGCAGTCACAAAAAAATTAAACATTTATTGCACAAGGCAACTCAGATATTTTAGCATGAGAACTGGGAGATTCCTCTTGCTCTCTGGAGGTTGCCTGAACTAACAGAGTGGGAATGAAACACAAAAATGGAAATGATGGGTATGCTCAGCGGGTAGCGCAGTGTCTAAGGGAGAAAAATACATGGGCACTTTGAGCATCGTCCTTCATTTGAAGTGAGAGCTATGGCCTCAGTCTAAACTGGGCTTTCTCTTTCAGATGTTGACTGACCTGCTGTGGATTTCCAGCTATTTGGCTTTGTTCAAGGTTTGCAGTTTTTTCTTTTATTTCTACTAATATGAAGGAGTGTTTTCTTTTTAATTTCTCTGCGTCTTTCCCAGCATGTCGCCTCAACCAGAATATACTTCCTGTGGACTTGGTAAATAAGTTTTCAAGAGCTGCATTAATCACTTCGCCACAGGAGTTCTCCTGTTTAGTTTGAAAAGTTTCCCTCCAAATACTTGTTTACAAACAAAACTAATAGAAAGGGAAGGTGCAGACTGATGTGATATGTTTATGCTGTATCTTTTCACTGTCACAAAGTAATTGCTTAACTGGGTGCAAACAAGCAACAAAAAAACCTGCCAGAGAAACTAAAGGAAAATTTTGCATGCAATCAAACATTTATAACACTACCAACCTGCCCACTCCCTTCGTTCAGCAAATATTGACCTGCTTCATGTTCCTCACCCTATCTGCTCCACCATGAGTGGCTGAACCTTTGGACATTTTGACACCGCTCTCTAGAACTCTAACCCAGAGTCTCTACAACTTGCCCCCTCTCTCAAAGACCCCCTCAAGACCTACCTCTTTGACAACACTTTCTAGCGTCTTTCTCCCACCCCACATTCTTCAGCTCCTCCACCCAACTAGGGAGCACAACCAATTGAGATGTGCTCCTGATGTGAAAGGCACTGTATGAATGTAAATTGCATTGTATTGTGTTTTGGAGTCTGAATAACAAAATATATGCACTTTTTATGTTATCTGTGTTCTTTTTGTTGCATTTTCTGCATCTTAATTGGTGTCAACATAGGTTGGTCAGAATGAGCAGTAGTTAATCTCCACTGCAACAAGGAATGTAACATTCGAATAATAGAAATGGTCCAACATGTTTAAAGAAACCCACAGTAAGGTCCTCAAACAGCCTGAAATGAATAATAATAATCCATGCATTTGATATAGCACTTTTCACGTCTTCTAGACGTCTCAAAGCACTTCACAGAATATACTGTAAAGTGAATTGACTGTATATTTGTGGGTGAAACACGGCAACCAATTACATACAGTAGTGTCCCACAAACAGTTGTCAATTGAGTGACCAAATTATTATTAATATTTTTTTCTTGATGGATTATTATTAGGCGAGTGGAGTAAGGAAACTTGCCCAAGAATTCGCCCTGCCGGGAACTGATCGAGTGCTTGAGCACTCACTTGCGAGGTGAGTGCTCTAACCACTGAACTACAGGACTCCAGTTAATAACCAGTTTTATCTGGGGGTATGTTGGCCATAACATTGGGAGATATTGCCTTCTCTTTTCAATCAGTGCCGTGAGATCTTTTATGTCCGCCTGAACAGATAGATGGGATCCTCGGTTCAACGTCTCATCCAAAAAGGATGGCATCTCTGACAATCCAATACATCCTCAGCTTAGCACTGCATTGTCAGTCTTATCTGTGAGTTCAAAGTCCCGACATGGGGCTTGAACAGCAATCTTCTGGCTCAGAGGCAAGAGTGCCACCAACTGAGCCAGCCGACAAATATTATTTATGTGGAGTGATTGGAGAAGTACAGTAGTACAGCTGAATATTATGTCAATTAATTATTTTGGAAGGGAAATGTTAGAATTAATCTCATGCTCCGGTTGACCCAACACTAATTATAAAGTAACTGGGAGAAAGGTGTATGTGTCAGAAATTAGAATGGATTACTGGTATTTATGTATTATTAATGACAAGAGACTCTTTAACAAGCAGCATCTCCCTGACATGCCCATCAGCATTTTTCTTGAAATATAATGACTTAAATGTTCATTCCTGCTGAGAAAATAAAATAAGACTACATCCTACAAACCTCATCTAAATGTCTGATAGTTTCCAAATACATATTCATTCTTTGCTGCTGTTCAAGTAGCTAGACGAGGATCAACACATGTCCCACACTTGATTTAACATGTCCCAAGCATTTTGTAATCATCTCCTCAATGGCATTGTTATTAGCAAAGCCTCAAAGTCAGTGTAAACCCAATATTCGGGGCCCATTCACTAGCTGGCTGCTGCACAATTGGACTTTTGCATTAATCTTCCTTTAGTACTGTGCCTGCCTGCTGGCGTAATTTCACATCACATGCAAAGAACAAGAACTTTGACAAGAGTCAACAATGTTGATGTTTAAAGACCAAATAATCATGCTGCAGCTCATGTAGAATAAGGAAAACAATCTGTGCTACCATTGTGAAGCTCTCCAAATAAAGGATCCTCCATTTTGAACACTTTGATTGATGGAGTACAGTTGTGCACTGTTTGCGTTTTCCATCGATCTGCTTTACTTTGGATGGTATTATAAAATCACACCTCTCTGACCTGGTTTATTTTGACATTCACACCATTTGCCTTTGTCCTCAGTACAGTGAGATTCCAGCTAGTTCAATGGGAGGTAGAGTGGAATTCTAATTGCACTCTTCTTGGCAGTTATAAAGATGAAACTTGTACAGGAACATCTCTGCCTGTATTTTTGGATCTACTAGATTGGAGTGACCTATTTTCTAACTAGACATCACAGACTGTAATTGCTTTCTATAATCCAATGTCTCTTCTTACCACTCTCTTACTGTTTCCAGCTTCTAGCATGTTGCTCCTCCCCTCTATTTATGTTACCTCTTATGTGATTGTTCCCACTTATGACAGATTGGAATTTTTTATCAAGGGTTAAAAACGCAGTTACGTTGCCCTAGGGCATATGGAATTATTTAAGAATTTGTGAGAGATAAATTAAATGTTTCTTGGCCAAATTTCAAGCAGTTTTACAAGTGCAAAGGATTCAAAATTACTTAACGCCTATTATATAGGTTGTGCTTCTGGTATCTGCCAGGTGTATGTGATCAGTGTGCAATTTTCCAGTGTGTGTTTTCAGCTGCGAGAAGTTGTGGTGAAACCATTCAGTGGATGTCCTGGCAAAGGTGTTGTACATGATGAATGTCATTTCATTGCAGACCCTAGATATTTAAAACATATCATTTTTTAAATCATTTTAAACATTTAATATAAAAGAAAATCCCAATGCATATTTACCAGGGAACTAAGTCAAAAACATAATTTGTATCTGAGATGTTGATCCAGAGATTCTTGTACGAAACTCCATGATTCAGTTAAATCTGATGTGAGTTATCGATTGCAGAGGTCCTCTGTTATTGGATTGAAGGCCTATTGTCCTTCAGGTTATGATAGATTCAGACTGATTTCTATGGGACCAGCTCAGCTTCTCCCCCTCTTGCCATCAATTGTCGAGACAGTACAAATCACAGACAGGTACTGTGACTTTTCTGGAGTGAACCAATTCTCTGTGGACACAATGTTTTCTGTTCTGCTGGATGAGGACAACCTTACCATGTCCGAGAGGCGAAGGGACCAAGTTTGAAAAATGGAAAGATTGGAATGGAAGAATATTTCTGGAGGTTTGCTTGATTACCGTTGGGAATGTGTACAATCTGTTCCCTGCAAGAATAATCAGTTGGGTTGAAGTTGCTGATCAAATAGGTGGTGAAGGAACAGAATTGATAGTCTAATATGTGTGTGTATTTTTATGCTCTTATTATGTGCCACCCTGCCTTAGTTAAACACCAGCCTGGCTCAGTTGGCCAACAATCTCCCAAATAAAATTGGTTATTCGCTTCATAGCTGTTTATGGACATTGCTGTGCGGAAAATTGACTGCCTCATTTGCCTACAGATACACAGTCACTACACCATTAAAATCCTTGCATCTCAACAACAATAAGATATTATATCAAATGTAAGTATTATTATTATTGCATGATTTCTTAAAAACTTGGGGCAAATATTACGGGTGCTCTATTTTCAATAACAAACCTCAGACGACTGTAAATTTGCCATGTATATATTTAACAAATGCTCATCAGTATATCTGTGATTGATTCTGCCCCAATCCTTATCTCAGATAGTGGTGGCTAACATTTCTTTTGTGTTGCGGATCATTCACCATAATACACAAGTCTTCCATAACAGCAGCTTTCATCTGTAACCACGTTCCTGATTGTTTATGGTCAGTTAGCGGCTAATGTGATGTGCTTTTTTTTATTTTTATGTGATGTTGGATTGCAATATGAGCTCACTGGGCAGCTGAGAAATCATGCTGGAAAAATAATTCACCGAGTGATGGATCTATAAAGATCTTAAAGATGCAGTGCTCCCCTCACCATTAGAGTTCTGAATTTAAAAATGTTTAAAATTAAAGATTAAAAAAAGGTTTCAAAAAGCAAAGACTTTTCATTTCTGTAATGAAAATAGATCTGTAGCTGTTGTATTTGCCAACAGTGTGTTTCGTACACTTGTCCTTTCCACCTAATACCAGCCCCTCAAGGAGCTCGGAACAATAAAAGTGAATGTCATTTTTGATAAACAATATAGTTCTGCCCTCAGCACAATAATGTAAAATGATCTCAGAAACCCAATGTGATTGAAAAACAATCTTGCTACCTACCAAATTTAATACAAAACTATTTAAATGCAAACTCTGACTGTGGTAGGGAGCACACAATATCCAAATTTTAGATGATTTCAGCCTTTTTTTATTGGAGCCAGGCCAGCCTCTGTAATTGAGCCTGCACCTTTGAAGACCAAAGGACCTTTGTACTTATTGGCTAAGACATAGTTTGCTTTAAATCTATTTTTGAAAACAAATGCAGTGAAATCTTGAAAGATCTGATTTCCAAAGACCAGTCTGAAAGTAATGCTGTGTTTCTGCTCCCAGGAGCCATAGTGTTTTGAATGGTACAGCGCATGAAACCTGGTTTACACTTTCTGCTCCACATTGTTCAAATCAGGGCTGAACCACCCTTCTCTGGTAAACAGACTACATTTGATGTTCTGCATTCGCATTGACATTTTGTTATTCAATATTCCTAAAGGTTGCATGTTTGACTTTTTACAACGTTAAAAAACAGCTTGCGTGGTGTGGGGGGGAGAGGACCCGAGGGAACGTTGATACTGTTCTGTGGATTTGTGAGAAAATCCTCAACCAACATGTAGCATAAATACGTTATGATCACAGATCTTACTAGTAGTACCAAATATTAAGTCCATGAAATGCCAAAGGTTTCTGGTGCAAATTCAATTGAGACGCACTTGACGATTGCTGGCAAGATTGACACTCTGCTCCTGAGTGACTGTGCAAGGGGATTAATGCACATTTAAATAAATCACATGGAATGGTTGAGAATTAAAATGGGCCATTTGGCCCACCTAATCCACCATGGTGTTTATACTCCACTCCAACCTCCACCTCTTGTAATCCCCTCCCAAATATCCAATTGAGCAAATAGAAGCGGCCTGAGAAACCTCAATGACTGTCACTTGCAGGGAAGGGGTGGAATATGTGAGAGGCGTATTGCTGCAGCAGTAGTATGCTTGAGGCTGGAGAGATACTCCACTGAAGATCAATATTGCGTTTGCCAACCTAAAAATCAGCAAAAACTGATCAACTGCAACTAAAAAGATGACAACACAAGGTGAAATATAGCAAAAGAATAATTGAAATGAGAAAAGGCCATTAAACCTGTTTCCCCCAAAAAACTCTCATAGGTTTCAAACCCCTCCTAGTCTTATTTCCTAGGGGAATGGTCTGATTCCCAAAAGTAATATATTTACCTTGGTGTAAGTTATGGTGTGTGTATGTATATATATAGTATATGTGTGTGTTTATAATATGTATATTATGTATATCTATGACATTCAAAAACTCTTGTTTTTGTGCTGGATATCAAAATGGAATAATGTTTGAATATCTATTTTGGAAACAATCTATATTTTATATTGTTCCATTTAGTTGGATGCAAACTGAAAGGAAGCTCTGGCTTGCATTAAGTGAATGCTTCAAAGTGCACGCAGTGAAAAGAGTGTGGGTTGTGAATACCTGGGCTCTGCGGCTTTTAATTGTGATATAGACAACCAGACTCAGTGTGGATATAGAGCTAATTGTTGGCATGTATGAATTGACTAAACAGCAGTGTTGGGTCACTATTAGTCTAAACTTCAATTGACTTAGTTTGTCCATCCTTGTATGTGTAAATGACCGACTACATTTTTTCACTGGTGCAAGCTGATTTTCATTTAAAACTGTTTTCATCAAAAAAATCCGAGTTATAATTTGATATTTTGTAATACCATTGGTGTACATTATTTGCTGTTAATATATGGATGTTTGCAGTTTACATTAATGTCCACTTGTTCTTTGCCTTTAATAATTTGAAATGACCATAAAAGCGGTTTATACAATGAATCTCAGTAAAATGGTTAAACTTATGCAGAATTGATCATCCTGCTCTAATATTTTTAGATAGTAAGCTGGCTGTTTAACGTTTTAGTCTGTGTGCACAGTAGGCTGTTTGAAAATAATAGTGATAGATCTATAAAGAATACCGAGAGTCACCATCTGCATTTGAGCCTCGGTCCCAAGCAGCAGGAGTAACACTATATGTATATCCTAAACCCAACCCAAGACTGACAGATGATTATGATAATATTCCTTGTATTTCCATTGTGCAATCCTTGCATTTGACATATTGCCTTTCATGCCATGATGATATCTCAAAGCGCTTCACAGTATTTACTGTAATGTTTGGTGACTGTGTATTGTGAACGTGGCAGCCAATTTGCGCGCAGCAGCAACAACAACAACAAGATTCCATTTATAAAGCGCCTTTCACGTCAGGAGGACGTCCCAAGGCGCTGCACAGTTGGGTCATGACCCGAGCAGGGGGGAAATGGTCAGGGGGAGGGAAGGGAGGGAGCGAGCGAGGAGGGGGGAAATGGTCAGGGTGAGGGGAGGGAAGGGAGGGAGCGAGGAGCGGGGAAATGGTCAGGGTGAGGGGAGGGAAGGGAGGGAGCGAGGAGGGGGAAGAGAGTCGAGAGGGGAGCTGAAGGCACGGTCAAAGAGAAATGTCCCACAAACAGCCATGAAGTGAATAACCTATTTTATTTGGGAGATTGTTGGTCAGGATACTGGGAGAGACTCCGTTTTTCTTTTGCAACAGCATCACAAGATCTTTAACGTCCTCCTGAATAGGCAGATGGGACCTTGTGTAACATCTCATCTGAGGGATGGCACCAATGACAGCACTGTGTTAGAGTGTCAGCCTAGACTGTGAATTCAAAAGCTAGCTGCAAGGCTTGAACCCATAGCCTTCTGACTCAGAGGTGAGTGTGCTCCTAACTAAGCCAGGGCTGGCAAATCCAATCAATGGATTTGGAAGGCAAAATGTTTTTCTGTTTTCACCTTTTCTACCATAGAGGTTGACACAGAGCAAAACATACCCAATCTTAGAATTAGACTTGTCTCTTTTGCCTACAGTTTGAAAGGGATCAGGCTGATTTTGTGACTGTGGTACATTAATTGCAGTGTTTATTTGTGATTTGCATGAAACAAAATTCCGCTGTATATTATTCAACAGCACATGAATATCAATTGCACTCTGCACAGTGATCTAACTGCAAAGTTATTTCTGTTACCAACTATTCTAGTGGATGATGTGGTTTCTGTATACAGTATTCAGTTGAAATATTTGCCCAATATACCGCAACTGCTGATCAAGGCGAGGTTCAAGCACTGTGGTCTACAGGTTTCTGAAGTCAACAGTGACCTCTGTTCAGGTGCAGTGAGCTGAGGAGCAGGGGTCATGTGAACCTTCAATAAATGACATGGAATCATTGGTATTGATAGAAATGTTGTGACTGAGGCAAATGGAGATACTGTCAATGAAGCTGAAAATCTCCAGACAGACTTGATTTATAGATGGTGTTATCATTTCAGAAGGAGCAGAATGATCGCAGGATGAAGACATGGCCTCACCAATGATCTATTGAAGGTCAGAATAACTTGTTTCAATTTAGAATCAAATGCCCTCGAGATGCCTCCCAGCACTACATTAGCCTTGTTAACAACTTCATATCGATTGGGTACTTTTTGACCGTATTTACACCCAAACCCTTTCCTGTTCCCATCTTTGCAAATATCTCTTCTTTAAAATCCATCTGCAGTAATCCAGAAAATTTGCATTGTTTAAGGGATATGTAGCAGAAATCGCCCTCAATCCTCAAAAGGATAAAGCATTTCTGTTTGATTCCGTGGGCCTGTGTGACTGACTGGGGCCTCGTGTTTATCCAGTGAACTAAAGCAAGTGGCAGAGCTATTGCCAATCATATCCCTTGTTGTTTGTTTTACTTCACCATGTCTGCAATGCAATTCACTGCTCACACAACTGGTGTTTTGCATGTGAGAAAATCAATGATGATAAAATGCATTGAAATAAAATATAATGGTCAGGACTATGACGGGCCAGTGTTTATTGAAAGAGGGGCACTGAGTTATTCCTAGTACCACTACCCATTGAAATAAACAGAGGTCCTGTGATAGTAAATATTATTAACATGCAGTACAATCCACATTTGAGGCTGCAAGCAATAATCTTGAAAACAAATTACAATGTCTCACTCACAGGTTAAATACCATTTCACTTAATTTGTTATGCATCCCATTTGTATGACAAATGATTTGAAAGAATCTGAAAAGACTACTTTTGCAGGGAGGAAGCTGTTGAATCAATGTGTGTTGATTTATTTTTCGACTGTTATTTTTATCTTTCCGACTGTTATTTTTTGGAAGTTCTTTTCTCACTTCTTCCTTCCACTTCCATGTACATGTCTTGTCTTTATAAAGATTAATATTATTGATATTATTATCCAGTCTTTCCTCTTGTCAAAATGCATCCACAATATTGGCCTCAAAACCATTTCTATAATTTGCTTAATGACCATACGAGTACTTCAAAAAAATATGATTTAGCTTTACCAAGTTTGGACAACATGAATGTTTATCATACTATTTGAATGAGTGATTCAAATCAGGCATATTAATATATGTAAATTATACTAATTGGAAAATGACTAAACAAAATACTACATTTATGAAAAATGAAGTCTATATAGTGAAACAGAATGCATTATTATGCAAATAGATTAATTGTATCTAATTTATTCTGGCAATTTACTCTAGAAAATTGCCTTTATCTCACTCATTCCTGAAGCCTTTGTGAAATTTTGTAGAGAATTCATTGTTTTGCTATTAAGGCACTTAATAGCACATTAAGGCACTATATCAAATGCAAGGATTATTATTATTAATGGGCTGTGCTCTGTAACTGTGATTTACATAAATGTTTTTTACATAATTTAGAAAGCAGATTTATCCCCCCAGAGCTCAAAGCCTTAAATCTAACTTTATGAAATGTATACAGTGCGGGTACAATACCATACAAAATTATGTTTGTATAGCATTTTTAATGTCGGGAGGACATCCCAAGGCAATGTAATCATTGAAATAAACATTAGTAAGTACGTGGTTTCTTTCCTGCACAAAATCATAGACTATAAAGGTGAAACCCACATTGGTCATTTATTCACAATAATAAAACAAGTACTCCCTTATGAAAAATATACTACAGTATACAAAATGCAGAAGATTGATCATTTTTATTATATTTATACATTGAGTGTGAAGCACAAAGTCATAATACCTTTTAAATAAAACCCAAATATAATATGTTGCCAATGAGACTGGATTTACTTCCCTTGAATAATTCAATTGTACCAGCTGTGCTCATGAATTATTGGTGTTTGACACTTGTAAACTAAATCTAGTTAGCACACTGCTACTGGTCCAAAATCCTCTATGTAATCCATTTTATGCTCCATTTAAATGAAGGTGCACCAATTAAACCAAGGTTCTCATTCAATGTGAAAGGCACTTTAGAAGTGTAAACTGTGGTTATCCTATCTGCCTGTTCTGGTAGTTCAGATGAGCCTTATTTAGGAGAACATTAAGTTCTGCAGCATCCTGTCCAAATTTCCTTCCATTGTAACTCACCAAAAACAGATTAACAGGTGATTACCCACTTGCTCTTTGTGGAATATTGCTGGCATTAATAAGCTACCTGGTTGCCTACATAAGAGTTGCTTCAAAGTAATTCATTTCGCAAAGCGCTTTTAGATGTTTGAGCTTGGCGAGGCATGATATCTAATGCTAATGTTTTACTTACTAATAGATATTAAACTTTATTTCACATTTGGACTAATCTTAGAATCCATTCTTCATAACTGATGAAATGAGGCTGGGTAGAAATGGACAAGAATTGACCTTTGTGTTACATTCTTCAGGCACTTTTATGTTATTCAGCAATCATAAGGTCGATGAAATCAAGCCTGGGACTTGAAACCTTTCTCTGCAAATGGGAGGAAATGTTTCTTCAAGATCTTAGTAGACAAATGAGTGATTTGCATGTGATGCAAAACACCTGTAGCTGCTCACCTGGTTGATCCGACAATGAGAGTGATGTGCCACTGTGACCTAAACAGGAAAGTACAATGTCTTCTTTTCTTAACTTTGATCTTCACAGGAGGTAAAGGATTTGAATTACGTTACATAAGTGAAGGAAACAATCTTTTTTGTGGAGAGCTATTGTGGATTTACGGCATGAAATTCCTATGGCAAGACCTTGAAAATGTCATGTTATTGCAAGCAAAGGCTAAAAGCAGTGAAGTGTAGTCTGTGTCATGTCTTCAGTCGAATACATGAATGCTCCACACACTGAGCATTTATTTCCTGAATTAGACTGGAAATAACCTTTGATATTGCAAATGCTCTTCCCTGAAGACAATTGAGTTGTAGGCAGGATGGTGGCCATGCTCTCATGCATTTCACGCTGAGCTGTGCTTTCACAAAGAGGATTTCGGGGAAGTTCCGGGTACTGACTATCCAACTTGTGAGGACTCAAATCTGTGCATGTTGGATTTCTAATGACATGGAGGGAAGTGGTGGGGAAAGAGATAAGTGAGGTCTCCATGGAGCTAAGCTGGTAACAAGGTAACATGCCCAGCAGTGGAATAACACCTGTCCAGTCTCAATAGTTCGGTGTTTGAACCAGGCAGGTCTGCATGTCTCCAGGACACTGATGATGACAGATAAGCTGAACTGTAGGACTTGAGGGGCAGATTGGGTTCTGGGGCCAGGGAATGTTCACGCTTGACTCCTGTTAATGCTGCAAGCCAATCCCTTAACAGGTAGAGTGATTCTAACAGGACAAGAGGTAAGAAGTTTGCTGGACAGTGCTCTCAATGGTGATCTCTACAGTTTTAGCTAGTTAAACTCCAGGAGTTCTCCCAACATATACAATGGGTCTAAGAAGCCTTGGCTCTCACCAATCTTCATCTAATACTTCCTGCAATTAGGTAATCAGGATTTGCACCTCCAGGCAGAGAGTATGTATTCCATTCCAAACACAGGGAAATGTCCATGTGTAGGTAGTATATATATGTGAAACTCTGTCTCGTTTTAATCCTCTTAAGCATGAGTTTCTGCATGTTTGAGACACCCGACTGACACCCCCAAAAAACAAGTAAGTATTTTAAAGGAATGTAACCTTCCTGAAAAAAAAGTGTTGGGTAAAATCATTGATTAGTGTGGGGGGAGGGAAAGAGCTGGAGGTATCACTTTCATTATGACCATACTGTATATTAGTTTTAAAACGATACGTCTCTTCAGTTCATGGAACATTGCAAAACACCAGGGTTCAGTTTTTCAGAAAAAATTATTTTGTTGAGCTCCAGGATCTGTCAGGGCTTCAAAGGCCAAAATCTCATGTAAAGCTGATGTATTGCCAAATCATTAATGTAATGAAAACAATAGGCATTTGAAGATCAAAAACCTAACCTGATAACTTTGCACCGTGTTTGATTGATGAAGCCGTTTCTTGAGGAATCAATTGTGCGTTGAGGGAGGAAAGCTTTCAGTTCATCTCAAAACCCAATACGATCAGGAAGGCAATATTGTCAGGCAACAAACGAACACTTTTTCCTGCTAATCGCTGAATTGCGCTGCTAAGATTATAGCCACATTATGTAGATACGGTTAATGTTGAGAAGGAAATGCCAACTCAATTTGTTCACTGCCTCAATTTTAATTATTATCGCTGATAGCTAGTCGAAAAGCTCGCTGATGGGATCGTTCATTATTGAAAGATAAGTAAATCTATCTTCCTCCTCAGAACAAATAATTACACAGTAAAGCACATTTATGTGACAGATGGCACACCAAGGGGATAGGGTATTACTGTGTGATAATGTAAAGTTTTTTTTTAACTGAATTTGAACAGACAGAGTTAAAGGTCTGTTTTGAGGTCGGTGCCTTATGAATCCATTATATCCATTTAAGCGTTCCAGGACGCTACCCCTGTGAAGTGCAAGTTGTTGTTGTATATTAAATGTTCCTAAGAGTGTACTTTTTAAAACAGAGTTGTGCAAGGTTCACATGCTTTCATGAGCTGTGGGGCAATAGAAGTTACATGGTGTATCATGGAGTCATAGAAATCTACAGGTAGGGAGACCATTTGGCTCAGTGAGTGTGCACCAGCTCTCAGAGCAAAGTGTTCATCCCTTATCCCCATAAAAGGGTCTGTCCTTCGTATACCTTTAAAGGCACTTTGAGCCATCTTCACAACATGAAAGGCACAATGTAAATTGTATTATGTACCTGTCCACTTCCCTCCTGAAACCCACCATTATGTGGTAGGGCGTTACACATCCTAACATGCAGTTCGTCATAACAGACTTATGAATATAGCATGCTCAGTGAGCATCTTACATATTGCAAAATATTTGGCTGGTGCTATTTGCTATCAGGGATGGGTATGTTCAAGCTAAAGGATGCAGCTGCAGCCATGCTGTGTGATAGATTGAATCTGTCATATCCTGTGCTTTACTTGTCTGTATATCTTATTGTCAGTGCGACATTTGCTCAAGGCTTCTAAGTTGGCACAAGTAATAAAATTAAATAAAAGAGGTAACTAATAATTCTTCAAAGCTGGTCCTCTAGGAGATTTCCACATTTTATTATTTATTCAAGAGGCAGTCACTCTTTCAAGCAAGAATCTCAACAGCCGAGTGTTATAAATTTATAATATAAATCATTGTTTCATGAGTTCCTTTATGCCCATTTGTTTATTATGCTGTTTTCTGATTAACTCTTTGAGAACTAAAGATTTTTTTGGTGGGGAGGAGGAATTGCTTTGCATTCTCTACCACTCTGTGATTTTTTTTGCACATCAGGGCGCTAAGGAAAATAAATCAGTCCTCAGTTTTGAAATGCAGTGCCGTCATTCAAGAACTCCCAGATCAACATACTTGCATGTAGAGCAAAGCTCCCTCTCCCCTGCCACAATATTGTACATTCAGCCCTGAGCCCAGAAGAGCATGCAAAATGCCACTGTGACGATTTTCCTTTTCTTGAGAAAATGGTACATAATGAGAAAACGTTTGTGCTGTGAGTTCATACCCACTAGGAACCTGAACAAAATGATTCAGTTGGTTCACAAATGAATCAAGAACCAGAGAGAGAACAGTTATAGGTTTTAAAGAATATTCTACCATATTCTATTCTATTCTACCAAGCAAATGTTATTTGCTTAATGCAGAAACCTTGATAATTATTAAATTGTTCTCTTCCCCTTTAGATGTTGTCATAACTTTTATTACTTCTGTATTTTCTTATCTTATCGGCTTCTTAAGCACGGTAGCACAACTCCAACAGTCAGGAGAACACATTAGTCAGAGCTCCAGACATCACCAAGTTAAGTGTTAATACCAATGTGTTGAGCAGGATAATAATAATAATCCTTGAATTTGATATAACACCTTACCACGTCCTTGAGACATCTCAAAGCGCTTCACAGAATATACTGTAAGGTGTAGTGACTGTGTGTTTTGTGGGTGTACAATTTAATTGGAGCACAATTTAAACCACGTGAGCCAGGAGACATAGGATTCCCCCCCATTGGCAGTCTTCGTTTCTGTATATTTCTGGGAATGTTGGTTTTGCGGGAAACTTAGAACTCAATAAGAGAGTGCATTTGGTGGGAGGGTGGTGAAACCCATGTTGAAATTCCAGGCTGCAATCCAAGCATTAAACCTCTTCAGCGATTGGGCTGTTGATCAGCAATTCTTTCACGTGGCCTTTTGTAAATGTGTCTTGTCTCTTAAAAATGAATTAGGCAAAATTAAACAAAGTTGGAAAGCCTAAAGACAACCAATCTGCCCAGCACTGCTGTACACCTCCAATGCAAATTAGAGCTGACAGATGGTCCTGCCTTGCCATATTGCTAAATAAACTAACAGGCATTTGTTGTTGATGGACTTTTTATGGCCAGCAAATCCATTTAACCACCTGCCATACTGTAGGAACTTGCAAAAACGACTATACATATTATGTCCATCATTTGTTAAATAGAGATTCCTTTCCCTAACCAGGAAAGTGGATATGTGTGGACTTCAGGCAAGGATGCATTTGGGTTTAGTGGTGCCCCCAATCACTCACAGCCTGTCACACAGTGTCCGTTGGCATGTTATATACCAAATGGTATGTAATAATCCTTAGAGTTGCTAAAAAATAATCCTGCTTTTGTACCTTTTTCCATAGCAACTTATCACATCATCAAAACATCTTGAAACACTTCACAGGATTTTCTGTAAATTGCAGTGACTTTTGTATTTGTAAGTGAATGCAACGGCCAACTTGCTCACAGCAATGTCCCACAAACAGCCATATAGCGAATGACTGAATTAATCTGGGGAATTGTTGTCCAGGACACTGGGGGAAATCTCTCTTCTCGTTTTGATTAATACCATTTGATCTGTAACATCCATCTAAACAGGCAGCTGGGACCTCGGCTTACTGTTTAATTCACAGTATGGAGCATCCAACAATGCAGTCCTCCCCTACCGCTCCAGTAGAGTGTCAGTCTAGACTGTGAACTCATACGCCTGCCCTCACCTGCTATTCACACACGTGCTTTTCAGCAGTAATAACGATCAGGAGCTCATTATTTCCCCCTTCCATAGCCCACGGACACTGAAGCCAATTATAATGTAGTGCTTCTGCTCACTCAGCACAAACATGGAATTGAGCCTGAGACCTTCTGGGTCTGTGGGGGCAGTTTAACTCTCTTTTTATTATCTTTCATTAAATGACTTTCAGAGGAGCTGAGTGATGAATTTTGCTGAACTTAGAATTTATTTTGAAGCTTCACTTGTCCCCCCACACCCACCCCCTCGTCCAATCCCGAGCGGCAAAACTATTTGTCTTGCCAGTTTTAATGTCAATAGACTTACACAAACACACTTCATTATGATATGTATATTTTGATTTGCTTTGTAGAAAAAAAGGTCTGAGAAAGTCATTGTCACTTGCCATTAAAAAGGCTTCAGTCTGGGTTGTGGCCAGCCTCCCTCACTGTCACTGATGCACAAGGCAAATATTGGAAGTAAAACTACTGGATTATTGATTTACCTGGAAATAGTTTATGAACACTCTTTATAGGTATTTTGGTAAGTGCTGTGGTCCGAAAATTAACCAGTGAATCTTGTATAATTTACAGAGGTATCACTTTGAATAAATCTCAGCTTGAATATTGGTCTCAAACCAATAATTTCGCAGGGATAGTAATTGCAGGGGATGCAACTTAAATATAGGATAATAGATGGTTAGCAGAATGTTGCAAGGCAGCAATTCAATTGTGATATCATCATCCAGAAGAGGAAACTAAAGTAATTTATAAATAAAGTTGGTCGTTCACTTCATGGCACGTTTGTGGTACATTAATGTGTGCAAATTGACTGCTGCATTGACCTCCAAAATAGTGACTACATTTTACAGTCAATTAATAATAATAATAACCCTTGCATTTGATATAGTGCTTTTTACGTCGGGAGGATGTCCCAAAGCGCTTCACAGAACACACTGTAAAGTGAATTGACTGTATGTTTGTGGGCGCTTTGATAAGTCCTCCTAAAATGAAAGGATATTAAAAATGTTGAATGTCCACACAGCTGTAGGGTCTGGATTAACATGTTAATTCACTGCAAGTCAATTATTACTTATTTTAAAAGTGAACTATGAATGAATTGACTTGATCACTAGCTACTTTATTGCTTCAGGTTAGATTGTAACGCTATCGCTTCCACACGCTATCCATTTCCATTGACACTTCCATGACTTAATTATACAAATTTCCAAAAAAAAATTATGAAAAGGAACTATGAAATTCACAATAATGCTATTAGTGTTATATTAGGCATAATGAGTATTTTAATACGCAAGATGTACAAGATAATGGGAACTGAGGATAAACAGCAGTGAGTGCCTTTAGTTGGAGTAGCTGATTTTGAAGGAGGTTCTCACCATGTGATGTTGCTGTATCATTTGTGCTGAATGTGTAATTCTCTGGTTAGCAGTTCAGTAAGCTTGCAGGCATTGCCTCATGATTACTCCTTCAGGGTGAAAGTGAGTCAAGACACCCACTCCTGGAAGAGAAACTTAAACGGACCCAGACACTATTTGTCACTGTATTCATTGTAAAAAAGAAAAGCATCAGAATTCTTTGAAGTCTTCAACCTCATCTCAGATTAGTTTTAGCTTGTGACATGAATTTGTCCTTAAATTTAAAGTGATGTAGATTATGAATTTTGTTAAAATCTGCTCTTAAGACTCCATCCCAGATTCCCTTTGCCTCGCCCCCACCCAAGGCCTGTCTCAAGACCTTCCTCTTTGGCCATGCCTTCAGTCATCTTCCTGCAGTGCCAGCTTGGACTATGTGAGTTTCAATTCTTGAAACCGTCTTGAACCCACAACCTTCTGACTCAGAGGCGACAGTGCTACCACCGAACCAGCCTGGCAACATGGGATATTTGAACTCTAACCCTAATGTGAATGCGATCATGGTGGATTCATCTTGCGATGAAATTAAGAATTCATTAATTGGTTTGGCACTGCTGCTATTCCAGACTGGTCAAAGATCTACGTAGCTCTACAATATTCAATCAGTAAAAATTATTGATCAAATTGTGATCTCCAACATCATAACAATCCTTGCATTTGACAATGAATAATGTAGAGAAATTCACCTTGCAAGCAAGAGGACCCGGGTTCGATTCCCAGGCAGGGCACAAAATTAGGCAAGTTTCCTTACTCCACGTGCCTCTGTTTACCTAGGAGTAAGTTGGAACCTAGTTGTTTGTTGATTGGCAGATTGCTTTCGGTGGGTAATAATCCCTTCAAAAACATATACTAATTTGTCATTCAATCCATGACTATTTGTGGGACGCTGCCGCATTTCGCCCACAAAATATACAGTCAATTCACTTTACAGTATATTCTGTGAAGCGCTTTGAGATGTCTGAATGACGTGATAAGGTGCTATATCAAATGCAAGGATTATTATTATTATAAGTTAACAACCACTTTATCTAAGTGCAGCTAACCCTGGATACTACCAAAAGTGAACACTGATTGGTGTTAATCCTAGACATCGGGTACAGTTTTATGAGGTTGTACGATTCAACCAAGTCTTCTGTAACAAATTACTTCACTAATTGCTTCACAATTCCATCATGTTTCAGCTATAATGTGTACTACATCATCACTGTAAGAGACTGAAACTAATTCATTTTTATCTGTAATATAGACTGCTAGACCTTGTCAAGGTCGTAACTTAGCTTAAGACTGACGGAATTCAAGGAAATGAGAAGAGCTTGTAGGAATGAATCATTGGATTTTAATGTACCTTTTAGGTTCATTACCTTCAGGAAAAAAAAGTATGGATAAATAATAATAGTTATGCAGCACGCGAGGCTGACAGTGTTTGCTAATCATTTACTGAGAAGAATGACTGTCCGTACCTTTGTGATTGCAAGAAAAATTGTATCTGAATGTAACTGTAACTGAAAGAGTATATTGTTTTTTCTTTGAAATCTTCAGATAATCAAAGAAAACAACACATGTACTATGGGACGACAAAAGAACATCTAATGCCATTCAATCTAACCTTCTGGATCTGAAACACACAGCGCTTAAACTGTAAAGGGTAAGAACATTAGAGTTTGATAATCAGTATTGCAATCCTAAAAGTACAGCAGTGACATTTTAAGAAGTGCTGATAATGCTATAGAATGTGATATGCTTGAAAAGGATTTCCCCCTAAATCCATCAAGGTCATTTTTTATCAAATAAAAGTTAATGTGTAAAATTAACGTAACTGTAATCTTCCTGTTTTGCTTATGCCAGCGGGCATGTTGGAGGATAATAAAGCAAAAGATAGGATGGAGTGGCATGACAGTAATACAATCTAGGGATTTATTCAAGTGATAGGAAAAGTCTGTGAAAATGGTCCATTTACTACATTTGTGGGGGCTGTATTTCAACTGTAGGATTGTTTTGCTATCTTATTGCCCTTTTTATTTCTGAGCTGCATTTGCTAAATCATACTAGTTAAAATCCCTTGAAGTCATGCTGTACAGTGTTCTGGTTGGGTCGTAAGTGTAGTTCCGGTTAACTTGACATAAAGGACAATAAGAAGTAGTGCAAATAGAATTGTAACTACGGTTAGAGGAATGAACTGCAAGGAGAAGCAAAGGCTCTTCTTGGATAAACTCCAAGTTTCTGTAATTATTTCTCCATCACACTGTGGCCATTTTTATTTTTAAAAATGTATCTGTATACGTATTGCAGGCTACATTACCTTTCTATATTCTATTGGAACTTGTTTTCACATGTAGAGGTAAACACTCAGTGAGTCAGCAAATCACTTAAATGCTCTTTGGGCAATAAATATTGCATTAATAATCCATTTTACAATTCTTTCATTGTTAACTTAGCTTCCTTCTAAAACAATTGGCTTTAAACAACAACAAATTACATTTGTATAGGGCCTTTCACGTGGGAGGAGGTCCTAAGGCTCTGGACAGTCAAGGATTTGCACCCGAGCTGAAGGTTGGGATCAGAAAGGGTTAGGTTAATGAAGGTTAATGAACATTCTTTTTCTTCATTAATCTGTTGAATTTAATTTCATAAATCTATTTATACCTGTAATTTATCAATATTCTCCTTTAATGTCTGATATTCTTTATACCCTGTCAAGCTCCTGATTTGCCATCATCTGCAAATGTTGTTGTTCTCTTCTCCTCGTCATGGTCATTTCAATTATGTATGTGCAAAATATGAAAAGCCCCAGCATAGACCCCTAAGGCACATCGCTACCCATGTCTTGCAAATTCAAGAAATGTCCACTTACTCCTACTCTTTGCTTTCGGTCCCTCGGCCTTTAATCTTTCCAACAAAGCTCTTATGTTGCAATGTACAAAATACCTTTCAAAAGTAGTTACATACTTAAATAATAAGATTAAATTGAAATATATTCACTAAATAAGAAATGCATAAATGATGAGAGCAAAATATGTACAACAAAAGCTGGAAACATATATGTGCATATGTGCAGTAAAATATATACACTACATTGGTGTCAGCCTGGCTCAGTTGTTAGCAATTTCACCTCAGAGTCAGAAGTTTGTCAGGACTAGGCTGACCATCAGTTGCAAACCTGGGGGAGCCTGTATAATCAAGGGTGACATCCTTCAGATGAAATGTTAAACTGAGGCTGATCTGCCTGTTCAGATTCACATTAAAGATCCCATGGCCCAATTCATAGAGAAAGGAATTCCTCTCAGTGTCTTGGCCAACAATCTGGAACGCATTGCCTGAAAGGGTGGTCGAGGCCGATTCGATAACATCTTTTAAAAACGCGGTGGATGGGTATTTGAGGAGGATGGGTTTGCAGGGTTATGGGGAAAGGGCTGGGGAGTGGGATTGACATTAATTGCTCTATTCAAAGAGCCGGCACAAACTCGATGGGCCGAACGGCCTCTTTTTGTGCTGTACGATTCTATGATTCTATGATAATTCCCCGAATAAAATGGGTCACTCACTTCAATGGCTGTTTGTGCGATTATGCGCAAAATTGACTGTCACGTATATCTGCAAGTTACAGTTACTTTCCAGTGGATCCTGTGAAACATTTTGAGATGTCCTCCTAAAGTGAAGAACGCTATATCAAATGCAAGTGATATAGTAATATAATAATAATGTAATAATAATGTAATAAATTATTGTAATAATGTAATAAATTACATTATTTTACTACATTATTTACTACTTATTCTAATAACCCAATGGTGCAAATAGCAATATTTAAATATAGAGGAGATCTCTGAAAGGAATATCCCAGCTTTTTATGGTGTTTGCTCATTCTCAAAGGCACTTACAACCTGATAACACCAAACACTCATCCAAATGTGCCACAATGCTTACTTCAAAATCACTCACGGCTCAAAAAGCTTTGGAAGCGTGATTTGAATGGATTTAATGCTTTCAGTTTCTGCTGAGATGTTACTTGAGAAAGAGAAAGAAACCTGGCATTTTTATAGCACCTTATCATGTCAAAAAGTTTCAAAAAGCTTCATGGCTAATGACATCGTGTGCACTGACTGCTTTTGTAGGCAGAAAAAAAGGCTACCAATTACTCTGCATAAGCTCTTTTTCAAAATTTTCTGCAGGTTCTACTTCTAATCCTACTTTAAATTATACTGGAGTCAGTGTGCCTGAACTTTGTAAGGAACCATTAACATTAACTCCCCATCAACATTTGTTAAAGTTGATGATATACTAGCGAGCTTGGCTTGTTACTGGGACTTAAGGGAATAGACGAGTCATTGGGAGCTGGAATTCTTTCCAATTGGCTCCTGTTTATGCTGCAAGCTATAGCTAGTTGGACAAGCTGCGGGAAGCTTGAAAGTGTTTTGTAATGGTAAGATGCCCAGTTTTAGCTGGTTGAAACTCAGTGGTACCCCACTGCAAACTATGATTCCCCAAGCTTTGCATCTTGCCAACCTACACCTACACTCCCTTTCAATTTAAACAATTATTTTTTGTCAATCAGGTGATTAGCACATGTGGATTAGTTGGCAAGTGTGCACTTCAGTTTGCATGTCAAATGCCCATCTGACAAAAAATAAATAAGTGCCTATAAGAAAGGGTAATATTTTGGTCAGCAGAGGTGGAAACCTATGACCATGCTTAAGAGTATCCATTACCAGTCTGAGAGCGCCACGGATGTATGCAACCTGCACATGGGAATTTTCCCTGTGACTGTAATGAAATGTGCATTCTCTCGCTGGAGGGACATTCCATGCTTATCGAAGTCCAGAGAGTATTAGGCCCAGGTTGGGGCTTAGGGACCTCAGAGTGTGTGTTGGGATACTACTGGAGTTCAACCAGCTGAAAACACAACTTGCCACTGAGAGCGCATTGTCTGGCCATCTTACTCGTTGAGGCTTTGGCTTGTTGGGATAACAGGAGCCAACTGGAAAGAATCCCAGCTCCCAGTAAGCTAAGAACAATGTTAAAGCACAATCCAATGCTGAAGATGAATCAAGGAACATTGAAGATGTGAGTTGAGGCCTTGTAAAATCTAAATCATTCCCCAAGCGGTAATCTGCTCTTATCCACTTGGCAATATATTAGCAATGTGAATTGAGCATGTAGACAAGACATTGTCATATCAAAATGAACGTTACTGGTGGGTGTTTCCGAGGGGCTGACTAAAAGTAGCATTAGGGGAGCTTAGGAGCAGGTCACTGACCTCTAATAATAATAATCCTTGCATTTGATATAGCGCTTTTCACGTCTTCTAGACGTCCCAAAGCGCTTCACAGAATATACTGTAAAGTGAATTGATTGTATATTTGTGGGTGAACGCGGCAGCCAATTGCGCACAGCAATGTCCCACAAACAGTCGTAGATTGAAAATGACCAATTTATTATTGTTTTTTGTTTTGGAGGGATTATTATTAGGCGTGTGGAATAAGGAAACTTGCCCAAGGTTTCACCCTGCCTGGAACTGAACTCAGGTCTCTCGCTTGCAAAGCGAGTGCTCTAACCACTGAGCTACAGGACTCCTATCTTCCTTGCTACAGGGTATGTGGTTCAGGGAGAATGTAGGGTTTCATGCCTTCAGAAAGAATTACAACATCAAAGTGAGCATTATCCATTGACCTATTTTCCAGTGCTGTCACATCATCCCGTGTTTAAGTACATACATAGATGGGAAGGAGCAAAATAGGAGGCTCATCAAGTTTACTTACATATTCATATTGAGTTCCTAATCATCTAATCGTTCTATCCTGTACATATTTCTTTCAATTATGTTTGTCTTGTACTCTTACAATCCTATTTATTGACCTTCTGTGTTTATTATGCATAAAATATTAATAACCCTTGCAATTGATACAGTTCCCTATCGACATGTGATTAAGATATGTCAAAGAACTTCCCTGGGATTTTACTGTAAAGTGTAGTGACTGTATTTGTAAGGCGAACACAGAAGCCAATTTGCTTACAGCAATGTCCGACAAACAGCCATGAGGTGAGTGACCAATTTGAACTGGGGAGGAGAACCGAATAAATCAAAAAATACTGCTTTCCGCAAGAGCAATTCTGCAACATGTTTTCAAGCCCACTGTCCTTCAATTATGTTCACTGCAATTTGAACCAGCAGAGGCTATTAAATGCACGAAAAGCACTTCTGCTGGATAGGAGCTGGCACTTTTGGAAAATCTGAAATTCTTGGATGCAACTAAAGCAACCAATAAACTTATTCAGCCTATAAAAGGTTGCTGAAATATTTATGTAAACCTGTACTCTGATAGATATTTAACAGCTATTCACCTCATAAAGGCACAGCAGGTCTTTGCTTGTATCACTGGGTGTCATGAAATATTTAATTGTACGTGAAGGGACCACTGTGCCACAGACTTTTTTTTTCTTGATGGTTTCTAAGAGTGTGGCTACGTTTAGGTCAACTATTTGTTTTACAAATAGTAAAATGCACATTAGCCTTTCGAGAACTGCAGCAGCAGATTTATGTTTAAAAGAACTACAGTATTTATTCGGTGTTTCAAAAGCCAAAATTTCCATGATTTGTTTTTCTGTTTTTACTGTATATTAATAAACAACAATAACAAGTTGTATTTATACAGCGCCTCTCACGACGGGATTACATCCCAAGGCGTTTGACAACTGCACCCAAATTGCAGGTTGGTATCACAGGAGGGTGGAGGGCAGGGAAGGGGAGGAGTGAAGATAGCCAAGGGCAAGGTAAAAAAGGTCTTGAAGGAGGCAAAGGATGGACTTGCTTTGTAATATTGAACATTTGAAACCCACAACAGTCATTTTCACAATTGTAACTATTTTTATGCAGCAACATCTCTTTGTTTATAGTGATCAGAAGTGGGAGCTCACTGATTTCCCCTCTCCCCCTTACTCACCCAGGACACTGAGATTGTAACAATACTGTGGCACTGTGGGTGAGATCAGGTAGCTCAGCATGGAACAGAGATCAAACCCGCCTCCTTTCCTAACTGTATGACCCTTCCGAGTATTCACAGAAAAAACACGTCTGCGCAAAATCCAAACACGTTTAGACTAAATGGTTATGCAACTGATTACATTGATAAATCTGACTGTCAAATAGTGTTGAGCCTCATTTATTAAATTACCATGAGCAAATTTACATTTCTGAATGCTTAAAATGGAAGTTTTAAGGCCCACCAGCAGCTATTTTAAACATTGTGCAATGCAGCAGAATTTAGTTTTAAACTTCATCACCTTCCCTTCTGCAATGCAACATACTTGTCGAGAGCTGTGAAATGCGACAACTCAACTAAATTATTAAAAAGACGCCACAATATGAAACATTCATGAAAAAAATGTTTAAAATTGAAGGCTTATTCATTTGGCACAGCATGTTGTGTTGCAGAGGTTCCCAATACATTTGATGATGTATGTTTTTTAAAAGTGTTCAATTATGCAGTGTTAATATGGAAATCTGATCAATGGAAATATTAAAACCCCGAGTGTGAAATTTCACCACCTTCCTCATCAGTTGCTGTCTTTGAATTGTAATCTTAGCAGAATATTTCAGCGTGCAACAAAGTTGTAGTTTTAACCTTAGAGAATATTGAATTGACAAAATGCTACCTAACTTGAGACTTCATGTCCATCAACCCAATCCTCGCCAGGCTTCAATGGTTTCGCAGCGGGTCAATTTCAAGGTCCTCACTCTGAGCTATAAATCCCTTCCTGCCTGGAAGCACTCTATGTCTCCGACCTCCTCCTACCACACTGCTCCTCCTCCTGATCGCCCCTCCACTCGGCTAACTCAGGCTTGCTGCAGGTCTCCTGGTCTATCACCATTGGTGGCTGAGCTTTCCAATTCTACACCTGTAACCTCGAACTCCTGCCGTCAACCACTTTATCTCTCCCCTCTCTGTATCTATCTTCAAGTGCCAACTTAAAACCAACCTTTTCGACCACACTATTGTCATCTCTCCCTTCCTTCCCCCTCACTGCAAAGCGCCCTGATCTAATCTGCTGCATGAAGGGTGCTGTATTGTTGTTGCAAGTTGTTGTTCTTGTCAATTTCACTCCAGACCTATCTTTGAAGTGCAGCAAGATCTTTCCCACATTGATGATATGGGACAGAAATGGTCTGTGTTTGTAAAACTAGCAGAAAAGAAATCCATGAAACCAGCTAGAACCAGATTTATATTCAGGCTTTCTCGTGGATTTGATTGGTCAGAAAGCCAATGTGAATTAAGCCAGTGTGTCATCACCAGAATAACTTTACAACATGATCACAGTTTAAGTATTAAACAACTGAAAGAATCATTGCCTGTTACTTTATTGTCTTTCTGTCTGTTAAGCGTGCAGTCCACAGCCTGAAGGTAAGCCATAGCATTGGAACTGGAGTTAAATCAAGCACTAATAACATCAAATAGAACAGGGCTGCCTATGTGGAACAGCTGGCTAAAGACCTCTTTAAACCAAAGCTGTTCGTTCCTATTGAATCTCAACTAATAGGTATTTAGATTAAGGACTCCATGTAAATGGCAGCAATTTAGTTAAATCTGAGAAAATTCCAATTAAACGTGTCCCCAAGTGTTTGGTTCACTCTCCGTCTTTTGTGGTTTATTCAGCTTCTACAGTCATTGCTGCTGTGCTTTTGAGGCCCGATATGATTTGATTCATTTATTCCCAAAGCAACAGCGAGCAGACTTAGTGCAACCCCTCATGTGCTGCAGTCAGCTTCCAAGACAAGTTCTTGAGTAGCTCAAGATAGCTTTAATGCACCTTGATTTGTTTTGCTGGGAAGAATTCTGGGCTGCAATGGTAACACACTACTCAGATATGCTTGTTTTCAAGTCATGACCAGTGCCTTGTTTTCTGACTGTGGACCTTACTCAATCTTCCAGGGAAGGTCTGGACAGATGGGCAGTGCCAAAACCATAGCCAAAAGAACTGGTGCTCAGCACACCTAGTGGCTGCCATTTAGCTTCAGGCAGTGGAAGCTATTGCCCTCAGTGGTGCAGCGAAGATCTTGTTGAAACCTAACTTTGAAGTCAGATCAACCACCAGAGGAAGCCCCATGAGGGAAGTGGGACTCGGCAAATTGAATAATCTTCCACAAATCTGATTAGTTAACCTCTTCAGACCTTAATTTATTTTTGACAAAAGGTTAGTTTTACAAAACCCGAGTAGTTTATCAGTGAATCCTAAGTAATCCATAAGACTGCACAGGACTGGAAAAGACAATTTTGTTCCATCTTCATGTTTCAGATATTTGAAAAAGACCATACGATGATCTATTTATTTTGCACTTCCATCACTTCTTAAATCAAAATTCTATTCAGTTCCCCCTTGCATTTGAAAGCACTATCCATCCTCACTGTCTCTCTGGGGTGTCTGTTCCTCATAATCACCTCCCTTTGTTAATTAAACTAATTAAACTAAACTCAACATAACTATTTTTCCCACATATAATTTGGAATATTGATCCAAGAATTGCTACTTGAAATTTAATGGATTCTGAAAGAGACTGTATGGAGTGGGGACACTAGAAATTGTATAGAGTGGAGGCATAATTGCTCCAAAGATATATTACATTGTTTCAGCATTGGAGATCTCAGGCAAGGTCAGTTCACCTTAGAGAAGCCTATTCAAAAACGTCTATTCAAATGTAAAACATGTGCTTGTTTCTAATTACAGAACACAGCATGATGGCAGAGTGTAGAATAAGACAATGTCGGTGGTTTGATGATTTTGATTCTGACAATTATTAGGAACAGAAAGGCTTAGAGAGAGTTGAATGATAGTCCAATGGGAAAGGTTGGTTATCTGTGATCCACTGGACAGTCCACAGCCTGGATCAGCAAGCAATGGTTTACTCTGTGCTTAAATAAGAGGCAAAGTTCCAGGTGACAACAGTGACTATTTTGCAGACAGGAGACAATGTGTCTGTATACCAGAAATTACTCACAGTGCTCTTATTATAGGGCATGTTTAATTTAACTTAGAATCTACACCATAAATAATTTGATTTCATTATTGAATACTACAGTACCACCATTACACTAATAATTCTTGAATTTGATAAAGCACTTTATCACGTTAATGAAATGTCAGAGTGCTTCACAGTTCTTACTCTAGAGTGTAGTGACTGTGTAATTTGCAGGCGAATGTGGCAGTCTATTTGTACAGAGTAATATCCCACACACAGATGTGAAGTGAATGACTAATATTATCTCAGAGATTGTTTGCAACAACACTGGGAGAAACTCCCTTCAATGTCAAATAGTGGGGTCTTTAACAAGATAGGACCTTGGTTTAACGATGCCCTGTAGGTGAAGGATGGCACCTCTAACAATGCAGTGCACCTACAGAAATTAATATATAAAAAGAGAGTATGAACTTTGATCAAGTATAATCCTTAATCAGAATAAATACTAGTGTTATCACACAATGCATTGTATTTGTCATCAATATCCCAAATGTCATTAGCAAAAATGTAAACTTACCATAATGGTACATCTGCATCATCTCTTCAAATCCATGATTCCACTGTATGTAAATAGGTTCCAAAATAACTGCAGATTGAGGAACCTGCAAGCCCAATTGTTTTTGCCATTTTGGGCTACTGCCCTTCATTTCTGAGGTCAGACTTGACTTCAATCCAAATTATGTATGCCTGCTGACACTGATTACTGTTAAGAATTATGATTGAGTACTAACATTCGGAGCGCAGCCTGGAGTGGAGAATTTTTTCTTTTACGGATGCAGGCTGGCTAATGTTGGGATAACACAGAGGCAACCTGCCATTGCAGCTGACCTTTCAATCCTTGCCCCGGGAGCATGCAAGCTGTCATCAGGTGTAAGAGTCACCACTGCTGTCTAAGGCTTGTTGCCAGTTAACCATTCCCAACTCTTGTTACCCAGCTGCTGTTTGTAGTCTCATCACTGCCAGACAGAGCATTCCTGCTTTACACTTGATACTTGACAGCTGATGGGTTTTGTCTCCAGCAGCACATATTAATGTTGATAATCTGAACCAAGGTCACAAATTTAAAAAAGATACCAAACATTCACTGAAGTCCCACATGATTTTGAGACACATGGTTTATTATGAGCAAAGAATAATTAATGACCTGCAAAGCTAAAACGGATATTGTGCAAGGCATGTTGAACCGTGGATTCTCCTCCACAGCTCCCTCCAGCTTCCCTGGGTCTGAGGACATTGCTGGTCAGAGGTTAGCACTTCCTCTGAGACTGGAAAGGAGATTGCCATTCTGCGTACTGCTTAGCTGACACTTTGAGGAGCAGTCATAAACCACTTATTCTAAAAACAAAAGGTCATTTATTTCAACTTTTTAGTGGCGAATGGTCCATTTTCTGAGCAATTCTGTCATTTTAATTGTCCTGTTGCAATGGATATTCTTCACAGTGCAGTGGATACGCATAATTGGGAGTCGTCAGGAGATGCATTTTGCTCCAGGAGATCCTGATAGCAGAACGTGGATAACTTGATTCTAACATGATGGTGAAGGAGCGAGTTTATTGCAGTTCCTAATGGACCTCTTGGTAGCCCTGCCAATGAACCCAAATCAGTACATGTACCGTGCAATGCAGCATAAATTTGTCCAAGAGCTACACATTCGTGGTCCTGTTACTGACAAGCCAGAACTAATTGAGGAGCTATAATAATATGCAGCAGTAAATGTTGATCGATGACAACACAAGTGAAGGTTGTGATCAGACCAGTGAAGGGAATGTTGTTAAACTTGTACTAACAACCCTGGGGTGACAGGTGCAAAGCAATTTAAGACCACTGCAGGTCTGGTTTTGTTATTGCACCTCCACTGTTTTTGATTTGGAGCCACAGTTTCTCCTGTATACTTGGCATTGTTGAATTCAGATGGGCACTACCCATACTGGATTGGTAATTGTAGAAGTCTATTCCAACTGGAACAAGCACTTAACATTTAAATCTTAACTGGTATGGCATTCAAATCACAATCAAATATCCTGTAAAATTTATACTCTCCTAATTCATTATTTTTGGCTGCGGATGAGTCTGTTTCTTTTAAAGATGACATAGACCATGAATAGAAGCACAACTCAACCACCCCCACCCCCATCCATATGGTGCTGTTTTATTTGACGTGTTAAATGTTGGTCTCCATTGTAAGAGATTTCTTTTGCTTCTGTTCTTATTGCCTGCTGTGATTCGGTGGCTTGTATTTGTTTAACGTGGTGGTTCTGTGGACATGTGTTCCTGTAAATGTGTGTGCTATGGGTTTGGCTGACTCGGGATTTGAGTTTGGTGTAACCTGCCACATGGGACATGAAGCAAGATTACTTTGTGCTTTTTGCTTCCTAAAATGATGTATTCAGTTCTTTCATCCATAACAGGCTAATAAGTGGTTTCCGACCTGTTTTCACTTGAAATTGGGAGATGATAGGAGTTAGTTGCTGAGGCAGGCTGTACGTCAACCTACAAATATAACCTCTTGTTATACGTGGGTGGGGGGTGGGGAAGGGGGAGGTAAGTTGGATCTCCAGAGAGATGAATAGGCACCAGGGTGACATGCATGGCAATGGAATGTTGGAATCAAGTCAATCCTGTGTGGCGTCTCAAGTGATCTGTTTCCTAATCACAGTACTTCAGGGTACTGCTGATAATTGTACAGCCAGCCTAATTTATTGGCAGGACTTGAAAGGGTAGACCAGTCAATAGGGCCACTCAGTTATTGTTAACTCTGCAAACCAAAACCTGAACGGGTTGGGTGGTCCTGGCCGGACAAGTAGCGGAAAGGTTGCAGACAGTGCTCTCAATGACAAGCTATGCAATTTTAGTTGGTAAAATGCACATCTGGGGTTCCAAGCCTTGGCTCTTGCCAACCTGCACCTAATACTCTCTGGAATTAAGTAAACAGCATTCATCACGCTGGGGAGAGAGTACACGTTCCATTCCAAACACCGGAATTGCCATGCAAAGGTGACTTATGTGGATTTCTGTTGGGTTTGGATACACTTAAGCATAGTGATGGGTTCCGCTTGTGTCGGACACCTGGCTGACCAAAAAAAACTTTGAAGGTTCAGCGTCGTCAATTCTGTTATCGAATTTCGCCCATATAATGTTGGAAGAAAAGGGAATAAAGAAATATGGAAAACATTTTCTGTGAGTTTACTAACCACTTGGTTTGACGTTTTCATGGAATTTATAATTTACGCTGTATATTTTGCCCTTTGCAAGAAATGACAAGTATTAAAGCAGCAAACCTATCACAGATGCGCTCAAGATTTATTTAACTTGTTTGGAAACAACTCGCATTTATGTAGAACCCTTCATGTTTCAGAAAACTATACAGAGACTTTCGGACACCAAATTTTTTTCGAATGGGTGGGGTTTGCTGGAGTGGAGAAGTGGAGGAAATGGGATTTTACTCTGATTCCAAATAAAGCGGGGTATTTAGAGAGAATCTGGCAACAGGAAATTTGTAAGATGCCTGAACAATTGGATACGTTCCTTGATGACTATATTTAAAGGCAGAATCATTAATTTTGTAATAGAGCGGCTGATGAACATAAAATACATTTTGCTTCCAAGGTACTTGAAAATTAGTTCGAATAGAATTGTTTCTGCAGTATCCTGAGGCTGTTTTTGTTGGGACTTCGACTGTTTATGTGTGGGCTTGCATCCAAAACCCACAATAGCAACATTGAAACGATTGTGCCAACTGCGTTTTCTTCCTAATCGCTGAGAAGCCTAAATTGTTGGCATGCAGGGGACGGACTGACAGCTCAGTTTACCGCCAGCCTGAGAAACATGATCAGTGCACCCTGTGGCAGTGGGGCGACAAATTATCTTGCTGTCCCTGGTGTGGTTGCCTCCAGAGATGAGTTATAGACCCACCTCGGGATGTGGCGTGTCTATAACCCATCTCTGGATGCCAGAATGATTCTCTGCTTTATACTGCAATGCTGTCACTAAAGATGGGGTTGCTATCAGTGGGAGCTCTGCACTGTAAACGCAGCCTCTTCTAGCAACAGAAACATACAGTACTTGTTAATTGCAGAGTATAGATTAAAAATGAGGCAAGCAAATAGCAATAAGACCTCACATTTTTATAATAATGATGATCCTTGAAATTGATATAACGCGTTATCATGTCGTTGAGACATCTCAAAAGCTTCACAGAATATACTGTAAAGGGACTATATTTTGTGGGTGAAACGCGGCAGCCAATTGCACACAGCAGTGTCCGATAGCTTTATAGCAAGTCTAAAAATATTTATAGACGAGCTTTAACAAAAGGAAATCTCAGCAAGATGTTAACTATAATAATCCTTGTATATGATATACTCCTTTTACATCAAGTAGACACCTCGAAGCACCTCTCATCTCACATGATTTACTGTAAATTGTAGTGAACATGTTGTTTTGGTGGTGGATTACTGCACAACTATAATTTCAAACAGGATGTTAAAATCAACAGGAATTAGAATAAGATTGCTTCCAGGTACTCAGAACAACATAAGGGGAAAATAATTTAGTTTATTCCATCAAGAGAGGAAACTATACGATATTTATCAGTGTGCATTATGTTAACATTCCCCTTACTCCCAAATTCATGTCAAGTCTCTTATTACTTTTGTTCTTGTTCATAGCTGGTATTGTTGCTGTATTTACCCAATTTAGCTTTTCATCTTAACTGGGACTGGAAATGGTTTCCTTCCTTCTTATGAGATGTTAAACCAAGGTTCCACGTGCCTATTCAGGTGGATATTAAAGATCCCATGGCACTGTTCGAAAAGTGAAGGGAGTTTCTCCTTGTGTCCTGGTCAACTATTCCCCCCCACTGCCCCCCCCCCAAAAAGGGGCTCACTGCATGGCTGTATGTGAGACGTTACTCTGTGCAACTGGCTGCCGTGTTTCGCCCACAAACATTCACAGTCAATCCACTTTATAATATATCCTGTGAAGCGCTTTGATGTCTCAATGATGTGATACAGTTCTGCAGCAAATGCAAATATTAATATTATTTATGTTGAGAAAAGGATGCACTACCCGAACACCAATTTAATGTTTTAGTTTTTCCCCTAATTTGAGAATCAGTCACTTCTGTAAATTCCATCAGACTTAAAACATTGCACTGAGCTGGCTTGATTCACAGGCAACATGCAGTTTAATATGCATTCCATTCCCAGACATGCATTCAGGCCAGGATGGATCAAAAAGTTGAAGACATTATTAAAAAATGACTACAGCATCACCATAAAGCTAGTTATTCTGCAGCAAAGGGGAACACATGAAAGACTAGTGATTTAAAAATAAATGCTACCAACTTTCATTCTGTTCGGAGCAAATTCTTATACAACAACAAGAAGATTACATTTGTATAGCGCCTTTCACGTCGGGAGGACGTCCCAAGGCGCTGGACAGTGTACAGCATTTCAGACCCGAGCTGGGGTCAGGGAGGGGAGGGGAAGGGGGGTGGCCGATGGCGTGGTCGAAGAGGAGGGTCTTGAAGGAGGTAGCGAGGCAGAGTGGCTGGGGGATGGAATTCCAGAAGTTGGGGGCAGAGTGGCTGAAGGCTCTCCTGCCAATGGTGGGGCGGGTTGGTCAGGGGACGTGGAGCAGGCCAGAGCCGGCCGAGCGGAGGGAACGGGCGGGTTGGATAGGGGTTAGCAAGTCGCAGAGTTAGAGTGGGGTGAGGCCATGGAGGGCTTTGTAGGTGAGGACCAGGATCTTGAACTGGATCCTCTGAAGGATAGGGAGCCAATGGAGTCGGGTGAGAGTGGGGGAGATGGGGTCACGGAGTTTGGTGCTGGAGAGGAACCGGGCTGCGGAGTTCTGGATTATCTGCAGCCTGTGGAGGGAGGAGTTGGGAAGGCCGACAAGCAGGGCATTTGCATAGTCGAGCCTGGAGTGATGAAGGCATGAACAAGAGTTTCAGCGGCCTGAGGGATGGGGTAGTGGCGGAGGTGAAGGAAGGCAGAGCGGGTCATGGCTTGAATGTGAGGGAGGAAAAACAGTTGAGGGTCGAACAAGACACCTAGGTTCCTGACTGGCTTGGTGAGTTGAAGTGTGCAACCATGGAGGTTGATGCTGCCAGAGCCTGAGGTGCAGAGGCGCTGGCGCGAGCCAATCAGGAGGGCCTCAGTCTTGTTTACATTCAACTGTAGGAAATTTGCCCTCATCCAGGACTTGATGTCCGACAGGCAGTCTGTCAGGACAGCAGTGGTCCTGGAGTTGAGGTTGGAGGCAGAAAGATAGAGTTGGGTGTCATCCGCATAAATGTGGAAGTTGACCCCATGTCTGCGGATGATGTCACCAAGTGGGAGCATGTAGATATTAAAGAGGAGAGGGCCAAGGACAGAGCTCTGGGGGATGCCAGACATGACAGTGCAGGGGCTGGAGGAGAAACCGTTAGAGGCAACGAAGTGGAGATGGTGAGAGAGATAATAATCGAACCAGGCAAGGGCCGGTCCGTAAAGATTGAATAAAGTGGAGAGGCTGTGTATGAAGATAGAGTGGTTGACAGTGTCGAAGGCGGCAGAAAGGTCGATGACGTCAAGGAGGCAGAGGGAGCCCTGATCACAGATGTTCATAATGTCATTAGTGACTTTGACCAGGGCTGTTTCTGTGCTGTGAGCAGCGCGGAAGCCGGATTGGAGGGGTTCAAAGAGGGAATGGCGAGAAAGAAAGGAGCGGAGTTGAGCGACAACTCGTTCCAGGACCTTGGAGAGGAATAGGAGGTCAGAGATGGGGCAGTAGCTGGAGAGGAGGGATGGATCCAGGGAAGCTTTTTTCAAGATGGGAGTGATGATGACTGTTTTTAGTCCATCAATATTTATAAAATAAACTTCGAGAGCTACCATCAACAAATGTGTTCAGCTAACATGTTCTGCAAAGGAAGGATAGGGATTGATGTAAGAATCTAATTTACTTGTGTTGCAATATTTCCCTATGGATTGTGAATCAAATTTCCCCCAAATTGTTTGGGAATCATTGTTATCAAAATGTTTCAAAATTGAAGGCAAAGAATATCCATTCTGGAAATTAACTTTTTCTACTTTTTACATCTGTTGAACTTGAGCAATCCTGGTCAAATCTATTGTGTTTTTGTACAGGGTAAGGCCTCCTGTTCTATCCTAACAAATATTTTAATTCAACAACATCATCAATTTAGATTTTTATGTACACACCTTTCATGTCGGGAGGATATGTCAATGCATTTCACATTGTCTCGAAGCACTTTATTACCAACCTTGGAAGTGTATCGTTTCTGTAGCCTTTAAATCAGGTCTGTAGAAGACGTAGGGTCCGATGGGCTGTGTTGTTTTTCTTATGCTTTGCATTCTCATGTTCAGATTCATACACAATCATTCTTTAGTGCTTCTGAGTAAGAATGTTTTAGGTTAAGTTTGGATAGCCATGGAGATCTTCTCCTGTGATCAGGTGTTGACTAGGAACAGGATTGAGACTGTCCAAGCTCAAGTTGTTTGTGGAGAGAGGTGACATTTTGTCCCATTTTTCTGGATTATATTTGTATTTGGATGCCAAAGGTGAAAGCATATTGATTAGAATCAATATACCACTGAGTTTCTCCATTTAAAGACACTTGGAATATCGCACAATTTATTCAAGTACTGGTCTGTTACTGTTTTTGGTTTTATCTCCTTCACAGTACTAATGCAGGATATGTGCCATCAATTAGCGTGGGTTAATGATTATTTTTTACATCCACGCTAGTTTAAATAAGCAGTACATAGATATTTTCAGCCAAAAATAATTTAACCCTTTGTGATGGACATCTGCAGAATAAGGCTGACATTTGATTCACTCTTGGAAATGCTGTGGTTTTGCATGAGCACAGTCTAGTTTATTCATTATCTCATTAAGTCATGTTTGTCCTTTTGCATGTTCTGTTTTACTTGTACTTTGACTCTGACAATATGTTTTTGTCTTCATAAAGCTGTGTTTTTTTGTAATAAAAAAGGGACCTATATTGAGCAAAGTTTAAAATTGCTTGATCTATTTTTTTACAGATTGATGCTGTAGCTACAAGTTTTTACAAGTCTAGAGCAGTAATCTGGGTCAAGAATTCAACTGAAACAACAATAATTTTGCATTGAGATATAGGTGAATGTCTAAAGATGTTGGAAGAGATTACTATACTTTCAACGTAAATAAAACGTGTTCTTGTTGTCTCTGGTCAATGAGACTGACCATAGCATACTTTTTGTGACTGTCACAGGTGTCAAATGGAGGGAACTGATTACTTTGGTCCTGTGCATAATTTTGTTCAAGGGAATTTGGACGGACTCACCTAGTAACCTAGTTACTAGTTAGTTAGCCTCCCACCATAAAGTGTGACCACAAAATTGTGCTGTTGTCCCAGCTAGTGTAGATGCTCTGAATCTAAGGCAGTCGATCCAGGAGTAAAATTTTCACATTGTGTTTATTTCCAGCCTCCATCATCTTTAATAATACAGTTGATGGATGTTTTCCTATAGAGTTGAGGGGGTCAGATGCAGGAAACATGACCACAGTGTTAATGGACTGCAGCAGAGTCCACATGGGAGGGTAAAGCAGAGATACAATGCAATGATAAAGTGGTTGAGAGATCTTAGTTATGTGGAGAGGCTTGAAATGTTAGGGCTGCTTCTTCTGGAGCAAAGATTAAAGGAGAAATCATTTTTTAATAGACTAAATGGAGAAAAAACTATTTCCACTGATTGCAGATCCAGCAACAAGGATGCTTATGATCAAGGTTGTGACTGGGAGAGTTAAAGGAAAGATTGGAAGAATTTGATTCACCAGAGTTACTAGAATGTGAATTTATTTACATTAGATACCTATTAAAGTTCATTTAAAAGAAAATTGGACAAATAATAGAAGAGGAAGAAAACCATCACCATGACTTAAGAGTGTTTAAAGCAGATTGGGAATTCAAAATATGTATGCCACCTGCACAGGTTGGTGAAGGCCATGGCTTGGGAAATCCCGAGGGTATTGCTGGGATTTAACCACAATGCATAGTTTGCCATTGAGACCACTGTCTGGCAAGCTACCGTAGCTCATCCAGCTAAGACCACTCAACCTAATAGGGATTTAGCATGCAGCGTTAACTGGAGCAGAGTGGAAAGAATCCTTTCCCCAATGCCTAGTTCATCCCTCTAAGTCTTGCTGATGAATTTTTTTTTGCACAGAGTGTCAATAGACAATGGAATATCTTGTCTCAAATGGTGACTGTTGTTGAGTCCATCACATCGTTTGGAAAGCAAATTTGACAAATAGTTAAGGAGAAAATAATATTTAAGGGTAATATTTAAGGGTTTGAGGTAAAGAACGGAGAATTGGTATTTGAATTAATAGCTGCAGTGGTGGAGTTACCCCCACCACAAAAATGACAGACTGAATGGTGTTCGATATTACAAACGTTCTTTGATTCTATGATAAAGTCTCTGTTTAAAATATATGCGAAGATGCACTGTTCCTAGATTGATACAAGTTTGTTATTTGTAACCATCACAGGCTTAGGTTTAACATCAATAATAATAATCCTTAAATAATAATCCTTGCATTTGATATAGTACCTAATCACATCTTCGAGATGGCTCAAAGCCGTCACACTTTACTGTAAATTGAATTGACTGAATATTTTGTGCGCAAAATATACAGTCAATTTTTTCTTAGCAATACCTAAGAAAAAAAATTGAAGCACCACTGGAGCTGGAGTAATTGAAAGTTTCAAAGTTTGGAATAGATGGTGCTCAACTTATCCCACAGACTTGCTTGCAAATTTGTTTTCAAAATTTTTATTCAGTGTTTTGTTTTGTGATATAAATCTGCCTTTTGAACAGTATTATTCTTGAAGATAAGGAATTGCTGTGATGGCCCTCTATCCATTTGTTATTTGCACACAAAATATCAGCGACTGCATACTAATGACATAGGCAAAGTGTTTTCTAACTTGTCTGATTAAATAATAATCACACCGGACAATAATATATTAGCTTTGAAGTGATTGTATTGAGTTATGTGGGCAAGCGTGTCTGGGGAATGTGCATGACTAATCTTTTCTGTCTTTGTTTTTGTCGTAAATTTTCTCTATGTTCCAAAGAAATATGACCTGTTCCTCTCTAAAGCTGCATCATTTAACTCCCACCATAGTGTTATTGTATTTATTTTCTTGCTGTCTGATGCAAGTTGATTCATATATAGAAACAGTAACCCATGAAGAGGCTTGGATGCAACAAAGTAGTTTCTTCAGTTGGGATATAAAGTGCTACTTAATGTCCAAGTGGATTGTTGCCTGAGCAATAGATGATCAAATTAATCAATTCCTGGTCAGGTTACACAAAAGATTCAAAACTCCAGCTAAAGCAAGCCACCTTCAAGCCAATTTTGGGGTTGGGTTATGGTTGAACTTTATCAATAAAAACAACTTGAACAGCAACAACTTGCATTTATATTGCTCTTTTCATATGGGGTAGCGTTGTGGAGAGCTGATTAATGACATAGTTTGATGCTGAAGCTGGGGAGAGAGGGGAGGTGACTGGAGGCATGGTGAAAGAGAAAAGTCTTCAGGTGCGATCTGAAGACGGACAAAGGGCGGCAAGGTAGAGATTGAGGCAGGTATTTCCAGAGGTTCGGGGCACAAAAAAGGACAATCTACAGACACATTTAACCCAAAGAGACTAGAATTGCAATTTTTCTGCTGTCCTTGGAAAGTGTTATACTTCCATACAGACTGTCCTTTGAAGGGAGGTAAGTGGGATCTCCTCAGAGCTGAGTTGGCTCCTAAGATGACAAGCCTAGTAATGGAATGTCCTGCCAACAAGCTAAACTAGCTGCTTTGTCATCGTGGAGTGCTGCTGACCTATCTGGCTCAAGAACTGGACTATTGAGACAGGCAACAATTGTCTTGATTTCAACATCCTTTGACAGAGAACAGTAAAATAATATTTGCAGATTGTGCATTGCGCATATTACTGGAGTTGAACCAGCTATAGCTTCATAGCTTGCCATTGAGATCACATTTGGCAAGCTTCCCACTGGTTTTCTAGCTAGGATCACCTTACCCTTTGGTCGTTTATCAAAAAGAAAAGTGGCATCTATTGTTCCTTATGTTTCTGATCACAGTGCAGTGTTTCAATAACAAAAAAAAGAAGTGTAGAAATTGCACAATGAGATGGATGGCCTTGATTAGCAAACTTTCTTCTTTCATTATTCCAGGATGTGTCACCTCAATCCATAACCTGCCCCTTTGCTTGTCACACACAGTATCAAACCAGTCCACATACTCATAGTATTATAAAAGGCTCAAAATCACATTGTGACCATGAATTTAACACAGAATAGTCTGGGATGCTTCTTAATCCTCTTTACATAGAAAAGAAACAGTAACAGTAAATCCGGCAGTCAATTTGGGCACCTCAGTGTTCTGCAAACAGCCAATTGATGATTGTCTGATTAACCTAGAAGATTGTTGGGGCGGAATCCTGGAGAAATGATTTTTAAAAAATATTGTGGGATCTTCTACATCCACCTGAACAGGGAGTGGGAATCAAACTTAATGTCTCTTCTGAAGGACATCATCCACAGTGCAGCCAAGTGACAGCCTGCGCTAGGAGTTTAAGACTCAACAAATTGCTCACTTAATGCATGACTGGTTGTGGGACATTGCTGTGCGCAATTGCTTGCCACATTTTGCCCACAAAAATTTACTTCACAGTTTATTCTGTGAAGCACTTCAAGACATCTCAAAGATGTGATAAGGCACTATATCAAATGCAAGCACGTGCGCTTGAACTCGCAACCTGCTGACCCAGAGATGAGAGTGATACTGACTGAGCCAGGCTGATTTGGATTTATTGTTGGTAGTAATAGCGTGTTACTTTGTCAATGTCTATCAAGAACTACATTATCACAATGACACACTCCCAATCTGTGTTCGGGCACATAACAATTACACAAATCCCTTACGTGAATAAACAGTATAGTTTCAGGTAAAATATTCTTGATCAGTTCATATTGTCACTAATTTACCTGAAGAATCCTAGCAGAAAGGGTCTATTAAACAGAAGAGGCCCCTATTGCTTCCAATACAGCACTTTCTGCCGTGAATGGGAAGATGGGCTGGTAACCTGCTCCCAGCAGTCTGTCGTCAGCCCTCTATAATTAGCTACCAGGAGTGGATACAAAAGCTGCAGTCTTGGTTAACTTGTTCTCTGAGTGCTGAAAGTGTCTCAGCTCTTCCACAGAAACTGCCTCTCCCACATAGTCAAGCTGGGCTGAACAACGCTCTGAGACGCTATCCTGTGTGGAACACAATATAAATGCAAGTTTTGTTGAACATGGGAGATTTTAATCAAAGAAAACTGCATCATAGCACAAATACTTTCTTAATAACGTCATCATTTCACCCAACTAAATTAACCCACAAATCTCAGCTAAATATCTACTGGAAAACAATTGTGTCTCAGAAACTAATGAGGGCCAAGTTACATATTATCTTCCAGAAAGCAGTCAAATGCAGCTGAAAACAAAACCCAGAACAGTGCATTGTTGACTTGGCAACATTGTGTTTAACTGTACAAAAAATGCTAATAACACAACAAAGTGGGCAGGTGATTAACATGTCAAACTCAGGTAGATGGTCACATTTCTTGTCTCTGTCACTGTATAGATTTTAATGTCAAATTAATAATTCACATGGGATGTTTTTATCAGGACAGTGCACACGTTGCAGCAATGCTACCAGTTGTGACATTTCAAATAAGGTCACCACTTCCCATTGAGAGAACAAATAGTTTCGCTGTATGCTACATGTTGAATAACCTTTTTTTTCCAGTTTGGGAATATTCTGCAGGCTTATAATAATCCTTGCATTCAAACTAAGGAATATGTTGGTTGAAACTGACAAAATAAGTGCATTTACCCGTTTATTTTTAGAAAATAATATATATTTTCTCAACATTGGTAAGTATTTGCAAGCCTTCACATCTTGAGGTATGTATTTATTGATTATGAGTAATTAAATACAAAACTTTTATATAGCACCTTTCACATTGGGAGGATGCCTCTGAGAAGCTGCCCTGCATAAAAGACACTACATGAAAACAAGTTGTTGTCTGAAAGAGAATTACACTGCTTGATGGGCAGCTGAGTGAAAACTGTGGAGATTTGATGGTATTTCAAAGAATGGAAGTTTTTCATCCCCATATTATCTCAATACCCAAATAAAACATAGTTTTAGGTTAAGATTGAAATGTCAAGGAACTGGGCCCCAAAATCAGCATATATCCAAAGCTCATCAAGCAACCATGGAGGATTGTAAATAGGATTGACAAAGTAAACACAAAACCTTCAGATACACAAGGGCAGCAAGACAAGCGGGCACAGGTTCATGGTAGCAAAGGGCAGTTTCAGGAGAGGCACTAGGAAGTATTTCTTTACCAAGAGGATATTTAACAACGGGAATAAGTTACTAGGATGGGTGGCTGGGACCAGAATCCTGAATTCATTAGCTTGATGCTGTGCTGGGAGGATGGGTATTCCAGAAGGATCAAATCAATTGGACTGAAAGTTCTGATCCTATCTCATTTTCTTGTGAAGAATAGGAAAATCTCTGCATTTCTATTCCACAAAGATGGAGATCTGTAACATTGAGAATGTGATAAATCAGACATATTTATGTCAAAAATTCAATTAATAAAAGTAAGAATGATCCTGATATTTGGTATAGCATCTTTCATGTCGGGATGACATCCCAAAGTGCTTCACAAGATGTACTGTAAGATGTAGTGACTGTTGTTTTGTGGGCGATGCTCCTGATCATCTGGGTGCTTGCTTGCATCCTCATTTTCTTGGTAAGAGTACTCTGTATCACATTATTGAAAAATTAGTGCTTTAATTATTGACTATTTTATGTTGTAAAATTAATACTCTTGCTCTATAAAGGCTGCATTTTATCATTTGAAAAATTCATTAGTTAAACCCCGATTTGTACTTCCTACCAATGACAATGTGTTCACACAACACATTGAATCCTACAATGAGGCTTCATGCATCACAAGTAATTCAGTTCCAGTACATGACTTTCGACCCATTTAAAATTGTATCCTTTTGTACAGTTCTGAGTTTCATACTGCATTAATTTAACAATTAAGATACAATGGAAAAAAATGTTTTGCAGTCTCTGTGCATGCTTGTCATTTGCTTTGTTGCTTTGAAGAAGTAATGTATGTTTGATTGCCCCACATAGATACAAAGACAGCATAATCAGGGCACAATTTTCTGTGTGCCAATTAGTCTTACAGAGAATGAGTGTTTACGGTAAAATAATCCAATTTTGATACACTCTATGTGTGATGATGTTAATTCATCCAAGGCTGAAGAAATCAGGTCAGCAATTCCGTTATCATAACTTACAAACTGAAGAAATTTGACAAGGACCCAATGGACATGTCTTTTACAGGCATACCCTTTCCTCATGGCCCCCTGAGAGCATTCATTAATCAAACACATCTTTTTTCCTTCTACCAGATGCTAAACTTGTGACAGGAGCAGCCTGAGATCATCCTGACTCCAGCCAAAAATGTATTGACTTTTTTCTTTTAATGGATGGGCCAAGCAGGATGAGGGTAGTAGAATTCAGAAGCTAAACCTTCATTCATCACATGTAAAGCTGCTCAGATGAAAAGGGGCTAAGTAATTGGATCGAGCTGTCATTTGTCAGCTTGCCATCAAAGGTTTCAGAAATTCACAAATAGGAGGAAACCCCATTCCGCTGGAAAGAAATGACTTGCCCTCTAACATATTGATGTGATGGTGTATCAGCACAGTCTGTGATTTAGAATGTGAGAAACAACTATACAAATGAAGAAATGGAGCACTTTTGAATCACTCTGGTGTTTTTAAAATGTGTGCTTTTATCTGTTGAAATAGTGAGTTGCAAATTAGTTTTGAAAGATCCGTTAAGCAGAAGATTGAATTATAAAGTACCAGCATTAGGACATATTTGACAACATTTTATAATACATCTGAAGCTGAGATAATGAGTTGCTTGAACATTTTACTTATGACAGTTTTCAAAAACTAGCCTGTAAACCAACCAATAAACAAAGAATAGAAATCTTTTTAGGATAAACCTCTTGTATTTCTTTCAGTGCTTAAACATATGGAAATGATCTTAGAGTCTGGTAGGACAGCGACTAAGCCACTATGTAGAGTCAAACTAAGCAATAAAGACTGGAAGGTCTCAATGCTTGATCCTTTTTCGTGTTGAGTTAGCATTTGCAACTATTCCAACATTGGCCAGATGGCTGTCCTTCGTGTGTGAGGCTAAAGGTTGAGTGTTGCAGACTATTCACTGAGGAAGTCATCACTTATTTTGTTGTGACTTTCCAGCAAGGGTCAATGTTGTCAGGATCAGCAAGCCTTGGCTAATTTTCTATCTCCTCTCGTCCAGTAAAACTGAGATCAAATTCAGTACCCTTATTGCTCCTCCAGGTGAAATAATCTAATTCAGCGAAGATTGGCATCCAAATATGAATAACCGTGGCAAACATCTCACGTCTGTTAGATACTGATCCTGTTTCACGCTATTTCAACACCCTCTCTCATTCTTGCTTCTTACACTGCTCTACCCAACCGAAATACAAACTACAAGTGCACTGTTTTATCTTTTCTTAGGTTACCTTAAGCCCACTAGCAAAGCAGCATCTTAACATTTTTAAACTTAGTAATATCATTTATCTACTCCATCCAAGATGATATGCACAACCCAGATAAAATTGGTCACTCACTTCATGGCTGTTGGTGGGACATTACTGTAAGCAAACGAGCTGCAGCATTCACCTACAAAATAAACAGTGACTACAATTCACAGTAAAAATCATGTGAAGCGCTTTGAGATATTTGATAACATGGTAAGGAGCTATATCGAATGCAAGGATTATTTTTAAACTGAATTGGAACAAAATATTGTGCTTTCTTACTGTTGTGTAATTATTTTAAACAAATTCCTAACATCTTCTTTTCTTACTTGCACTCCTCTAATCTTTTCACCTGGCTTGCCCAGCACGCCCTTCTGTTTTTGAGGAATGACCATACTCAGAGCCTCTTTCTTTCACACCCTGAATGACTGGCTGTGGATTTCTGGCATTTATAGTTTAAATTTGCCGTCGCCATGGAACGCGTTTTCTGTGAGCTGAGGCTAAGCAAAACTGACAATATGGAGCAATCCAAGACGTATTGCATCTGAATATCTTGGCTGAGGAGGGGAGCGTGGATGTAGGAAAATAAAAAATAAATAAAACGAAAATTAGGATAAAATGTGAATGCAAATTTACACGCTCCACAACAAAAGACTTTCCTGCCTACAAATACGCCACCACCAACTTGCACTCATAGAGCACCCTCCACGCAGGGTAGCATCTCAGAGCGCTTGCATTAGATATAGTGCCTTATCGGGTCTTCGAGACGTCTCAAAGCACTTCACAGTCACTACACCTTGCAGTAAAACCCTGCGGAGAGTTTGAGGCATAAGGCGCTCTGTAAATGATCCTTTCATTGATGCTTTGTAATTGCAATGATCCAAGCAAGGAGAATCTGACAGATACTGATGTTAACTAATAATGCCTTGATTTGGTATGTCCGTAAGATTTGATTGAAGTGAACCAGCGTGGGAGCTGGAACTCCACCACTTGCACACATAAGTGGTTGGAAGTGAACTATGTGGAAGGTTGGAAGTGAACTATGTGCAATATTAAATGAGTACACATGTTGTTTCTGGAGTGCTTCCTACTGTTAGCACTTTGGTAAATAGCTTTCAGACTTTTTAAACTCCTCTCCGTGATTAATGGTGTAAGGCAGCTCTTGCTGGCTGAGTTTGCAGACATCACATGACCATGGGCAACATCAGCGAGCATTCAAGATACTGCTGTGCTGATCTTACTACGTTGCTAGGAAACCAGGTTACATAAAAACGCTTTGTTTTCATATTAATATAACGGCTAAGTGTTTCAACGCATTTTAAGACGCAGTGCAATAGGTCGGGATAAGGGGGAAAAAGTGTATTAGTTGAACCATTACTGCCTATAAAAGGAGCAATTGGGTGTCTGTTTGTTGTATTTACAAACCCTCACATTCACTGGACTCATTTTTGGTACCATTAAAACCTAGAAAATTTGGGTCCCAAAGTAATTTCTTAACCAACGCAAGGTATTGAATATCTTAGTACGTAGGTCACTGCAGAAAAGAGCTTTCAAGTGCTCTTTTTAATCTTGTGAGTACAAAATGAAGCGATGTTCATTAGCAGAGGCAGAGGAGGAAAAGGATTTGAGTGTGATTATTGATTATTCCCTGAAGATTTGCTGTCAACGTGAAGCTCCTGTCAACCCAGCTAATCAAATACTAAATAGCATTCTGAGAGCATTGAACTATAAATTAAAATGAGTTATTGTAGATTGCTGGTCAAGCATTATTTGAAATATTTCTCCTTAATATTTCTTGAAAAAGCGCACTTAGAAATACGTCATCCCACACCTAACATGGGTTGTGTGAGCTCAATAGTAATAATAATAAATAATCCTTACATTTGACACAGTGTTTTTCATGCCAGCAAATGTTTTAAAGCACTTCACAAGGTATACTGTAAAGTGTAGTGACTTTGTATTTTATACAGCCAATTTTCACACAGTGAAGTTCCACAAACACCCATGAACCGAATAACCAATTTTATTTGGGGGATTGCCAGCTAGGACACTGGCGGTAAATCCCTTTTTTTTTCGAATAGAGCTGTGGGATCGTTAACATCCACCTGAACAGGCAAGATGAGACCTCAGTTTAACTTCAGTCTTATCCAAACGATGGCACCACCGTCCATTGCTCCACTTCCCCAACACTGTAGTGGAGTGTCAGCCTTGACTATATTAATGAAGCTGAGTTTCTTGGACTAAAAAAAACTATTTTGTAGTATAGATGAATTGTATACCAGATACTTTGAAAAACAAGAGAGGGGATTTGTGATACACTAACAGTCATTTTGATGGGGCTGCTCAACTCTGGGGCCTTCCAATAGACAAGCAAAAGGTGAATGTGGGATTGATGTTCAAAAAAAGATGCCAGACCCCATATCTGCCAAACACAGTGTAATTAGCCTAGCCTCAATAATTGAAAAAGTAATGGAATCAATCATTGAGGAGATGACTTCCCCAGTTTGACAGTGAAAAATTATATGACACAGTGCATCTAGACTTTCAATAGATCTTTTGAGATTAGATACTCAGGTGACATTCAGAGGACAGGACTGTGTACAGTTCTGAGGGGGAGGGTGCTGCCTGGATTCAAGAAATAGTGAAGAGAAGAGCAATGAGGCGGGTTTCCAATATTATAAGGGTGGGCTATGTGGAAGAACAAGATAGCCTACGGGTCTTGCCTTGAAGATAGCCTTGAAAAAGGAGGTCTCAATGGATACCTTTATAGATGTACATAAGGTACTAAATAAGATTGAGAAAGTAAACCGGAACAACACATTCAGAGATGACAAGGCAGCAGGACTTGAGGGCACAAGTTAAGAGTTATAAAGAGCAATTTTAGAGTAGCCATCAGAAGTATATTTTTACTCAAAGAATAATCAACAGCTAGAATAATGTAACCAGGAAGGATAATACAGGCCAAAACATAGGACTCATTTGAGAAGAAGTTGTTGTTATGATGGGAAGGAGGTGTATTTTGGAAGGATGAAATGGACTGGCAAAATTCATCTGCCCCACCCCCAGCTCAGGTGTCCAGCCAGCGTGTTAATCGCTTTGAGACATACTGTTGACATGAAAGGTGATGCATAAATGTAAATTCTATAATTGTATTGTGATTTTGTGACCCTCACTCTATCAGGTGATAAGAGGAATGGGACTCTATTGTGATTTGCAACATCTCCTCCATTTCCCACAATTGCCAGCAAATCACTGTCGAAAGCTTGCTATTTCACCACCAAGAGCATGGTAGGAGAGCAGCAAGGATATATATCCTGCAAACGTGTACAATATGAGCGACAAAAGTCCTACCATACCCAAAAGATTGTGTTTTAAAGTTTAGCAGGCCTTACATGCAGACTACTATTTAAATGTTTGGAGTGTTGATATCATGCAAACCAGACTGTTATGGGCCTCAGTGTTTTGAACAATGGTGCTGTAATGTCACAATTTCATCTACTTTTTTTGGTGCGAGTGTAGTTGGTATATTTTTAAGTATATTTAAAATCCCAGTGAGAAGCTGTGCTGTAATTATATTCAGCAGAAGTACTTTTATCAATAATTGCATTCAGCAAGCATATGGAGTTATTATCCTTTCCATTTTGAATTGCTAATCTATGTGATAAACAGCAATGTGTTTCCCACATCACAGCCCTAACTATGCTGATGCACTGAAATATCTTTGTTTATGGGTTGTCACTGGCTTTGAGATTGTCGCTGGTGTACATTAAGAATTCAGTTTGCAGAAAATCTGCAAACAAACCCATTTCACTGCTTGTAATACAATGACTGGTACACTGCTGTCTGGAACAAAGCTAGATATATGCCTCTGTGTGCAGCCCTATTATAGGGCTTTGTCAAAAGAACACAAATTGACAGAGAATATGCCATGAAGTAAATTAAGCAACAAATACAAATAATTTTTTAAAAATGTGAGCTAATTTACAATATACATACCAAGTTGGTTAAGAAATCTACCACCGTCCACACACACAGCTTTCTGCAGGGATCTCTAGTTGATTTTCCTCCTCAGCCCAAAGGGTGCCAAGGCCAATTGTAACATCCCCAACTGTTGCTGCAACGAACAGCATTTATACAGCTCCCTTCATGTAGCATAGCATCTCAAAGAACTGCACAGTAGCAGAGTTTGCATGCTGAGCAAGGGGAAAGATGACTATAAGGGTCGAAGAGGTAGGTCTTAAGACGGGATTTAAAGATAGATAAATAGATAGATAGAGCTTAGCTTTGCACTTTCTCAGATACTCTGTAACAGCAAGGTACTATCTGTTACTGGGGTGCAAATTCTGCAGGGCTTCTATCTTATTTTAATATCATCTTGTGGAGTCCTGTAGCTCAGTGGTTACAGCACTCGCCTCGCAAGCGAGATACCTGGATTCGATTCCTGGCAGGATGAAATGTTGGGCAAGTTTCCTTACTCCACACACCTCTGTTTACCTAGCAGTAAATAGGAGAACCCAGTTGTTAGTCGATTTGCGATAATAATTCCTTCTGAAAATAATAATTAATAAGTCACTCAATCCATGACTGTTTGTGGGACACATGCTGTGCGCAATTGGCTGCCGCATTTCGCCCACAAAATACATAGTCAATCCACTTTACACTATATTCTGTGAAGTGCTTTGGGACGTCTCAACGACGTGATAAGGTGCTATATCAAATGCATGGATTACTAGTATTATTATTATATTCTAAAGAGGGTCCAAGGCAGAATGATTGAGGCAGGGACTTCCAGAGGTTAGGGGCATAAAAAGGACTTTAGTGTCAGCTGAGCGAAGCGGGTGGGCAGAGGAGTGTCAGGTCAGAGAAGTAAGGAGGTGCTAGACTGTGAAAGGGATTTATACGTGAGTGTGAGATTGTAGAAAAAAAATCTTTTATACTTAAGAATAATTTTATACCTTTTAACCAACTATTAGATGAACAGAAGCAAGTCCTGGGAAACACAAACTCGGCAATGGCAGCTGCATCCTTATCTGGGCATTTCACAGAAGCAGGGAAACAGTAACTTCTGCAAACCTTGAAATAAATGAGACATTGTCTGAGAAAAACACCATCTGGAGATAAGCTTATGTCTCAAACGTCCCTGAATCATCCCCTAACCTGGGCCCCCTTCCTTCATTAGTACATACTCTGTGTTATAAATTTAAAGGTTACATTCTTGTTAGATAGCTTTAGAATATATCTTGTGTATTTTAGACAACGGTATTAATCAGGTACATACTCTATGACAATTGTATTTTCTTAATTCTTAAAGAATAATAATCAGCATGAATAGAGACTAATCAGTAGACGACATTTAACCTTGTTAAGAGATATGGATTGATTGACGTCACCATTCGAATAGTTGTTGGAGCCACATGATTGATAATACTATTTTAACTGCCTTTGTATGTATTGCAAACTTCAGCACTTTTGGGGTATAAAAAGGCTGCTTTAACTGACCATCGGCACCTCATTCTTTTGACTGTCCGGTGCTCTTCTTGGAGACTGTTGACTGCTCTTGAATCAGCTCTTGCAATTGCAATTAAATCTTACTTTGGATATATCCACAGTGTATGGTCTGTTTGTAAGACGACGGTTGGGACGAACGAAAAAGTTACAACTCTACATGAGGATCTTGAAATCAATCTTTTCAGAAAGTGTGAACCAGTGGAACCTGGCAAGGATTTGGGCATGGGCGTGTGGAGTTTGGTATGGGTGGAGTCCTGTAGCACAGTGATTAGAGCACTCGCTTTGCAAGCAAGAGACCTGGGTTCGATTCCTGGCAGGGTGAAACCTTGAGCAAGTTTCCTTACTCCACACGCCTGATAATAATCCCTCAAAAAAAACAATAATATATTGGTCATTTCAATCCACGACTGTTTGTGGGACGTTGCTGTGTGCAATTGGCTGGCGCATTTTGCCCACAAATGTACAGTCAATTCACTTTACAGTCTATTCTGTGAAGCGCTTTGAGAAGTCTGGAAGATGTGAAAAGTGCTATATCAAATGCAAGGATTATTATTATTATCATCGATGAGGTACGGCTAAGATCATCTGATTGAGCTCAGGTTGGTCGGCCACATGCCCCAATCAGCTTGGCCTTGTGCTACAACATGAGGTTCCTTGACACTTTGAGGAGTTCCAAATTAAATTTCTAAAGTCATTCCCTGGCTTTACTTAATAATAATATAATAATCCTTGCATTGATATAGTGCCTTATCACGTGTTTGAGATGTCTCAAAGTGCTTCACAGAATATACTGTAAAGTGAAATGACTATATTTTGTGGGCTAAACGTGGCAACCAATTGTGCACAGCAGTGTCCCACAAACGGTCATGGTTTGAGTAACCAATTTTGTTTTCTTCTGGAATTATTACCCCCGGAGAAACGATCCATGAATCGACTAACAACTAGGCTACTACTTACTGCTAGGTAAAGAGGCACGTGTGGAGTAAAGAAACTTGCCCAACATTTCGCCTTGCTGGGAATCAAATCCGAGTCTTTTGCTTAATACCTAGTGAACTCATTCCGTCCCATCTATGCATTAGCCATGGTAATGAAAAATTCCCCTTCACTGGCACAAAAATGTGCCACTCAAATAATTAAATATGTTAATTATTGCTAGGTGTGAGTGACAGAAACCGACAGGTGCAAAGCAAAATCCATGCATTGCCATTAAAACGAAGAGAGGAACTCTTGCAAAAATGCATGCAATAAAACTCTCAAAAATCAATTAACTTTAGTTTGTGACATTTAAGAATAAGTGTCTGAATCATCCAGTCTGTAGGCGTGAAGGCTTTTTTGGTGGGAGGTATGAGCTGCTTAGTTACCGCTGAACTGCAGGAATGCTGATTTCTGCATTCTCTTCCAGTCATTTACCACTGTCTGTAAATTAGGCCACAAAATAAAGCACTTTTTTTAAACAACTGGCTTCACCAACTTAATATGCTGGAGTTTAGGACCTTGTCTCTTGTGCAAATTAACACCAGGACTTACAATGGGAAAAACTTACCTTTACCAAGATGATAAATTCAGAATCATTTGGTGTTAATAATACTGTATTGTGTAAATATTTGCCAGTCTGTTGTGCAGTTGGAATACAGATTCAGTATTAAATAGCTGCTTCTTTCCCTCTTGATATATTATTTCTGGCAACACATATGGGACAAAAGAGCAATTGTCTGTGTTCACAGACCTGAGGGCTACTGAATATGTAGCCCTAAAATGCAGGAGTAAACCACAGGGATAGGGGGAAAAGGGCAGATAAATGGGACTGAAAGGATAGCCAGCAGGGATGTGATTGGCCAAATGGCTGCCATCTCTGCTGTAAATTTCTATGGTTTTGTGCCTATCACAGGGTTTAAGCATAAAATGTAACACATTCACATAACCTGAATTGCCCAAACTGTACGATTTTTGGTGCCTCAATTGTATACACAGGCTCAGAAATGTAATGGACGACTTAGTAGCATGCTTTTGATTTCTTGTTTTGTTCTGGTTTGGATGCTCCATGCTTAACTTTGTACTGTGGAAGCTAAAATGGTTTGCAAGCTTATGTTGATTTTAAGCCTTTGACTGTGTCATTTTTTTAGCTTCAATAGATACTGTACGTAGAAGCCAATCTCACCAAGCATGCTGTCAAGCCAACTCCTCTGCATGGAACTGAAGTTCTTTGTTGCTAGTTAGCACTCTTTTCTAAACATGAAGAACTAATGTGTGCGCCTAAAAAATACAGTCACTACACTTTACAGTATATCCTGTGAAGCGCTTTGAGATGTACTTCTGACATGAAAAGTGTTATCAAATGCAAGGATTATTATTAGTAATGCCTCTCTGATTCAAAATACACTCTTAAAATTTCACATATGTCCTGCCACTTAGCAGTGGTAACATTAAGCAAACACTTGTATATTGGCGTAACAGCTCATCTGATGGCACCATTAAGTAAACAATTACCTCTTTATTTATAAAAATGAATCATTTGCTCCGAAGCATACATTTCATAGAAATTATGCACCAATGTTTTATAGATGATTAAATGGATTAACTCTTATATAAAACAGAGAGATGAAATTAACAAAACAGGACCCACCCATTTCATATACTACCCTTCATGTCGGGAGGACGTCTCAAAGTTCTTCACAAGAATTTACTATACAGTGTAGTGACTGTATTTTGTAGACAAATAGTGGTGCTGAAGGAATTAAAAATTATAATTGGGATATGACTGACCCCTAAATTAAGAGAAAACACAAATTTGTGTTCCTGATTTGCAAGAAATGGAGTGTAGGAGAGGGGATCTTATGAGGGATGAGTGAGAATAGCTATCACGAAAGACTGAATGGGTTATACAGCTTTACTCTCTAGAGTTGAGACAATTAAGAGTGGGCCTGATAGAAGTGTTTAAGATAATGGTAGATCTAATAGGTAATTTAGGCGGGTCTTTCGTGGTGAGGGTGGGGATTCATGTTGAGTGTAAAGGCTGACATGGACAGTTGGGCTGAATGGCCTGTTTTTGTGGCGTATCCCTCTGTGTAATCCTGCACAGAAACTCAAACCTTTTCTCAGCACAGATTGCCTACCTGTACTCTCCATCATACTGGAAGGGAAATATGACACATGTTAAATTTCATTTTTTTAAAAACTACAAAATAGTTTTATTTAACAGTGTAATAATTGTTCACAGGAAAACATACGCATCAAACATCATCAGATTAATGTGACTTTCAGTGTTTAATTGGAAATTAAAAGTATGGAAGGTTAAATTAAATGTTTAATTTCATGTAACGTGCTAAATAACATTTGTCAGAGCTGCTTCTGAGACCCAAAATGCATATGCCTTTGTTTATCCAGTCATGTAGTATTCATTTAATTAAAGCCTTGTGGATATTGATAAATTTCATCTTTTAATTAAAGTAGGTTTAAAAGAAAATTATGAATGTGGCTGACATTTGCTTATAGTGTTCAATTAAATACCATTTGAATTAATCCTCTTGACTCATTTCCAATATAATCATTAATTAAGATCTGTTCCATTAACACTGGGGGCTGCTCTAATGGAGATCTAAAACAATTGTTTCAACTGTTAATAACAACTCAGATAAATGCATCACAGAAGTATTATTACCCAGTATTTAGAAATGACTGCTTCAGTTGAACCAGGCTGCCACCAGACTTTCCTTAACTACTAAGGCATTTCTAGAAAGCTTTCATCTCCACTTTTGGCAACCTTGGTCTTGTGAAACAAAAACCTCTGCACTGAGCCAATTTTTGCACCTATGGTCCTTGGTTCCACGAAGCACATGAATCTGTCTCGTTGCTTTCCTCGTAAGAAATCAATGTTGTCTATTGTTTGCTCTTGGCAGCAGTGTAGTGAGGAGAACCATCAAGTCCAGATACCTTCCATAGATAACAAATGGGGTACACTGCCATCTGCAGGTATAAAGTGAGGCTGTTTAAAAAAAAGCACCAGTGACATTTCTTGCCTCAAATAAGATAAATTGGATGTGTTCAAAGCACTAAAAGCCGCTGTGACGCAAGGTTTCAAACACAGTCCTTTATAAATGAATGTTTGTCATTTATGATGAAGTGCCTCACAAACTTGAGCCCATTGTATGTCATCATGGTCTGCAGGTAGAGCAGAGCATCGAGGCCACTCTCTCGTGTTAGAATAAGCTGGGAGGAACAACCTGATGAACTATCACACCCCAGCAATTAAATGAGACATCTCAGAGGGATTTTATGGAGGTCTACAGCTTTTTAATGGGATAGAGGAAGTGAGTTTTAATATAAGGCAAGAGAGGAGGACGATCCGAGGCCAGGACACTGGATTCACTTTTTTATTAAAAAAAAGCTGTGATGGAAGGATGTGATGGGTGGATATTCTGAAAGAATGAAATCAGATGTGTCAAAGGGCCTTTTTCATCTGAATTGATCTTGTGATCTTTTGTGATGTTTCAAGGCTAGCATTTTTTTTCTCCTGTCAGAATATTTAATTCAAGTTTACATTCCATTTGTAGCTAGAACATATATTTTGCTTATCAGCAAGGGGGTAGCTGCGGAGTGTAAAAGGAGTTTGAGAGTGATTGGCCAATTTGAAGGATTTCTGTCTACAAACATAGTTGGTACCATGGCCTCTGGATTATTATTATTATTACAGGTAATAATACTAAAATGTCCTGATTTAAATATGTTTACTAAAGAGACTTCACCCATATATCATGTATACGTTTTCCAAACTTTGGATGACAGGCATGTAACTATCACCGAAATACAATCGAGTAATAAAAGTTCACGGTTGTGTTTTAACTCCTGCAGGGACCTAGCTTATTAAATTAATTTTGAGACATGACTTTGAACAAAAAGAATGTTGTCATAATGCTAAGAATGTTTTGCCTTTGATTTACTGTCAAATTGCTGTCTACTGCTGCATGCAAATAAGTTGTCACATTTGCCTATAAAATTCAACAGTCATTCTACTTTACAGTATAGCCTACAGAGCGTTTTGAGACATCCTCTCGATGTGAAAGGCGCTCTATTAAATATATGGATTATTATGATATGAAATCTATTTCAAATTTATTCTGGAATCCAGATGGTGTTTGATCATAATTATCCTTGCATAGGGCCTACAACATCAAAATGAAGCAAAACACCAAAGGGAATTGGTGTCAAGTGCAGTAGCTGTATTTTTTATGCAGATGTGGCAGCCAATTTGCCAATAGCAATATAGCTCAACCAGACATGAAGTGAATGCACAAATTATCTCAAGCATTGTTGGTCAGGTTACCGAGAGAAACAACATTCTCTTTCCAAAATGTGCCATGGGCAATTTAACACCCACCAGAACAAGCAAATGGGACCAGGGTTTAAAGTCTCAACTGAAGGATAGCTTAAACAACCTAAACTTTCCAGTCAAAGTTCAGCTCTGAATGAGATCCACCTAGGGAACTAGATAAATATCTAAAGAAGAGTGAACTACAGGGGTACAGAGAAAGGACAGGTCAATGGTATTGAAAGGATTGCTATGAAAAAAACAGCATTGATGTGATGGGCTGAATGGTTCTCTTCTGTACTGTAAATTTCTATGGTTTTACCTCTTTGGGCTGCATCCAACTATGGATCTGACATTGATCCATACTGGTGTTTTGAGGATGTGATTGAATGCTGGACTTTTTCTGGTGCAATCATGGGTTTAATTTTTAATGCAGATGGGTAGCAGTTATCTATTGTCCATCAGTAACTATGGGAATTGCTAATAATCTTTTAATTCGGAACTGGCGTGCTTGGGACAATACATCAAATCTCTGATGTGTGTTTCTCTTCTGAGCTGCTCAAGCTACAAAAATGGTGCACAGTAGACCCAATCGTGTGTTGCTGGGACGAATGCCCTCAAACTGGAGCAAAGTGTATGTGTGTGTATTGTTTCTGCTTTCCTGGTACTTCTGTGGGTTTGCTTAATGTTAGTTTGCTTCGTCAATCATGAAACTCAGCGCTAACAATTTTAGGAAAACGCATTTGGAAACCCAGGTCACATCTACTTTTCAGCCCTGAGTTTCTACCAACCATAGAATGATAGACATTTACAGCACAGAAAAAGGCCTTTTGGCCCATCATGTCTATGCTGTTTCTTTGAAAGAACAATCTATTTAGTCTCATTTTATATGCCTTTTTCCCTCATGCCCCCTTCAAATTACTTCTTTTTCGATATCTATTTAATTTCCTCTTGAAAGCTGATATGGATCCTGCCTTGATCACTGATCCCAGCAGTGGAATATCATAACACCTTAAATCCTCATAATGTCTCCCATTGCTCCTTTGGTACTTATCTTAAATTGATGCGCTCTAGCCACTCAGTCTCGAATGACAAAGCCTGAGGGCAAAAATCAGAAGGAGCTATACGTGAAGGTCTAAAAGTTGCAAAATCACATTTTACAGGCACTTTTATTATTCCTACATCACTCTCGGGAAGCTTGTATGTCTTCTCTGATTAGTGGTTGCAGACTTACAGCAGCACCTTTGCACCTATGTTGGAAGGAAAATAATGATTTGCACCTACACACATCTTGAGTACCAATAAAAATGATGAAATTGCATTGAATTTATTTGGCTTGTGTCCTTTAGACTACAGTGTTTTCTTTTTTTTAAAACAAATGAAAAGTGTTCGCTTAGTGCAGGACATTAAAAAGACTGGAGTAATTCTACTATTGTAATGGAATTCTGCTTGGTTCCTTCCAGTATTTGTGGTAGAAACTCTATATTGTCTGTGTTGGATGGTCACTTTCCATGAAGAATTGAGCACCTGTACTCTTTGTGTCCACAGTATTCTGCATCAATGATTCTTTCAGTTGGATCTTGGTACCAAGTTATAATCAAGTTATTAACACTTTTGCTTTATATAGACATAAAAATGTGCTTAACAGGAAGTAGCTGTACTTAGAGTTAATGTTTTATTAAATCTCACTTAAAATCTCCCCATTCATGAATGCATTATGGGTATGAGGAGACTATGTGGATGTGACATTAAATAAATTAAGGCCTATTTATTCTTTTTCTGACCTGTACAAGTGCACAGAAATTAATTCAGGTAATGAGGCTTTAGGTACTCTTTTTGGTCAGCCGGGTGTCTAACATATGCAGAAACTTATCACCATCACCATGCTTAAAAGTATCTAAACCAGTCTGGGAGTCCTATATATGCCACCCACACATGGAAATGTCCCTGTCTGGGGTGGAATGTATGCACTCTACCTGAGGAACACATCCTGCATACCTAATTCTGGAGAATATTAGGCACAGGTTGGGAAGAACCAAGGATTGGGGACCCCAGTGTACGCAATGAGGTACTGCTGGAGTTTAATCAGCTAAATCTGGAGAGCATGCCATTGAAAGCACTATCTGGCAAGCTTCCCCCTGCTTGTCCAGGTAGGACCACCCTACCTATTGGGGCTTTGGTTTGCAGAGTTAATAGTAGCAGAGTGGAAGAAATCCTTATTCCTAGTTACTGTTCTGCGCCTCTAAGTCCTGTTGATGAACCAGGCTGGATGGCCTGTCATCAGCAGGTTCTTGGAGTACTGCGGGCTTGCCTAGCTCAGGGGGGACTTTGATTTCCTAGTTCATGAGATATTAAACTGAGGTTCCATCTGCCTGTTGACGTGGATGTTAAAGATACCATAGCACTCTTTGAAAAGGGAAGGGAGTTTCTCCTGCTGCCTTAGCCAACTAGATTGTTAAAATTGGTCATTCACATCATAGCTATTTGACATTGCTCCTTGTAAATTGACTGCTGTGTTTGCCTACAAAATAAATACGTTTCCACTTAACAAAAAAGGGTAATACCTCTTAAGGTCATGCCCGACCGATTGCATTATTTTTTGTTTGACTGTGGTTCAGTCCAGGGTTATTGATCATTGAATGTTCTGCCACTTTCCAGGTACTTTGGAATGACTGAGCATTAACAATGTAGGTCATCTTAAAATTAGCCACAAGAATACAGAGAGCTGGCTGTTGTGTGTTTTTCCTGGGGTGAGTGGAAGTGGTGATGTCATCTTCAGGCATAAAAATCTATAGTCAGTATTTAAATATATTTCAATTTTCCATTAAGAACAATTTATTTCAAGGAACGTTACCTTTCTTTTAATTCAATGGCGGAATAATGTAATGATAATAATAAAAATATAAAAACGAACAGGTCATGGAGCTCTGCGCAGGTGAGAGCAGTAGAGAGCAGAAAGATTAAATCCTGCTCCTCACTCAAAAATTACTCTACTCCTGGAAGCAAAGTTATAAGGCACTGTAACACGATGATTCCATTGTGAAATCAGATGGTAAGAGTTGACAGTGCACTGCCTGCTGAAAGCAATTTCTAATACATACAAGTGCTTTCTTGGCAAATTGAATTTGCTCGTCATAGGAATGGAGCGTGTTTGATAATGGGTTTAGATTTGTAAGTATTATTACTTCAATTGTAGTTTTCCCTCAAAGACTTCAAACACTGTAGGATTTTCACCAGAAGGGTGAATAGACATTGATTAATTGACAAGGTGTGTGTTACCAACATTTTGCAGTCTAAGCTGAAAGGAGTTGTGCAGTTGCTTGAAACGATTAAATATTTGTATCCGTGTACCAACTACAGGTTGTGTGGAAAAGTACTGAGGAGATGACTGACAGAACAGCGTAAAGCTTGACTTCTTTTAAGAGAATTGGTGTTTTCAAAAAGCTGGAAGGGGAGAATCTTCTGATTAAAATACAAATTTCCATTTCTTGTGTCCATACACACCAACATACACTGATAACAGGTGAAATACATTGTCCATATCCCAAAGTCGGTTCTGATTAAATACTAGGTTTCTAAAATTTAAGACATTTGAGACCTGAAATTCTGGGTAGCCTTTTGGACCATTTGTCTTAAAAAGGGAGAGGTAGGAAAACCCAAAATAACTTTGTTCTTATCAACTCAGAAGAGGTTGCGATTTTGTTCACAGTAGAAATCACTGTTTTCAGTTATGGAGGACCTGCTTTTTTGTCTAATTTGAAGGAGGAAAGAGGAATACATGGTGCAGATAGCTTTCTCTGTGGCATTCTGTAGCTTAGTGGTTAGACCACTTGCCTTGCAAATGAGAGGACCTGAGTTAGATTCCCGGCAGGGCGAAACGTTGGGCAAGTTTCCTTGCTCCACACACCTCTGTTTACCTAGCAGTAAGAAGCAACCCAGTGGTTAGTCGATTGGCTGATCGCTTTTCTGGGGCTAAGAATCCCTTCACAAAAATAATCATAAATTGGTCATTCAATGCATGACTGTTTGTGAGACATTGCTGTGCACAATTGGCTGTTGCATTTCGCCCACAAAATATATAGTCGATTCGCTTTACAGTATATACTGTGAAGCACTTTGAGATGTCTCGAAGACATGATAAGGCACAATATCAAATGCAAGGATTATTATATCATTACCCAAGTAGAGAAAACAAAAGCAGGTGCATTGCTAAAGATTTTGTTTCTGCTTCAAGCTCCAATATAAACAGTCTTCTCTCAGTATCTTAAGAATGGCTTTGTGATTCAACCTTTTTAACTGAAGCACTGTCCTTGTTGAATGGATTCTGTTTGGCATTACAGTTCCAAACTTGAAGTTGGCAGACAGGTCTTATATAACTTCAAGGTTCTGCATATCAATGTGGACTTTTGGTTTCTCTGCAGACATTCCATTGGCTACTCTTGCAAAGCTCAGGGCTTCCCTAGAAGAATGCTTTACACGCTTCAATGGACATCTATAGATTCCTTGCATCAGCAGTCTACATACCACAGTTGCTAGCTCCAGGCTTCCCTGTTACAGCTGTTAGCTACAAAATACATTCCCATGCATTTAATATCAGTTTAATTCTAGCAGATTTACTTCTGCCGATGTGTTAAACTTAAGTAATATCTTGGCTTGGCTGATTGGCCAGGATTAGATTCATATTTCTGCTTGTGTCTGATAGAGACTATTTTTCAGTGCCAACATTTATAACCTGTATTAGTGATTGTCAGATAACAAAATGCAGCATTGAAATTCCCTTGTCAGTTACTGATAAGATGGGTATGCCAGTGCAGTGAGTCAAGAATGCCATTAAGATATTAAGATGCACTAAGATACACTCTCCGACCTACTATCCCCCTACTTACCTGCTCGTACCCTCCGTTCCTCTGGCTCCGGTCTGCTCCCCAACCTCCGCCCTAACCGCCCTACCATCGGTGGCCGGGCTTTCTGCCTCTCAGCCCCTAGGCTCTGGAACTCCACCCCCCAGTGCCTTCACCTTGCTTCCTCCCTTTCCTCCTTCAAGGCCGGTCTCAAGACCTTTCTCTTCAATCGTGCCTTCACCTCCCCTCTCGACTCTCTACCTCCTCCTCGCTCCCTCCCTTCTCTCCCCTCACCCTGACCATTTCCCCCCTGCTTGGGTCCCGACCCAACTGTCCAGTGCCTTGGGGAGTCCTCACGATGTGAAAGGCGCTCTATAAATGCAATCTTGTTGTTCTTGTTGTAGTTGTTGTTTCGGTGTTCGCCTACAAAATACAATAACTATACTTTACAGCAAATCCAATAAAATACTTTGAGATTCCCTCCTCCTGAAGTGAATGGTGTGCTATCAAATGCAAAGGTTATATCATTATTATGAGTAATGTTTATTCAGGCTGCAGTGAAATATCACGTTTGCAAAACACAGTTTCCATCAATTATTGAGTGGGTAGGAGGTGTTACTTAACCTGCTTAGTAAACATTGACAATAGGGCTTAATACACTGCCCACTGTCTTGGACCTTGTTCACAAGTCTCCATTAATCTGCTAGGTCTCAATATGCTGTGAGTCACACAGCTAAAGGAATGAATTTTCCTGCAATGATTTCTTCTGATTCAGATCAGTTTCACCCATCTATGATATATTTTTTAAAAAAACCTTCTCGTCACATTTTAAACTGAAAGGAATGAACACAATAAATATGTTAAATGTGCCGTGTATCATGATATTGTTATGGGTGACGTACAAAATTCTCCTTCAAAATGACAGTCACTAAATTTTAAGCTCTTTGAGATGTCCTCCTGACATAAAAGATACTATATCAAATGCTGGGATTATTATTATTATCATGTATTTTGTCATTGCAGCAAGTAGTATGATTTAGGTGTGTTTGATATCTGCACACTACACAGTGATATGATATTGTTCTGGTGTATTCTCCTTCACCACCAGAACTGAGAACGGAAAGGCTACTTTTCTCTTCTGGTGGTTCCCCAGATTTTCTTTTAAGAAAGAAAATCTTTTTCCACCTTTCGTACCATCTGTTTTGGAGCTGTCAAGCACTTCATATTCTTGGTTATGTAGGACATTTTATCCGTTTTTTTTGAGTCATTTCTACTCTCGGATTGCGATGCCCAGATGGCCTCGATGGTCTGGTCTCCGAGTGTCTGCAAATAGTCACTGCTACACAAAGGGGCCATCCAAGCCCCAAGAGGGAATTTCAAAGAGAACAATGATACTCTTCTCCCTGGGAGAGGTGAACGACTAGATAAAATAGGATTTTTTCACTTTAAAAGGAAAATGTTTCAGAGAGGACAGTATAAAGATGCAGTATATTAACGTGCTTTATGGTAGAGAAATTAAAATATGAAATAATATTTTGGGATATGTCAGATCAGCAGAACAAGAGGACGCAGCTTCAAAGTCATGAAGACAGATACAAGGACGATTATCTTTATACAGAGACTAATCAACAACTGGAATGAGTTACCATTTAAGAAATATAAGGTTAAAATTGAATAAGCCAAAAGGCTTTCTGCATCTGAACTTCTCTCATGAATTGCATGATCTCTTGACTTACAATCTTTTTTACCACCAGTAGAAATAAAACAAACTTATATATATATATTTAAAAAAGCTCCAGTGGCCCATTTCTGTTTACAACAACAAAATTACATTTATATAGCACCTTTTCTGTGGGAAGGACATCCCAAGGCGCTGGTTAAGATGTTAAAATTGGATAATTTTATAACCCAATGAATGGCCTAAGTTACTCTCAACTAAACTTTTGCATTGCATTCCTGCTGTTCTTCCTAGTTCCACCATCCATAAGTTTCAGCTGTTTCAATACTCTGTTGCCACATTCTTGATCCTCAGCAAACTCTGCATACCCAGCAGCCCAATCCTCGCAAGGCTCCCCTGCATCCCTATCTCCCTATGGATCGATTTCAAGGTTCTCACCTTCACACTCCAGCATTTCCCTATCTCTATGACCTTCTTAGCCCCACTTTTCTGACTTGGCTACATCTGCTACATGTCCTCCACCTGTTCTGCACCACCATTAGTGGTCAGGCCTTCAGCTGCTCTGCCTCTAACCTCTGGAATTTCCTCTCACCTCTGTCTAGCCTCCTCTTTATCGGTCTTTAAAACCTGCCTAAAAATTCTCCTTTTTGACCTTGCTTACAGTCACCTCCCCCTCCCAACTCAGTGTACACATCCTTGTGTGAAGAGCTCTGAGTCACTATCCTATGTGAAGGAGGCTATTTAAATGCAGGTTATCATTATTTATTGTTGGTGATGGTACATTGCCCCATTCGCCATGTAGAAAATACTATCATTATGTTTCACCTGTATTTATGTGATGTGAACACATGTTTACTGCCAATTGTGCTTTAATGACTCAAACAACAAGTTTGCCAATGCATTCACTACATCCCTCCCTTCCTCTCTCTCGACAGATTTTAAGGGAACATTAAGGTGAAGCACTAAAGCTTCAGGGAAAGTAGATCTAAATCACTAAATTACCAATTACTTGAAGAGCCTTGCAATAGCCCTGCGTGGGCACGTGTTACTTTGTTTTGAGGTCTGATATTTTTTTCTGCAAAGCAGAAATTGCATTTGCAAATTTGCCCTGGCAGTCCTAAGGGACAAGCCATCCGAATCGTACCAAATTGGGATTTGGTTGGGCTAAATTAAAATTTAAGAGTGATATTTTGATGAGTTAGTTCATCCTTCACGGATGTAACACAAAATCTCTTTCTATCTCCCTTGTCGCTATATTGCCACCCTGCAGCAAAGTTGCTATGTGCTGAATCTCTCTGCGTTTTGCAGAGGGTAGTGTAGGACTCCAATCAATGTTGGAATCAAATTAAATTGTCAAATTGTTTGAGGTTTGTGGGAAAGATTGTGGGAAATTAGCCTGGCTCCTGGCGCAAAGTACAATATTGTCATCATATCAGGATACTGCTGATTCGCTAACAATAAGGGAGACAAAGAATATACTTTGACACTTAACCTCAGCCTAACCTCAATTAGATATTTTGCTTGCAGGAACTGCAAAATTACAAAACATTAAGGGCAGGGATTCAAAAAAAACGATGCCATGTTACAGATGGATAATTGCTATAAAAACACAGTGAAACGACATACTGCTACCTCATTGCAATGTTCAAAGTGCTGAGTTGTTTTACAAATCACAGCAAGCTGTGGTTCAACTGAATGCCAGGTAACCATCTACTGCCAACTATGGATCTCTTAGCACTCCTATCAGCAACATGAAAATCAACCAGACTTCATCAGTTCATTGTCCTGTAACTGTTTCTCTCCGCATACCTAACTGCATAGAACTTGACTATGAGTATTTTAGGTTGATCTAAAATAAAATAATAGCATTGCATTTAGCAGAACCTAACCTGCAGCCTTTATTCGGATTTATAATGAAATGTAATTCTAACATGCCCTAATTTTCAAGAACCCCTACCATATGCAGAGGTGATTATCAAATACCTCAGCTATTCAGTTGAGCAGTGCCTAATTAATTCTTGTAAGTCGGAAGAGACCTGAACGTAAACAATATGACTTTCGATTGCTTCCGAAAGACATTTGTTACCCGGGCACTTAATTTACCAGATTAGTCACCAGTCTGGAGAACGAGCACTGGGGTTTTTATTTATATCTTGTCTTTTTTTCCCCCACTTGTCAAAAGTGAGGATTGTCGGCACTGAAAATGGAACAGCGTTATACTATTTTTTGGAGCCTAGTGCAACTGTCAAGTGCAACCAGCTCCCGCATGTATATGACAGATTCAGAGTGAAACTGTTCTACCCGACCCTGTGCCTCAGTTGATGACCCCTACTGTATAAGTGTGTATTTCACAGCAGACACCTTTGCAGCTTCTCCGAGTGAGAGCGGCAATTTGGCATTAATGCCTGGCAGAGTGGCTGTTTTTATTTGTGTGTTCTGCATTCACAACCAAGCACAAATATCCAAATATATTTCATATAAGCTGGCAGAGTGAAACAAATATTAGAACGGAAAGAGGAAATTTTTGAAGCATGCAACTGCAGATCTATTAAATTATTAGAATAAACAACTACAGACCGTTGTCACAAGCACCAGGTCTGTTCAACCACATTACGTTCACTCCAAATACTGCTGCATGACATGATCTGTGATGACATCCCTTTCAATCATGATGAGGAGTTTGCATTGTGGGAAGATTTCCTTCCAGATTTCCTTCCTTCCTTTCCTTTCCACAAATGTAATCGAAAGAATAATCCTTGCTCTTGATATGCTTTATCATCTCATCAATATCTCAAAGCGCTTCGCAGGACTGTACTACCCCAGTGACTGCATTTTGCAGCCAAACACAGAAGTCAGTTTGTGCACAGAAATGTCCCACAAACAGCCATGAAGTGACTGACCAATTTTAGGTGGGGAATTTGTTGGCCAGGACCCCGGGAGAAACTCCCTTTTCTTTTCAAAATCATGCCACCTGAAGAGGCCGGATAGGACCTTGGTTGAACATTTCATCTGAAGGATGGCACCTGCAGTGCTATCCTAGTCCTGTAATTGAGTGTCAGCCAAGATATGAACTCAATATTTTTAGTGCAAAGTTTTGTTTCCACTTTACTCTGATAGGACATCTCCAAGCATTTATTAGTTTTGCCTCAAAACACACAATCATTACATTTCACAGTAAATCCTGTGAAGCACTTTGAGATGTCCCCACATGTCAAAGCATTATATATCTTTGCATTTGATGCCTTTTGATGCCTTTGGGGTTGACGTCAAAGGCATCAGACGCAAGGATCATCATAATAATTTTATCATTATCAAGATAAATATATGCACTGTAGATGATTAAGGAAGTAATAATAAGAAACAGTATGGGAATGAAAATATGATGCATCTAACTAGCTGTGCATTATATTATCAGAAGAGGACCATTGACCCCTGAAGAGCAAAGAAGCAATAGTGATGTTAAGTGTTTTTTACACCTGGTAATGTAGAATAACAAAGTTTGATGAATCAGATCAAATAAGCCGAAGAGTTTTCTTCAACTGAACCTAATTTAATTTTTGGTTTGGCTGATGGTTAAAGAGCTGTATTTGTACAGGTGATTGGTCTCAGGACATTTCACAACCGGGTGTATGGTAGAAATCATACTTGATCTGGAGCTGGAACTACGGCTGGGTTTGCTGAGAGAGACGGATTTTGGAATCTGCTGATGTGACAAAAACATCGATAATTCAGGACCTATAATAGACCATAGGCATAATTTGAAATGTGCCAGAGGTAGGAAAGATCAATCCCCATATGACATTTTCATGCATAGGTAATGTTGAATTCAGGAGCTGGTTCCTCCTCTCCTTGAATTCATCACCGTCTGTTCAAATTTGCCAACTTCTGTACGCTGAGAGGTGTTACATAAACAAAGTAAAACAACACCTTGCATTTGTATAGAGCCCCTCATGAATGGCAGTGTCCTAGAGTGCTGAGAAATTATAGACCAAGGTGGAATCCAGCGCAGGAGGGAATATTGGATGAAAATGTTTCCCAATATACTGTTATCAGTTCTTTAGCTTCTTAAAAAAAAGCCTGTTCCTTGAATGAAACTTAATGACAATTCAGTGTAGGATTTATCTTAGTTGCTGGTAGATAATGGCAGTCAGACATTCCTGTAATTCATTTTCCTGCAGTGTGCCATTTTGCAAGCCCACAAAGGTTTGTGAAAAGCTAGTGAATACTAATTAACTATGTCACACCTCCAAAGAGCAGCTGTCTTCTAAAATTTGACAGTTACTGATTGTTTCCATAAAACTGCAAGCTGTGAATAGTCAGCATCAGCCAAAAAAAATTGCAAATTAAATCTGCAGAACAGCAGTGTAGAGAAATTAAGTTTAGCAGGATCACACAAAAACTGTGGCAATCGTGCAATTGGGATGGGGGAAAAACACAATGTGGGTAAATCTACTCTACATATAAAATGTATTATAAAATATAAAATCTCTAAAATATATATGTAAAGTATATCCACTTTACAGTATATCCTGTAAAGCGCTTTAAGGCGTTTCAATGACATGATAAGGCACTATATCAAATGCAAGGATTATTATATTATTTATGATGAAAAATGATTAGGTCCTACCTTTATCTTGCCAATGTCTTGCCGTTTTTGATCTTGCTTATGTCCATACTATCAGTCAAAGCATCTATTACAGTCTGTGACTGTAACACATGACCCTCCAACACACCTGGCTATGTTTCATATTGATTTTAACTAATGTAAAATCTAAGTCTGAATGCAGTGATACAACTCTTGAACTGGATAAGGAATGCAAAGGGATAACCTTCCAGTTTATAAGTGGGCTCACTGCAGACTTAGATTTCACATCAGCTGCAAAAAAAATCAAAGGACACGACTTGAAATTACTATGTACAAAAAAAATCAAACAAAACATATGGCTTTCAACTATGCAATGATTTTATTTTTAATACCTCTAGTGTATCAAACTGATATAATCAGCCTTTGAATTCATTGCGTATTGGATCTACAGTCTGATTAATTTCTCTTGTCAAATTGATTTCTCATTGTTTTCCTTTGTACCTGACTCACAGTAATTGGATAGTTTCAAGTTTGTTTCCTGGCATGGTTCTACACTGCCTCTCACAGGGAGAGTCCAGTTCTACAATCCTTCTGATTCTGAAAAAAATATGCAAAACAGTGCACTGTTCAAAAGTACAACACTCCCTCCTTATTTTTAAGGATCACACGCTTTTCAGGTTGTATTTATCCTGTTAATGTAACTTTTAACATAGCATGTGCCTACTACTATATTAGTATGCAGAATGATTGTGTGCAGTGTGTCTGGAGATTATTGTGGTGGTGTACATGGAAATTGTAATTTGAACGTCTCTGTAATTTTACCACAGTAAGAATTTAAATATAGGAGTTCATTTTTGTGTCAGGGGTTCAGTAAGATTAGGTGTTAAACCAGGGTCGGCGCTATAGTTAACTCCCTGTTTAAATCTGGCAATGTTATATTGGCTAGTTAATAATGTATTAAAGGATCCAATTTTGATTGTTCCAATATTAAATCTGATTTATCCATTACTTCCTACATAATTGGTATTTAGGATACTAATTTCAACCAATAATGGAATGCTCTGAAGTGCAAACTCAAATTTTTTATTTGCATTAATTTATTTGGTCCAATTAATGGTGGTTTTAACAACTGGAACTGTTCTCCATGTGCACGCATACCCATCTGTAGACAGAAGAGGGCAGTGCAGGCAGATCTTACAGAGATCTGAAAGATCTCACTAGAACTGGTGGCAACTTTTGTATAATTTTTAAATTCATTTTGTATTTCATCAATATTACAGGCACTGATTGTGCACATACTGTTTTTATTAAGTGTAGTGACTGTGCAGGTGAATGCACAGCCATTTTGAACACAGCGACATCCCACAAGCAGTCATGAAACAAATTACTAATTTTATTTGGAGGATTGGTGGCCAGGACTTAGGGAGAAACTGCCTTCTCTTTTCAAATGACACCATGAGATCTTTAACGTTCACCTGAAGAGCCCAAAGTCCCCATGTGTGGCTTGAGTCCAGAACCATCTGACTCTGAAATGAGAATGCTGCTTATCTAAGCCAGGTTTCACATACCTTGGAGGCTCGGTTCAGTCATTCTCCCCTAGACCATCTTTCAGGATGGATAAACTATGGGATGGGTCTCGTATCACTCCAGCAGGATCCTTAGAACATTGAACGAGGAGTAGTATTGACAGCATCAATTGAGATCTTTGTACATTGCATTGCAAACTATTAAAACACAAGGTGAAATTAGGTTGGAATTAGGGAAAGAGAGAATATACTCAGTACTGAAATATTGGGTGGGACATGATGTTGCTGATACAGGGGTCTCCTCTGTAGAGTTTGCTTGATTACTTTTGGGGACTGTGGGAGAATTCAGAACTTTTAATCTGGAGAATAATTTGACTGCTAGACTTTAATGACAAAGTGTTTATGATTTGTCAAAGGAACAGATTTGACAGTTTGTTCTTTGTGTTCCCCACCCCTAGGAGAAATTGGCAGATGATCCTTGTTCTGGAGATTAATTAGTTTGGGTAGAATCCATGAGAGTGTAGGTGGACATGTTTAGTGACAGTGAACTTGGCATATCAACTAGCTGTTGTTGCTTTTGCGGAATATGGAATACAAGAATCATCCCCATGGTTAGAGGAATGAGCTATGAGCAATAATTAGATATGTCAGGACTCTTTAGCCTTGAAAAGAGAGGTCTCAGAGGAATCTCACACAAGTAAATAAGATTTTAAATAGGATTGAAAATGTAAACCCAAAACAATATTATCAGGAGCACCAAGGCAGCAGAATAAGAGAACACAGGTTTAAGGTTGCAAAGGGCAATTTCAGGTCAGGTACCAGAAAGTATTTCTCTTACCCAGTGGTTAATTTATAACTAGAGCAGGTTACATGAAGATTGTTTGAAGCCAAGGAACTGGATTCATTTAAGAAGTGGCTTTTTGCTACAGTGGAGATGGGTATCATCTCCATTGAGATGCTGTGCTTTCAGCCACTATGCCCGAGGCTCTGGACCTGCCTTCCTCATTCCCTTCGTCTCGCTCCCTCCCTTCCCATTTTCAGGTCTCTGCTGAAGACCTTTCTTTTCGACCGCGCCTTTGGTCACCTTCCTCCCCCTCCCCCTGGCTCGGTCCCGAGATCTGTTACTTAAAGCACTCTGAGATGCCGTCCGGCGTGGAGTGCGCTATATAAATCCCAAGTTTTGTTGTTGTATCCTTCAAGGAGCATCTCAAAACCCTCCTCTTCGACTGAGCCTTCGACCATCCTCCTGTCCTCCCTGCCCTCCACCCTCCCCAATCCCGACCCCCAGTTTGGATCCAAATCCCTGACTGTCCAGCTCCTTGGGACGTCCTCCCAATGTGAAAGGCGCTATACAAATGTAATTTTGTATTGTATTCGGGAAGAATGAGATCAAACGAACCGCAGGGCCTTCTTCATCTAAACCTTTCTTAGGATAAAAAATATTTCACATTTTTGAAAGCAGCATTACTTGTTATCAGCCATAAATAGACTGGAAATGTGACACACAAGGACTTCAAGTATTGTCATTTAATCTGTCACATGATTCACAGTTCAGCTGTATTTGTCAGCAGCAGAAGAAGAAATGCAGCAATTTAGTCGCACATCCTGCTTTCAGATGGATTACACATAGCTGAAAAGTCAGCTTTTCAGTGATCAATGCAAGTTCAAAATGCAATGATCTGCACTCCACTTTATACTTATTAAGGAGGAAACCCAGTACTATTTTGCTGTCATGTTGCAGGATCACATAGTTGTGCTGCCAATTGCTTTAATACTATATTGCAACCTTAGGTCTGTGGATTCTGTACATTAGGTGACTGTCACACTTGGCACAGTACATGACATTCACCAAAGGAACAGGTGGTAAGGATGATGCTTTGCAAATTATTTCAGCTGTTATGGGATCTGCGTTGTTTGTTGTTGTTCTTATCAAAAGCAGATTGGATGAAGAAGGCCTTTGCCCATTCGGTCTTGTCCTTCCTACCCTCTCCCGTCCCCACTCCTCCTCTACTGGTTTCCCCATCACAGTATCAAGCTGTTTTTCAAATGAAATGCTTCACAAGGCGAGTTATGAGGATGTAGAATGCTCCAATAGGGATGTTTAACCAACAGATAGATAGTTACTTGGGAAGAAGAGGTATTAAAGGAGTATGGGAAAAGAGCAGTGCATTGTGCTTGAAGGATCTGCCAAGATTTAATAAACTGGCCAACATCTAATAAACTGGCGGCAAAGGCTTGAAGGGATGAAACAGCCTCTTCCTGTTCTCCTATATTTCCCATGAAAGGGTGATGGAGAAACAAAATGGATAAAGAAACCTACATTGTATGATTCACGGAGAGCCATTCCTGCTTCATGTTACTCTGTGCTGAAAATTGTAGTGTGACCTGAGTCACAGAAGTGTAGTGAAGGATTTATTTTGCAATATGGTATGAGGTTATTGATTCTACTTCGCATATTAAAAGAAAACAATGCATTTTATTTAATCTTGGATTCTTTATTACTGATTATAAATCAATTCAACAATGAATCTGTATAAATGCTGCATAGTTGCCGCATACGGCCATGGATTACAGCAATATAGTGTACTTAGGAAGGATATAAAAAAGGGCAGATAAACTTTAAAAGGTTATCTTCTGATAAAGGTCTCTTGAAATGCTGCTAACATTTAATAGTACAGTACTATATATAATCAGTTAAATAAAGATCATCACATCTTATGATATAAGGGCTATAAATTTTAAATAATTGAAGTAATGCTGAAGCTGCCACAGTATAAAAATTTCTTTGGTATTGTTTTTTGCATATTATTGTTAGAATTGAGCTGGCCTAAAATACTCCTCATGCTAAAGATTCTGCTTTGTATAAACCAGTTTAATACAATACAAGTCTCATTAAATTTGATGAACAAGAATAATTTGTGCATTCGATATAGCACCTTTCACATCATTACGACGTCTCAAACTGCTTCACAGGATTCACTGTAACCGTGTGTTTTGTAAATGAAGGTGGCAGCCAATTTTCACATAGTAATGTCCCACACACATCCAAGAAGTTAATGACCAAGTGTATCTTGGGGAAGGTTGACCAGGACACTGGGAGAAACTATCTTCTGTTCAAATAGTGGCATGGGATCTTTCACATTCATCTGAAAAGTCAGATGGGACCTTGGTTTACATAGTATCTAATTCATATAAAGTGCAATTTTCTTGTAACATTTGCTATAGTTTGTTATAGAGATGTTTTCAGTGTTTTAAAACCATAGAATACTTACGTGTGCTTTCAATATGCTTGAAATTGCAAGGTATGCATACAATATATTTTCATTCCATATGTGATCCCATTGCTAAAGACACATTTTTCTGGAAATATAATACAAGGTACAATCTGAACAACTGCAGATTGCATTTTAATCATACAGTCAATTCACTTTACAGTGTGTTCTGTGAAGCGCTTTGGGACGTCATCCCGACGTGAAAAGCGCTATGTCAAATGCAAGGATTATTATTATTATTAATTGAATGGTATCAGCTATGCTGTTTGGTAAGTGGCCGAATTGCATCGATATGATGCCAAATTCTTATGCACAATGTACCGGAATCCGTTGTATTCACTGACAAATTTCAGAACAGAGGACAGCAGTACCCCACAAATGGCCAATATCAATTTTATCTGGGGATTTTTGGCCTGGATATTGGGTTAAACTCCCTTCTCTTTTCAAATAATGCCACGGGATCTTTAACATCCACCTGGACAGGCAGACAGAGCCTTGGTTTATCATCTTTCCCAAAGGACAGCACCTCCAACAATGCACCAAACCCCCAGGACCACACTGTCGAGTCATCCAAGATTGTAAAAGTTCCAAGTCCTGACGTGGGACTTGAACCCATAACCTTTTGACTCAGAGGCGAGAGTGCTACCAACTGAGCTAGGCTGACGTACAAAGCTCTCTGCTTGAATTTTGTTGGGAATTGAAATCCATCCACCAGCCAACTGCATCACATTATTTTTCCTAACCACAACTTACAGAGTTATTAATAACCAAAAGCTTGGCTGGTTAGTAATGTGCTGTGTAATGACCTGAAAGTGGGTTACATCACCCAGCTGTTGTATAACAGCTGCAACTAAACACCACGCAGCAGCTGTTGCTCTCTCACTTTAGACCAATCGTACTTAAACAGACGGCCTTGCTTTTATGGTCAGCAAGAGAGCTTTGCAAGAAATATACAGAAAGTCCATAATCATAGCACTTCTGCTAACTCTCAACTCTTAGTGATACCATGGCCTAATATCACTCAAACACACTTTTTGTCAGTTTTGTCAGTTTTCATGGAATATAGAGGTGGGGAGTGGTGGGGGGGGTGAAGAGAAGAGATGATGTTCCATACCCTCAATTCCCCACAGAGTGAACTCCCGATAGATTGCTCAGCATAAAGAAATTGGAAAAACAAACTTCACCAAGTTTGCCCATTTGATCTCAATTTTCCAGAATACCCACCCTACCGCCTTTCCAGCACAATATCAAGCTGTTTTTTTAAATTATTCCAGTCCTGGCCTCTTCCTCTTATCACATTACAGTTGTCAAATACCCTCTGGGTAAATAAGTACTTCCTGGTGTCTGTCCTGAAACTGCCCATTGCGACCTTAAATCTGTGTACTCTTGTTCTGCTGTCCTTCCCTTTGCTTCATCGCCAGCACCTACTTGGGTTAAACGTTTGTGCACAGGAAATAAGCTTAAAAAAAAGACACAAGGTTTTTTTATTAGCATAAAGTATGACTTACCTCATCATCAGGAAGCTGCACCTTAACCACAGTGCAGATCTGACCTCTCCCATAACTCAGAAATTGAGTGTACTGGTATGCCAGCATAAAAGTCCTTCCAGTGACTTTTGTTCTACGTGGATAACAAAATTATTATTTCTTCCATTATATAGATCTCACACCCTGGTTCACACATCACAACTCCTACATAAAGGTGTGACTTACCAGATGTAGCGTTTGATAGAATGAATTGATATCCAGGCAATTTCAATTCAAGACTGGAAAACTCATTACTGTGATATTCACAATGAATCTGACTGGTAACAAAGTTTTTAAAAAAATCCTCACCACCCTCTCTCATACACTTCAATTAATTTCTTCTCCAAATAGCTTTCTAATGTGTTGTTAAATTTACCGATAAACTGTTTCCAGTGCCTACAGGGTAGTTACATGTGTTTACCATCTCTAAGTAAGGCAATTCAGTCTAACCTCTCTGCTCACCTAACCTCTCTGCTCACCAAACCTCTTCTGAATTCCAGTCCATCACTCCTTTTTGTTAAGAAACCAGAATTCATTAATATACGGAAACCCAGCATGTTTCATTTTGTAATAATATGCATTATTTTCTCAGAATAGAATTTTCAAAAAAAAGTTTGTGTAATATTGCTACTGTTATCGAAAAATTAAATGAAAAGTAATTTTAAAATATACTTAAAATCTACTGAAACGATTTATTCCTTAGTTCATTTTTCGTGGTCTGTTCCAATGTAATTTCATAATCTATTCTGTGATTATGATGTTCGACCATCAGATGGCACTTAGTGTTTGGCGGAGCAGCCAATACACTCCCTCATGTAACCTTGGTGATAGGACAAATGCCAAATGAAATGTGACAACATTGGTCTTCTTTCTGAGAAAGAATAAAATCCCTACTTCGTGACTAGTTGTACACGAGCTAAAAAGACGAGGAGTGTTGGAGAAAGAACAACCATATTCAAGTACAACTTTCACGTCAATACTTGAGTCGGAAACAAGTGAGCTCCATTTCGTACCGCAGTTCCGAACATCTGTAACCAACGTTACAGCAGTAATAATTCTGAACAATGATAAATATGACTTTATGTTATACGTAGGGTTAGGGTCATTTGCAAAAAGATACTTCGGCTCATACTTTCTCCAATTCAGCGAGAAATTTTCACAACTTTTTTTTCCTCTGGAGCATTGTATGTAATAGAAAGCACACACGCAGTTTCAAGCGGCAAGCATGGTTAATTATCTGAATGTTTTAAAGTAAAATGCAGCTGTTGTAGTTACTGTTTGGCAACAATTTAGTCCACAACTGAAATCAGATGAGTGGAAACATGATTTATTTATTCTCGTTAAAATTTATAAGCCTGAAGCTTTTAGTATACTGTATATGGCTTATTCAGCTGAAATTTGACATGGGGTTTATATACGATATTCTAAAGTATCTACTTAAAGCTTGCGATGAGCTATTGCCCATGTCTAAACAAACTCTAGAGCTGTCACAGTTCATCTAATCTCTCTTTCACTTCAGTGCGTGGCATCTACAAGATGCAGTTTCTTTGGGCTGTTTATAGACTTTAAATTTTGTCTGGCGTTTATTTGATAGCTCCAGTCAGTGGCTGGAATGCAGCTGCAGTGTTGCTTAGAGACACAGATAGTTTGGAATGTGCTCCTGAGAAGGACTGAATTAATATGGTCAATTTATTTAAGAAAAATTTATACTTTGCTGATATTCCGATGAATAGGAATCGGAGATGTCTATTCTTATTAAGGAAAACTAAATTTTGTGATGTGACTTTGCAAACTAGAATGGAATGACTGTTTTTTAAAATAATTCTGCTAACTTTTTTTATCTCTTATGCTCACAGTAGTCTCCTACCTGTGTGCCCGTGGAAGCTTCACCATTATATAATGGTACGTGCACATGTTGCCAGTATGAAGCACTAGTAATTTCAATGCCACTTGTACAGCAAGGACAACATTCCCCATTAGGGCTTGGTTAACAGGATTGAAGACTTGTCTTCACCTCTAACTTTCATTGGTGCATCAAAGAGTCTGGTCAACAAACAAAAATACATTGGATTTACTGCGGATCATTTTGGTTTTGCCTGACATGGATAAGAACAGAAGAAATGCTAGATGAAAAAAGACCAAGGTCCATTTAGTTCGCCTTCCACCTTCCTGGCAGTCCCATGCATATATATCCCAAACTACCTTTAACATGGATATTCAGTCAGGAAGAATCTACTTACCTCCCTCCCACCAAAGATAATTTTAGACATCAACAGCAACAACAACAAAATTACATTTATAGAGTGCCTTTCACGTCGGGAGGATGTCCCAAAGCACTGAAATGGTACTCAAGGGCAGAGAACAGCAGTGTTCAAACCAGAACCAGAAATATTTCTGACCCCAAATCCAGTGCTCAACTGGCTGAGCATCCCAGGCTATATCTGAATACAATTTTCCTGGCAGATTTTGGGTTTATATGTAGAGGCACTTCTTAGTCAAGGAGTGAAGCATGTGAATCGTGTCTGATCTGTATTGACCTTATGTTTCTAAACCTCTATCCATCACTGAAGAGAGTTGCATGATGCTGGAGTGATATTTATAATATAATGAGGAGGAAGATACGTGCCTAGTTTAACTAGTTTATTATATTTGATGCTGTCCTATCAATATTGTAGCTTGGTTTTGTAAAAAGAAAATCACATATTGCTATTTTTTGTGAGGTGGCCTAGTTAATGGGAATTGATGGGACTATTATATAGAAGATAAAGGCATAAATAAGAGAGCCAGTAGCAGATCTAAAAGGGAATTTAGGAGAAAACACTTTATGCAGAGAGGATGGTGAGAATGTGTAACTCGCTGCCTTAAGCAGAAACTGTCAAAGTATTTAAGAGGAAACTTAATTCATATATGAGAGCGAAGAGAATAGAAGCGTATAGGGGAGGTATAGGAGGAGTGGAGGCTTGTGTGGAGATAAGCACTAGCATGCACCAGTTGAGCCGAATGGCCTATTTTCAAGCTGAAAAGTTCTGTGTGATAAGTGTGACTGGTTCAAGATCATAGCAGTTTTATTAGTTTCAGGTGCACGACTCAGTATTTTCCTAACTGATGAATCGTTAAATTCCGCTTCAAACATGCCTTACAAGTGTATGTATTTTGTACAAAAATGTTGTGCAGAATCAAGTTTGCTGTTAGTAGTTTTTGTTTGCTGTTTAGTCACTGAGTGGCCATGCATTAGTGCTGCAATTAAGGTAATTACATGAAAAAAGAGTGTTAGCAACAGAATAAACAAGCTGCCATAAGTGTGAACTTTGTACAGCAATATTGCAGACAAGACTATTCCACCAATAATGTTGTGACAAAGTATTTCTTGAAACGTCATGCCTCATCATTTTAACTTGACGGTAATGAATTGTGTAGCAATTAGAGGTTTATTTTAAACTGCATGTTTCAGAAAACTGGAGGACTGGGACTGTATCAGTGGTAAAAAGGAAAACAGAGCAATTAACCTCACACCTTGTGCCTTTCAACAGCGGAGGAGTAAACAGGAGCAGACGGGACTGTTTGTGTTGCTGGCCTCCAATGAGCTGTTGTTACACATTTGCAGAAAGCTGGTGTTTCCAGTGCTATGAGCACCTATTGTATGTTAACCTTTCCCTGTCAAGAATTGTAGTGTTTATAGAGGCGTTTATTAATTATTCATTAATAATTCCTGGCAGAGCAAAACGTTGGGCAAGTTTCCTTGCTCCATTGCTACGCCACTGTTTACCTAGCAGTAAATAGGAATACGGTTGTTAGTCGATTGGCAGATCGCTTTTCCAGGGATAATAATTCCTTCAAAATAATTTTTTTAAATAATAATTTGGTCACTCAATGACTGTTAACGACTGTTTGTGGGACACTGTTGTGCACAATTGGCTGCCGCATTTCACTCATAAAATATACAGTCAATTCACTTTACAGTATATTTTGTGAAACTCTTTGAGACGTCTCAAAGACGTGATAAGGCAAGGATTAATATTATTAAGAGAGTGGATGGAAAGATTTTGAAAAATTAAGATGATACTTAGTCCATTGCACGGTATAAGAGATGGTGGTGGGGATGTAAATATTATGTTTATGTTGCAATTTTTTCAATGCAATTTTATTGTAGCTGTTGCTAGTTGATTATATCATGCCCAGCTCAAGACCAGACTACGAGCTACTCTTTGAAACATACAGGAACCTCTGTACCCATTGATTTGTATAGATATCTAGTAGGCATGCTCTGGGTGGGGGGATAGGATTATTGCCATAAACTCTTAATCAACCTGCAAGCCTGCGCCCTAACAGGTTAGGTGCTCCTCGGTGGATTTACAGCAGATCATAGAAATTCTTTCGATTTATAAATCATAGAAATTTACGTTGCAGAAAGAGGCCATTCAGCACATCAATTCTTCACTGGTTCTTAGAGCAAACTGTTTATTCAATCCCACTGCCCTGTCGTATCCCCATACCCCTTCAAGCCTATAGAATCATAGATATTTACGGAGATTTACAGCTTATTATTCAAATTTGGTCACAAGATATAATGCACAAAAGAAGAAATCTCAAGAGCGATTGAGGAATGGTAACTGTAACTACTTCCAAAAGGGCAAAGGCATATTTTTTGGGGGTGGAGGGTGGTTGTCGAGATATAAGTTAGAATGAAGATGTGCCTGAAAAGTATGCTCCTCACTGAATTGTCTGATAGGAACAATATACCAATTATATTTCAGCTTGTGCACTGTTTTCAGCAAATATTTGTAAAGTTTAGAATCCAAATTCCCCAAACTGTATGGTAGATCAGAAGACAGGAGTTGCAAAATCAATAAAACTGCCTCTTTTACTGTTATAACATGTCTGCAACAGTCAGTTGAGCCTAACAGTGATTTTATTCAAGCTGAAGTGTATTTGGCAATTACTTTTATGTTGTTTAGAATAATGATGGTAACCTATTGACTCCTTCCTTTGTATGATAGTTGCCGTTCAGTCCATTGCTATAACTCCTCCATTGCAGCTATAGCATTAACGTGTTTTTGGCGAACCCTATTGTTGTTCACTACAGTCAAATTTCTTTATTGTAGCAATACAGACTGGTTGTGCAAGTTCGATCTTTCTCTTGCCTTACTAATGTCTGGCAATAAGGTCACTTGACCACATAGCAAGGAGGTCACTGGTAATGAAGAGCAATGGCATATAACCTCATAGGTTCAACCCTGTTCAGCAAAACCTGATGTTGGATGTGCATAATTATAGGAAGCTGTGACATAATAAAATAATTTGTTCGTAATAAATGAATGCGATCCTAAATCAAAAAGGACTGGACAATTTTCAAAGCCTGTTGTAATATCTACTCTCCCTCCCTGACGTTTAGACAAATTGTCAAATGTCATTGTGATAATCTATTTAAGCACACAATGAATGTTTCTCCAAGAAAATGACTTTTTTTTGGCTCATCTAATGTAACCTTGATAGCTGGGTACAAACTGTGCACTTCCCTTTCTATTGTCTAGACATCAGTAATAATTTACTCTTTTCATTTGTTAAATCTGAATCAGTAAATAGTGTGTGTGAAGAGTCAGATCTCTATCTTTCACTTGTTGTGCAATGAACTTTAATAAGTGACTGACTCGCCTGCTGAGCTAGGTTCTCAGTGCACTGGCAAAGCTTTGCATGTCCAGCACGTCAAAGCAAACTAAAATTAGCTCTGCTCGTGTTTGCTGTGACCATATGACTTAAATTTACATCAGCTGTCCACAGATTAGATTCTACACATGAAAAATGAGAAAGTTTGTTTCACAGAAATATTAATCAAACACAGGAACATAATTAAGCTGAAAGTTTATTAGGCAGTGAAGGCAATTTAGATTAAAATAGTCATGGAAGATTTCCCCACGTTTCTACGCTGGCACCAGCTTCAATGAAAAGGTGATGTAAAAATGATTAATTTCTCCAGTTTCCTAAAATGACTTTTAAAATCCTTAGGACTTCAGTGATTAAAGAGCCAGTTCACTGCAGAGCTCCATTTGTTCCATCTTCCTAAATACTCGAAAAGGAAAAATATTTTCCCCAAATGAAACCAACATAACCATTTGATTATTACAACAACAACATTGCACTTGTATTGCACCTTTCAAATAGGGAGGACATCCCAAGGTGCTGGATAGTTGAGGCTTTGCACACGAGCTGGGAGTTGGATTTGGGAGCAGTGGGGACTAAAGATGGGGATGGGAAGATGATTAAAGTTGTGGTCAAAGAGGTAGATCTTGAGTCAGGCCTTGAAGGAGGGAAGGATTGAGATAAAGGGACTCTGGAATGGAGTTCCAGAAAGTGGGGGCAGAAGGGCTGAAGGCCCAACTACTGATGATGAGGTGGGCAGGGCGGGGGACGTGAAGCAGGCCAGTGCCTGCCAAGCAGAGGGAGTGAGTGGGTTGAAAGGGTTTTAGAAGGACTTAAAGGTAGGGTGGGGCAAGGGATTTAAACAGTCAGGATGAGGATCTTGAACTCAATCATCTGAAGGATGTGGAGCCAGGCAAGGATGGGGGTGATAGACTCATGGAGTCTAATGCTGGATTATATGGAACTTATATTATTTTCACAGTGCATTACTTTTGTTATTGTGCCTTGGATGCTTACGTTTTCCAAAGGTGAAACTTGCTTTGTGCGTTTGGTGGTTTCCAAAGAAAGTTCTCCCTATTTATTATAGGAAGTTTCTGTACCTCAGACCTATAATATTTTGTAAGATAACTGCAGGTTATTACATCGATTTAACAACAGCAATTTACATCAATATAGTGTCCTTCATGTTGAAAGGATGTCTCAGCACCTCACACAGCTCATTGAGCACCTGAGCTGGGTGGGGGGTTGAGTGTGGGGGGGTGGGGGAAGATAGGGGTGGGCGTTGTAAGGTGGAAGCAACGAATTCCAGAGACTGGGAGAGAATGTCTGAAAGGTCCTGTTTGCCTGTTCAAGTGGAAGTTAACGATCCCATGGCACTATTCAAGTGAAGTGAAAGAAGTTTCTCCTGGTGGCCTGGCCAACAATCCCCAAAATAAAATTGATCATTCACTTCATGGCTGTTCGTAGGACATTATTGTGGCAAATTGGCTGAAGCATATGCCCACAAATACACCATCACTTACACTTCACTGTAAATCCTGTGAAGCACTTTCCCAATATGAAAGGTGCTATACCAAATGCAAGGATTATTATTATCTTGAATTTGAAGATCTTACATTAGGTAGTGTGTTCACAAACTATCCAAGTCATACCCGCTGGTTCTGGAATGCTATAAATGTTGTAGTCATAAATCTTGGTACCATTTAATAAGCAACATCATTTTCATTTATAGTTTTGCTTTGGAATGGAGTAATAAAATGAACTGAAAGAAAAAGATTGTTATTGTATGCAAAAGCCAAGATAGAAAATTGAAGCTAATCTACACTGCATTGTGTGTTTTTATCCGACAGGCAATCATTGAATGATCAATACAATTTAAACATCCTGGGCTGCTGCCCAATAGTTTCCACTATTGAAAACTAAACCCACTTAAAACTGCGTAGAGAGTTAGATTGGTGTCTTGAAGGAAAGTCAAACGACTTATGTAGATAACGAAAAGATATTCCTGTTTGAACTCTTTGCCCTACTTTTTACAGTCCATTGGCATTGTAACCTCTTTTTGAACTTGTACTTAAATTAATGCTGCTCAGAGATGACAGTTCTCTGGTGATGGGGCTGGAATAAGGTATTTGCAAGCTCTGCAAGTCTGAAAACAGATGACCTATAACATGGTACAATGAGTTTAAAAATAGCTTGGTGGGTAAATTTTCTATGTAATGAAGAATTGCGGTTAAATACTTCGGTAACAGTTTATTGATATTGAATAACATCTTAAACTAGATTCATCAGTGTAAAAGTGTAAAAGTCATTCAAAAATAGTTTGTATAACAAATTATCAATTTTTAAAAAGCTGATTTTGTTTGCACTGTGTATACTTAGCTATTTAGTTATACATTATATACGTTTTGTAATATCCAATTGTACTAACTCTCTAAAGATAGGAGTTGATGTTTGCTTTGTATGTTCATCAAGTTGGAACACTTTTGTTAAATCCACTTTTGTAATTCAATGTCAATTGTATTAAGTAATCACAGATAGAGCGCAAGTAATTTCTGGATACAGAGCAAAACCGTGACAATTGTGCACAAACATGTGCTTTGGTTGAAGGCTCCCAGATCGCTGCCTCCTCCTCCTCCTTTACACAAATGTGATTTCTCTCCCACCTCTTTTTTCACATCAGTTTCTCTTTTACCTTCCTGAGTCATATTAAGATTTAGTGTTAAATGAGTGCTGACTTGTGCTGAATTTTGTATTGCGGATCTGCACCCATCAGCAGTAGGGTTGAAATGACTTAAAATTGCTTTCCTATCAACTCCTAACAGCCAGAAGAGGGGAGAAATTTCCAATCTGTCGATTTGAGTTGGATTAATCCAAGGACCCAAAGATGCACGGTCACTTTTGTGAACCACCACACCACCCGGTTCCAAATATTCCAATCATCCCCAGATAAAATGAATCATCCACTTCACAGCTATTTGTGGGGTTCTTGTTGTGAGCAAATTGGTTGTCGTGTTCACCTACAAAGTACACAATCACTACACTTTACAGTGATTCCTGTGAAGTGCTTGAGATGTCCTCCCAACGTGAAAGTCGATAGATCAAGTGCAGATATTAATATTGTTATTAGAAATATTGGGTCTAATTTGTAAGCCAAGTTTAATGGGCCAATTTTAACTACTGTCTGAATTTTAAAAGCCATTTAATGTGTGATTATTTGTAAAACAGTCAAGTGAATTTTCCAAAAGGTGATGTTGCATCAAATCTGTTTTGCAAACATCGCAAATTAGATCTTGTTATCTATTTTGATAGGAGAAGTGTACATCTGTAATGTAGCACACAGAGTGCGCATTCAATTCCAATCAATTTTCTCTGGAATTTCTATGTGTAACTGGGATGCATAGGATTCTCAGTTTGGTTTGGAAACTCTTAAACATGGTGATGGGTTTCCGCATGTGTCAATGCCCGGCTGACCCCCCAAAATAATACTGTGGCGTGAAATAAAAGTGGGACAAGAGATAACAGTCCTGATTTTTTTTATTAATTAGTTTTCAAAACATTACAAGACCTGATAAAGATCAAATTGCTGAAGTATGTCTCACTCATCAACTCATTAAATGGTCGTATAATGTGAATAATTGCTTGGATGTGGCTCATCAGTTTTGTTTAGACTGAACATGGTACCATTGGCCATGTCTGGATTACAACTAATGTGGTGATGGTCATACCACTCTGATGCTAGCATTCAGATGTCAGATTTCCAGACACATTATAATGTTAAAGATAAATATTGTGTCTCCTTTTGTACTGAAATATATTGCATTTCATTTCAGCTTGGTATAACAAATTACATTTGTAGTCTCTCAGGTGAGAGGCCTGAGCAGACACATTTGGAGTTATGAAAGATTAACTCGGCTTTGAGTTGTAATTAAAGGTGTCTATGGGCACAGTAGCTCAGTCGCTTATGATGCAAAAAGCACTAGATGTATGTCTGGAAAACACCAATGAAGAGAACTTTCATCTGTTTTGTGTGTGTTTTAGGGGAAAACTGTATGGTGTAAAGGTATAATCATCAGAATTGCAGTACAGAATCTACAATAGAATCTACCCGGATGTCTGACATAATATACTATGCTTAGGAATATCCAAACCTGATTGAGAGTTTCACATATGTCATCCACCAACACATGGAAATGTCCCTGTATCCTTAGATGGAGCGTAATTCCAAAGAGAATCAGGCCCAAACAGGCAAAAGCCAAAGTTTGGGGACCCCAGAGTGAGTGTTGGGGGTACTGCTGGAGTTTAAGCAGCTAAAATTGCACAGTTTGTCATTGAGAGCATTGTCTGGCAAGCTTCCTACTGCTTGAACAGCTAGGAACAGTGCTGTACTGTGGGGAGGCTCGATTCTCAAATAATTTAAAAAAAACGACATGGTAAAATGTCAGTGTGACAGAGCTGTCCTGGCTGCACCTGTCCTGGGTTTACATTTGTTTTTATTTGGAAGTTGAACAAAAATACCCATTTGTGGATTGAGAGTAATAGGTCGCCTTGGAGTTCAGAAAAGCTGAGGGATATTTCTGCCTTCAGTAACTATGTTCCATTATTAAATAATAACCAGGACTGTAAGAGATTGGTGCCATACATTTCATAAAATGCAACAAGAGTTCAAGAGTTGTATCACTGTGGCAGAGGGGGTGAAAGAGGTCACTGTACTCTCCTAAAAAGGATTTAGGAGAGACATTATTCATGTAGGTTTTGTTTTCAAAAGAAGGATTATACGAAGTAGGAGCTAATAAATTATTTGCACTTTGTCTAAGTTGGAGAATAAGGGAAAATGATCATAAAGTTGAAGACCAGTAGCAAAGCTGAAATTAAAAGTTCTTCTGCCAGTGGATGTTTAGTTTATGGAACAGGTTGGTTGCCTCTCAGTATAGTGAAAAACAAATTCATTTAAAAATTGCAGAGCGGTATTCTGAGCTACGGAGTTCGAAGGGTATAAATTATGACCATGTTCAAAATGAAAATTACCAGTCTTAGTTACAGCCTGAATGAGAAACTTCATATGAATGATAAAAATACTAATAATCCATCCGTTTGCTATAGCACCTTTCAGGTCTGGAGGATGTCCTAAAGCTCTTCACAAGACGTGCCCGCAAACCAAAAGGCACTACTACACTAAATGTAAGGATTACTAATTATTATTATTATATGCTGCATTAGCCAGTTATTTTATTGACTAATTGTATGTTTTTTTAATTCATCTCAATTTGCTGCTTGATTGTTTTGATTTGTTGCATACATGTCACTGATCCCACTCATAATTGAAGCATGTTACATGTGTTCAGAGCATTGTATTGTAAATGTAATGTATAACAAAAGGGTGCTCAACATAATGTTTCTCTTTAAATTGAAAAAGCAGTTTGAAGAGACAAATTGCACAGGAAGCTTGTTAACCCTTGCTGTTGAAACAAACTGCAACTAGTTGTGCATTGAATTTGCATTCAATACAGTATTGCTCTGAGATACTCAGATTTATGGCATGTACCTTTGATATTGTCTACTTCTTTTTAAAATTCTTATAGCGCCTTGGAACGTCCTCCCCCAGCACTTTGGGGAGTCCTCCCGACGTGAAATGCGCTATACAATTGTAATTTTGTTGTTGTTGTAGAATTCTTTCTGCCTGGAAATGTAACTATACTTGAGCTTATGTGCTGATACTTTTGTGAGGTATGCTTGAACAATGAGAAAAGTATACAAGAAAAAATTTAGACTCTGTATATCCACACAGTGCAACACATTTATGCTGTACACACAGCACTACTTATGCCTAATTTGGAGACATTACACACTCATCAACAGTGAACCTTTAAAGAGTGCATCAGGTTTAAAACTTTTTCTTATCTCTCCTGTCTGAAACATGCCTGACCTTCGTTGGAACACTCCTTGAGACTTGACAGACAAGCACAGGTGGGAGCTGTCTCTATATCAAACAAGTGAAAAGGTCACAGGCAAGACTGCTATTATTAAATGTCTTGCGCTAAATACTTTGTCTTAGTGTATATCAATTTCATTGAATCCTCAGTTTTCATATTAAGTAAAAACACATGCAAAGAGAGAAATGCCATTTCTTTGCCTCCTTGCTCTTATCTGCCAAAAGGTTTGCATTTTATTTAAAGGAACATTATTCAGGGAGAGAGGGCAGGGGGAAACATCCGGTATAAAGTCAAGAAATATCTCTGGCTGAGAGGAGATGTTTTCAATTGTGGCATTTAAGGTGGCATTTAAGAGACCCATTATGTTATATCTGTTGACCAATGAAGACCCATTTGGATAACATATCTGACAAAGCCAATTCCAATCAGGTTTCACTTTTGTGAGGGGGTTGTTAATATGGTTCCTGTGCTGCTCCCATGTTTCAAGAAAATGACTTCAAAAGGAATCTGTCTCTTCAGTCAATCATTTGCATCGATATCTCAATGCTTCAATTCATTAATGCATCATGGCTTGCATGCTTGTCACTTCATGGCTATTTGCGAGACGTTGCTGTATGCAAATTGGCTGCCACATATGCCCACAAGAGACTCGGTCACTACACTTTACAGTAATATTCTGTGAAGCGCTTTGAAGCATCCTCCCATTTTGATAAAAGCGTTTATCAGATAAAAAAACCCTTCCATTGAAATAATAATAATCCTTGCATTAGATATAGCGCTTTATCACATTGTTGAGACATCCCAAAGCACTTCGCAGAATATAGTGTAAAGTGTGTTTTGTGGGTGAAATAACATCTTTCACATTGGGAGAACAACAAGGATTATTATTGTTATACTGTTGACTTGGATACAAGTCGATACAAATGGTAGGCAAAAACTTTTTGGACCATCCCATCAGCTGCCACATCTACCAATGCGCATGACTTTTGTATGTCAAAAGTCACGATGCATAAATGTCGGCATATGATGCAGCCAAAGTGAAAGCACACACCATTTCAGCTTTCAGTGTTGATCCCGGGTTACAGTGCAGGTCTCACTCTGAGCAGTGCTTCAATTTACTGCCTGATCCGAGGTCAAATTCACACTAATCTTTCGCTCGCCTGGTAACAATCACTTTCTTTTTAATGCCAGTATCAAAAATATGTGCAATTGACAAAACAAAATACTCCTGTCTTTTTTACTTTGCAAGAGCTTGAAGGAAATAACATTTTAGTTGCTCCCATTAATTACCAACTGTTCTAGTATATTTAAAACGAGAAATGGGATTTACAATTCAATCCCTTTAGTGCTAATTGGCTGTTTCTTGGCATTTTATTTGTTCATTTGTATTCATTATGTGTTTTGATGGGTCTTGTCCTCCTCAGAAATTCAGTTCATTGAAATGGAGGGAGGGCTTACTGACCTCGGGTTGGAATGATCATTTCAACATAATTGTTTCAGTCTGAGGTCGGTGAGTTCTCTCCCCATATGAATTCTTGTCAACCATCCACCTTCCTAATTGACATTCCATTAAAAATAGCAGGGGGAAATAAAAAGAGAGTTTAAGCCTCAATTTAAATAGAAGAATCCACTTTATTCTACTTTGTACTGTAAGTCTGCTCTCCTTGGCAGCTGTAACAAACTCGCCATGTCCTTGTGTTCACTGATGGGCAGTTAGTTAGTGGGATTTAGTTCTGTTGCAAGCATGACAGATCCACCTCAAACAAGTTGGTTCCCTATCAACCAGCATTGTTAATCTTCTTTAAAGTTTAAAGTTAGCTGTGTAACTAACTACATTCGTTTTTCATGCTTTAACTGGAAGATATTGTCTTTTTGTTTTGTGCTCCTGTTATAGTTCACATAGTTATTCTACAGAGTGAACATGGATCACTCTGAATTCCCACTTATAATCCTGGATTTGGTATATAGCGAACCAACAAGGTTTTCTCTGGAACTGCTAAGAGTATTGAAAATTTCATATTATTTATATCGAGCTTTGTATCATGAAGATAAAAGTCCCTGTAAAGAGAGGCTAAGGAAGGATAAGCATAAATATAACATTCAAAATCCAAGTTTAATGCCCATCTAAACCTGAGCTTTGTTTAGCTTTGGCTCAGATTGTATTTTTGTAAGTGGCAAAATGGAAACTTGAAACCGAGTCAAACGTACATGTTACCATTGAGCTGGAAGAGGGGGAACAATTTTTAAACAGTTTGAATTTAGTCTAGATTAGATGTAAAGCCATCCCTATGGTAAAGGAGAGGCTGTGGAGAGGGGAACGTGGGGGTGGGGGTAGAGAGGTGGGGGAAGAACAGCATAGTGTTCTCTTATTGAGTTTTTCATTGATGAAATATCTATTCCGTAGAGATTTTCCTGCAGATCTGAGTGTGCTATTTCAGGCTTGTACCGATTACATTTAACCACTTGAAGGGCTTGACACTGTATAAAGGTCTGAATAAACTTGCCTTTAATCTGGCATGAATCCAAACCAAAGCTTGCCTGTGTTTCGTTTCGCAGCACCAATTACTTATTTCCACTACATTCGGTTGAAGTTAAATGAATACAGATTGCAATAAAAATCTTAAAATTAGCAAATGAAAGAGAATTTTAAAGACAAGTTCACCAAGAAACAAAACATATTGGGACTGCAAGAAAATGGCTAAGATTAAACTCACTTCACAATAATGTGTTATCATAATAATACAATAAAACTCACAAATTGTATCAGTCAGGATAATAACGTTTAATATGACTTACATGTTAGTCAGAGTTGACGGAAAACTGTATAAATCGTAGAAAATCCGATTTAATCAATAATCTAGATTCCGCATGAGTAATTTAATGTAGCTGATAAGTAGACATGCGGTGATGGGTTAAGACTATATTTCCTGTGTCTTCATCCGTCACTGCATGCGCACTTACCAGCAAAAGCAGGAAATGAAGTCCTTCTGCGCATATGTCGACGGACGAAGACTACGTTTCCTGAGATTCAGTGTGGCTGATCGATGAGTGCACATGTGTCGATATGCAAGTACGTCATTTCTGCGATTGCAGGAGTAATGGAAGGTAGGGGGGCAGCTGTATGAGTTAGGAGGTGATTAATACAAGTATTGTAAAGAAATCTAAGTAGTTTTGATAGGAAACTGAATGGGCCTTGGATAAATGAACTACTTAAGCATTTATAAAGATTATTATAATAATAATCCTTGCATTTGATATCATGCCTTACCATGTTATCGATGAGTCTCAAAGTGCTTCACAGGATTTTACTGTAAAGTGCAGTGACCGTATATTTGAAAGTGAACATAAATTATTAGAGCTAATCCATATCGGTATTTATACGCCACGAGAGCCTCCACCCATTCCTCTCTATTTCCTTTTCCTTCACATAAGCATTGAGTTTCCTCTTAAATTCATTGACGCTTGCTACAGTCCTGTTTTTATTTGTATGTTAAGCTTACGTTTTCCTGGTTAGGCTAGAACTGAATTTGTACAATAATACTCCACTATGTCACTGCATTATCACTTTTCGATCGCTTTTTGTGTGAAAGTACAGCCCTCCTCCCCTTTCCTATTTTCTCCTCTGGTCTGCCCCAGGCCACAGAAACCTCAGGCAGATGACTTGCTCTTGTGCTTTTCCCAGATCTACTCTGAAGCAGCTTCTGGAAGGGACATGGGAGTGACCTGTTAGCAATGCTTTTTTCAGGTATTCCCCCTCCTTACACAGACTGGAGCTTCGCTCGGTGTCCTGGCCAACAATCCCTCAACAAAATTGGCTGTTATGTGGAAATTGCTGCGCGCAAATTAGCTGTCATGTTCGCCCATAAAACACATAGTCAAAACACTTTAAGTTTACAGTATATCTGGTGAAGGGCTTTGAGACATTTTCCGGTCATGCTATACCAAATAATAATAATAATCCTTACATTTGATATAGCGCCTTATCGTATCTTCGAGACGTCTCAAAGCGCTTCACAAAATATACTGTAAAGTGAATTGACTGTATATTTTGTGGGCAAATCATGGCATCCAATTGCGCATAGCAGTGTCCCACAAACAGTCGTAGATTGAGTGATCAGTTTATTATTATTCATTTTTGAAGGAATTATTACCCCCGGAAAAGCGATCCACCAATCGACTAACAACCAGATTCCTACTTATTGCTAGGTAAACAGAGGCATGTGGAGTAAGGCCACTTGCCCAACATTTTGCCCTGCTAGGATTCGAACCCAGGTCTCTCACTTGCGAGGCGATACTCTGTCCACTGAGCTATAGGCTGTAAGGACTTTTTTGTAAGGATTATTATTATTTATTATTATTCAGGATTTGGCTTTCTGGTTTTCCATAGTTATTGGGCTGAGATCGAGCAACTCAATTATATGGGATATCAGATTGAACTAAGCAGGAAAGGACTATGATTGAATTGTTGATTGTACTGTTCAGAGATTGTGGATCCTGCACAGTGTTGTGTATTTCAGGATTCCAATATGTACTTGTATTTTTCCTTTACGTTACAGTCATTATTAGATAATAACCAAAAACATGTTAATAAAAAATAATAATCCTTGCATTTGATATAGCATCTTTCACATCAGTAGAATGTCCCAAAACGCTTTGCAGGATTTTACTGTAAAGTATAGCGACTCTGTGTTTGAATGTCAATAATAATGCTTGAGAAAGGAAATATCATGACCTTAAAGAGAACATTCGGAACTTGATTTCTGAAAGTAATCTGCACTTTTGTGCTTCCATCTTGTGGAATGATCCTGTTATTTTCTTGGTTGGTGGGTATGTTGGTGATACTGCAACATAGTTTCATTGCTTAATTAAGCTGAAAATCTCTTGCTTTACACTGCAAAAAGGTCCTTTGTTGCAATTGGCACAACTGTTTATAGTTGGGAAAAATGTCCATTCTCAGCTGGGAAACATCCAAATCTTGGCAGGGAACGTAGTTTTTTGTAACGTTACTTGAACTCTCTGGGAAATGTCTGATTCAAGTGAATAACCTATTGGGGGCTCTGATGACATGACAGAATAAGAAAAATGAATGAGACTTATTATGAGGATTCTACAGACTGAGGAATTCATATGTGCAACATTTTACTGCTTCCAATCTTTCTGTCAAATTGCAATCCATATGGTAATGATTATCATAATCCATGTTATTATAACCAAATTTTGTTAATATTTTTTAAAAATCCACAAAATCGTTACCAGTTATAGATCTTTTGAGGTTCCCTGGTAATTATTAAGCAAGTCACGATGTAAGAAATAATCGCCAATATGAAGGAGAAGATAAACTATCCCATTAAATTATTATTATAATTTGGCAAGTGAATGCATTTTCCAATACTTACAACCATTAAAAACAAGCTTTGACAGAAAGTATTTTATGACATAGGCACGTTCTTCTGTATTAAAAACTGCAGCTACACAGATCTTCAAGACAGAGACTTTATTATTAGGAAAACGCAAGCCTACTCATTCATACCTGTGGTTGGCTGTGTGTGTGTTTGTGTGTGTGTGTGCGGTGTGCGTGTGAAGTCAGGGCCAGGCTGTTTCTTTTCAATACCCCACTGCAATTTAAAAACTTAAGATGTAAGATTTTCCTCGTCTGAGAAACAGATGGCCATTGCTCTGAGCGTCCTTCTGCAAAATTGGCTGGAATCAATAACTCGCTATGATGGCAACCACTGGCACAAACGTACAACCAACCATCATGGGTAGGGGTTGCAGTCCTGAATTTCAGTAGCACCATTACCGGGATTGCAAGCCCTAATTGCGGGCCACAAAAGCTCCAGCTCGGTGATGCCATGCAAACTCGTACCATTTGCTTTGAAAGATGTAAGCCTTTCTCAAGGAAAGTTTTTCTCAAGGCTCTTTGATAACTCGGCAATCAGCTACCTGCACAAGGATATTACCGATTGAGCCAAGGATATTATGTCAGCGTCCATCACACCTGCTGGCAGAATCAAAAACATCGTTCAAGCTTTAAGCCAAACCTAAGAAAGAAATCAAAAATAAAATGCACTTTACAAGTTCCTACTGAAGGATCTGCTGCAGTGCAAACTAAGCCCAGAACCTTGAAATTTGGACTTTCAGCAGAGTTTCAATCCTGGGCTATTCTTGTCTTCCCAGCTATTTAGCCTGCTAGGAAATTCCCCTGTGCAGAGACAATGCCACTTTAATGCAACCACCAGTAAAAACAGATAAATCACGTGGAAAGTAAGATATGGACAGCGTTTGCTGATTATAGTGAAACACACAAGGAAACGAACAGCATTAATGCTGACTGACATTTTAATTCTTACAGGCAAAATAGTTTACACTACTGAAAAATCAGAAAATTATTGTTTCTGACCACTAAAGGTTACAGTAGAGACAATGAGTAATGCAATAGTTATAGAAGTCACCCTGATGAAAGATTATTGGAAGTAGGTGTTGGGTAAAATTACTTCACAAATACTCACCGCGTTTTGCAATCCAGCTATCTGACATCCTCTGGAATCCATAGTAAATTAAATGTTGCAATTACTTAATCTGTCTTGTTTTACCCAGCTCCTCTGGGTCTGTCTGGGCACAAGAGCAGGTTTTGTACGCCTTTAGGTATTGAACCACTCTGTTATCCAAGTGTCATTTCAAATTGGCCATAAATGCCTTTAATCTCATCAACACCTTGGCTCCAACACAGACAAAGGGGATGAGGGTGTCTTTCTTTGCGGTAAATGGAAAAGGTTTTCAAAACTGTGGCTTCCACTGTTGTTGGTCACTATTTGTGGATGAATCAAAAAAAATACAGGGTTTATTTTGCATGCAGTATGTCTTAGACTTTAAAAATGATCTGAGGTAGGCTCAATTTTCACCCTTTTTTTAAAAAAAATGAACACAGTGTAAAAGCATAATAAATATATAACAAAAGAAAGTGATAAATATCAACCATGAAGCCGACTGTTTTAAAGGATGGCTGCTTTTTCATCCTTTTTTTAATGGCATGCTTGGTAGTACATAATGAGCTGCTAAGGGAGTAAACGTGAATTCCCTCCCTTATACATCATTTGATATATTTGAATTTCCCTTATCTATTTAGATAACCCTATTTTATCATTTATTATTATTATTATTTTTCCTATGGAGACATCCAGAGATAATGCAATTAAAGAAAAGGTGACAGTTTTAGCACTTCTCAGAAGGCAGCATTTAATGTTAACAAAACAAAATGGATGAATGTCAGTTTAATATTGCAGAGAGATTAAAGTCTGCATTCCAATCATTGTAAACAATTCGTAAGTAATACGAAATGCGCAGAGCACATGTGCATTTCTTAACAACAAAAAAGCTAATATAGTCATTAATAATGAATATATGATGTATCAATTTTTTCTGGTTGGCCAGGTGTCTGACACATACGGAAACTTATTGCCATGTTGCATCAGCAAGACAAAGATTATGATAACTTCAGTCTTAAATCATTAGGTTTTGTGTTTTATTATTTATACTGAAAGTGGTGGCTCTTTCCACTGTACTTGGTATTTAAACTTGTGGCTTTTTATGAAAGTTGTTTCCATCTAAAATGGATTTGTACGTACGAAAGCTTTTCGGGTGTTGAAGAAGAATCTAGAGTTAAGAAATTGATTAGATGGTGGAGGCCACTAATTATAGGATTTGAAACTGCAAGACATTTAAGTGCAACATTAATTACTTGTTCAAATGGGTAATTTACAAGTAGACTTGTTGCTGGGTTATATTAGTTTGAACATCCTTGAAACCCTTGACCAGATCATCAAAACAGAAGAGTAGCCTTTTCCTAAATACCTACAGAATTCTTCAGGAGAATCTGCCAGGATGTTAATGAATGTTACTATCCTGAGCTACAAAAAGCACATTGCAGATGTCAGAGATTCTTTCAGTTTTCCTGGGTTTGGACTTATATGCGATACTGCTGTTGGTTGGAGAATAGATTTCAACAAATAGGGTTTTAAGATGTACCCAATGCCATCTAACAGTGATTCCTTGAGAGTTGGATCCATTTAAATCAAAGATTGAGCCAGATTGAAAGAGATGCAACAGAATTGTAAGTTCAGTCCAGTGTTTGTATGTATGTATGTATGTATGTATGTATGTATGTATGTGTGTGTGTGTGTGTGTGTGTGTGTGTGTGTGTATGTATGTATGAGGTGTTTTAACATTGTAAATCAGTTGAGTGTATATTGAGCATTCTCATATATGGCTATAAAGGATGAGCTTATTTAAAGAAGGTGCTTGTGGCTTCATGAGTGTACGATATATGGCCCGCAGGACCCCTAGAAAAATCTCAAAAGGATATAATTGCTTTTTGGATTGCTCTCAGTGCTTTGGGGTCACAGTGAAGCAGAAATGATGATCTGCCTGACTGACCAAAGCAGCCATGACTTGACTAATGGCGCCACACTTGGCAGACTGGCTGATGTTTGCAAAATCCCCGATGGATGCTTGAAACAAACCAGTGGCATCATCACTGAGCACTATGGTTACTTTGCCGCACTCAGAATCAGCAGTAAAACCAAACTCACCTTGTGGATCCACCTGCAGATGCTAACTGTTGTGCATTGTTTCTTAGAAATGATCCTGAAGAATCCTTTACTCACAGGTTCTCTTCTTTCCCTCCCTAGTCTCTATTTTCTTTCTTTATTGCATTCTTATGGGTTTGTGATTCTCCTTTTAATTACTCTGCTTGAGTTAGCCTTTGCGGTGTTCAGGTTGTGTGCTAATCAGTTTTGGTAAACAGGTTGAAATAATTTTACCAAAATGGAGCTATAAAATGGCATTGCACTGCCTTTGTTTGCGCGTTTAAAGGAAAAAAATTCTAACCTCTGTTTCAGATCTGTACCTCTGGCCAATTTGTATTGTACAAAACAAAATGCATTTTATAGAGTTTAGGAAACTATAAAATGCTTTATCATTCTTTAAGATGATGGGAATAATATAACTTTCCGGTTAACACTGAATCAGAAGGAATAACATACAGAGATGATCTTGACCAGGGCCTCTTAAAGACATTTTAAACCTTTCAGCCACCTGTACCCACAGTGATAGTCTTGTATAATTCCTTGGCAACCATGTTAACCTTTCACAGCTGTAAAGTGTATTGATCCAACTCCCACGCACTGCACCCTTCAGCAGCCAGATAAGAAAATCAACATTGCCAACATTGGTTCATAGCTAACAATGCCTCTATTTGCCAACACCTTGTGTACAGTATATCAAACCACCACTATTATCAAGCTGGCAGATCATACAATTATATGCGTTCCCATGGCACTGAAAATCCTGTTATGACCTTCTTCATGTTTTACACGTCACTTTGAGTTCTGAATTGTTTGCATAAAATATGACATAATGATCCCAGGGAAATTAACACTATGATTCAACACAAATAAGAATTAACACACATAGTGGTTTATTAAGTTGCTGCAAAGTCAGAGTGCTACAAAGTATCTGCTTACAGTCAACTGAAGTCAATTATTGCTCATTTCGTTGTGTAGTGGGGGGTGGGGAAGGGAAGTCTTGTTTATTGGAGCAGCGTCTTATCCATTTCACCATGTTACCAAACGTAATAAAAGATAATACTCAATCTTGCCCTTTAAGAGAAATTCTAGTGAGATTTTTGGAATTCATTTCAATAACATTGGTGACATTTGCGCAAGATCCGATTCTCCTCTGACAAGATTATTTCTGAGACATCATCATATATTAATATGATCTCGGAAAAAGAGTGTTGGACATGATAATGAACGTGATTAGTCTTGTTGCCGCAAAACTGTACTTCTCAACCTCTTCACTGGGCAATGTGTGAACAATGTGGGATTAATAGCTCCAAATGAGGGGTGATCTTTTGGTTCATATGTCTGCATTTTCCTAATTTTTTTAGTTTGTCCTTTGCCAATTTTTCCTTTCCTCCTCCTCCTCCTCCTCCTTTGGGCATTTTTAACACATTTTTTCCTTCTTCTAGTTTATGGTTTCATGATCGCTCTCTTGAACTAAACATACAAGATACACGATGACTCCACTTCACAGTGTATCCTGTGAAACGCTTTGAGATGTTCTCCTCACATGAACAATGCTTTATCGAATGTAAGGATGATTTTTGTTATTTATTATTGTTGATATGTGAGTCGGGATAGTGAATGTTTCAGATTATTCAACCAAGTGGACATTATAGCTGCCCTGATTTTGCCCTTACCTGATGACATCCACGCAGCTGCATCAAAGGTCCACAGTCAGGAGCATGAACCCTGATCATTTTCCTTCTTCTCTATGTCAAGGCAGTGATGCCATATCATACTTCTCTGCCAGCAGAGATTACCTCATGCAGCACAGAGCAGGGAATCAAAGTTGGGACTTTCTCAGTCTGTATGTCTTAGCTCCCAAGGGATAATCTCACTGAGACAACCTGATCGTATTTAAAGACTTATTTACAGGACTTTTTTTTTAACATGATATTCCCTGGCTAATGTGAAACAAATTTCAGCGGAGATCCTGAATGTGAAATGTTTCACAAAATGTGATGTGTTGACAAAGAATGGGCGGTACCACAAATTTTTGAAATACCAGTGGCCAGAAAGGATAAAAGGAAAAATCGGACATGACTTTTTAACTCAAATAGAATTGAGATGACAAGAATTCCAAATTTTAGATGGGGATTCAAAAGGAAGGTGGTGGTGGTTCAAATCCATTAAACCATCAGTATTAAGCTACACATTTACAATGTTGATCCATCCCCCCCCACTTTTTCCTTTCATGACTCTACTTACAACTGGGAGCCACTCCATTAACCTCAGCAACAAGAACCATTGGAGACATCGCATTGTCTTGCATTTGAGATGGTCCTATAGGCTGATTGTGAAACAGCACACACAGGAGATGAGGATTTTTTAAAATAATTGGTAGCAACTTTAATGCATCAACATTTAGAAAATGAGCGTTAGAAACGTATAAACAAATAGAGTCATCTAATTGGAAGTGAATTAGCTTATAGAACATATTGGTTACAGCAAGAAAAGCGTCTTTTGTGAAATTGTTCAAAACATCACCGCATTCATGCTCTACAAGTCTTAGCCAAAATGGTCACAAGATCACAAAAGAGATTCAGATGAAGAAAGCCTTTTGGCCCATTTTTAACCTCATCCTTTCAAAATCCCCACCCTGGCATCACTGCATCAAGCTGTTTTTTTAACGTCCACTCTGTTCCAGTTGTTGATTACTCCCTGGGTAAAAAAAATACTTCCTGGTGTCACCCCCGAAATTAGCCTGTGCTGCCCTAAACCTATGTCTTCTTGTCACATCATGATTTCACAAAGAAACTCACAAGGCCATTTTTTGTAGGCAACTTCACTTAATCATTCTACTGTACTTTTACAGACAACAAAGCACCAAATGCAATATTCTGAATACTATATTTGTTTATCCACGGCACTGCAATTCTTTTGATTTATTTGAGAATTAGCCACGTTATCATAACTGGATAGCCTTTTGAGGACTAAGGATTTTTCTTTTAAAATCACATTCCAAAATAAGATGATTATTTTAATCCTTCAAACCAGAAAATAAGATTCCTCTAATTCTCCAGTTCTTTCATAGTGATCGTTAGAGATGTCAGTTGAGTCATTTGATAAATGTTTACAGCGAAAGATGTGAAAACAGTACAACCCTGTTATAATGTGGGTTCACTTATATGGGTCTGGACCCTGACACTTACTTGCCAAAAAATCCCAAATGTGTCCAGCAAGCCAGCCGGCTCACTTCAAATTGTATTGGCTTGCTTCGAACTGCTGGCACTAAAAATGTAACAGACATCTCAGTTATCAGGGTGCCAGCTATGCACTTGCAGCGCACTGGAAGTGGTGTTGCTGGCAACCTGATGATCTGGGCCAATAGAAAAGTCCGGTATCACTTTTGCAGCGGAATCCGCTACAAACGCCCTCCTCCGCTACAAACCTGCTACCAAATGTAGTTTCTGACCCGCGGCTTCCCGGCTGTTTACCTGACATCACTGTGGGCGGGCACAGCTCTGGACGTGCATGCCTGGTGTGGCGCAAGTGGCAAATGGGCTTCAATCAGAGGCCCGGCTGTTGTGATTGTCTGTGTGTGTCTCTCTGTGTGTCTCTGTGTGTCTCTGTGTATGATTGTCTGTGTGTATAGGTCTCCATATGCATTTGTGAGTGTCTGTGTGAGTATGTCTGCGTCTCCCTCTCCTCTGTGTGTTTGTGGATGTGTGCGTGTCTCTATGTGTTTGTGAGGGTCTCCATGTGAGTGTGCGTTTCTCTCTTAGAATGTGTGCCTCTCTGTGTCTCTGAGTGTGTGTCTGTGTCTCTCGGGGTCTGTGTGCGGTGTCGGTCCTGAGAGGCAGGAGGGGGTGAGCTCCTGTAGCCTCGCTGGTGCCGCCCTCCCCCCACCAAAAAAGGCCACCCAATTTCTGCTAAATAAGCAATTAATATTGTTTCTGCAATAATCTAATATGTGTTATTTCCTCATGTTTAGTTTTTATCAATAAAGTGAAAAAATGTAGGTTGGCAGTAAAATGTACCTCAATAGTACCAATCAACTTCCTGCCATTTTCTGCAAAATGTGTCAAAAATAGCCCGGCAAATTTGCACAGGATTGGCAAATCTCTACGCAATTTTTGGGCAAACATTTCTGCACTTTTCTATTGGCCCAGCTGATGACCCAAATGTCAGTAGTCAGCTGGCTGGTGGACAGGAAGCCTCCTGGCTTCAATTCGGAAGCACTCACCAGCAATCATGCCCCTTTCGATAGCCGGTTGGGATAGTTTAGAGATTCTCCAATGCGTTGTGTTTTGATAGGGTTCTTCTGTATTTTGAAACTCAAGATACTTCAGTATTCAAAGCATTTGCAGTCCTTTGAACCAGTTCTTTCATAAATGCAATGATTGTTTTTCTCTATCCCGCACAATTAATAGCAGTATCATCACCATGAAATAAAATCAATCCTTTTTCACAGGATCGCTACTACTTTCTTCTTGAAAGTACAACCAATACAGTGAAAACAGGTAAAGTGTAAAGCACACTATGAAATCATAATGGTACATAGTGACAAGAAGCACAACAAAAAATACAGAATAACAGACTTTCCGTACCATGTGTTTTAAAACCAAATCATCTGCAAAAGGCTCACTCTGAAGCCATGATCCCTGATTCTTAACATCAACATTCAAAGGTTCACCTGCCTGCTCATTTTCACACATTTTTTCATTAAAACCTTCTGGTTCTAATGGAGAAATGTTAGTAGTGTCATCGTCGTCAATTTCATTATCATTGTCCTCTTCGATGGGTGCACTTACCAATATTACTGGACCTCTGCGTTTGCGATTGGAGCTGGGCTCAGAGCTGTGTCTTTTCTGCACATTATTTTTCTTGCCTTCTGAAATGCTTGAAGATGATGCGGTTGGGTCCAGCGTCACATTATTTGTAGGCCTAACCACCTCTTGCCCACTCCCCTCGTTCACTTCCATCTGATGATTATCTTCCCAAGCAGCTATGCTTTCAAAATGGTGAGAAACTTGTGATTCAGCAAATGTATGAATTGCTTCACCCTGATTCTCGATAGGGTCTTCAGGGCCTTCTCCAGAGTGTTGGTTACCAGTTATCTCAGGTACTGGTTCTAATGCACAGCTTGCTTCCTCTTCTGCTATCTCTGGAGGAGCAGAAACTATTTTGTTCATAGTTTCAGACTTTATGTCATTTGCAGTGTCATGTAAATATGTAAATACTTCATTCTGGGGTTCGACTCTTTCATCGTTGGGTTGTAAAATGATTTTTATATTTGGCATTTCTTCTGCACCCTTTAGATCAGACGTTAATGCTGTTTCCACTTCACTGCATTTTTTAACATCTGCTATACTATAATAATGGGATTCTTCCATATATCTCTTAACGTTCATCTGAATCTTATCCTCACAGTCCACCTTGTTATTATGCATTTTCTCTTCCGGCAGTTCTGCAGAATTGATGGTCAACTCATTTCCATCCTCTGTGTGCACATGTCTTATCTGACCATATTCCTCTATTTTAAAGTCTACTTCCTTAGAAACATCTTCAGCTATTCCTTCACAAGTATTAGTGGCTTCAGACGAGATTCCTCCTGCTCCGGCATCCAAAAGATGAGGAACTATCTTCAATGAATGTGGAACATCTTTTTTCAGGACCACTAGGGCATCAGTGATCAAGTTTTGTTTCACAGCCTGTGTATCATTGTATGCTACGACTGAATGCTTTACATCTCCCGAAAGTCCAAGTGATGTCTCTTTATCCGGAACTATTCCGGGGTAACACGACACTGCAGCAATTTCTTGCTCTTTTGTATTTTCCTCGAAATTGCTGACTGTATTCTTTACCGTCTCCTCACCTCCTGCGATAGCTTCAGCACTTAGTAAGTTTTTATGTTCAGAAAATTGTGGATTGCACTTCATGGTTTGTTCATGAATAACATTGATTTTGGAAGGTTTTTTATGATTTGGTATCAACTCAAAAGTTGAGGTCTCCTCCTGTACAGATTCTGAAAACATTGCAATGTTTGGAGAAAATTGTGTGGCTGTGCATTCTTGTGACATAGTTGTGACAGTTGTTCTCTCCTCTTTCCTAATTTCGCATAAAGCATCTTCAATTGCTTTCTTTACTATTGAATCAACTAACCCATGAGGTGGAGCATCAATGAATTGTTTCGTATTTTGAGTAGCTATAAGTGTATCTTTTTGATCGCCACCAATACGTGTATCAACCCCTAGACTTTTTACAGGCATCTCATTATTTACAGCAGAAGCTTGATATTTTTCTTCATCCTGAGGACTATCAAGTATTGTTTCTTCAATCTCTCTACATTTTTCTGCAATTTCAACCTTTAATGCATTTGCAATTTCCAGATGATTTGAAGATGGAATGTCCTCAAGACCAGTTACTATCTCTTTTGTCTCTACAGTATCTGGAGCATTGTGCACATGTTGCACCGTTTCTACCACAGTTTCTTCACAATTTAAGTGTGCATTATAAGATCGTTCTTCTTTAATAGCAGCTTTGAAAGGACTGGACATTTCTTTTTCAATCTCAAAATGAACTGCAGTAGACACCTTGTCAATCGGATCTTGCACTTCTGTCTCCTTATTTGCTAAAATTATTGGTTGTTCAGAAAAATCTAGGTTGTCCATGTCCTTTTCTTGCCTTGCATTGTCTTCATTTTCAGTTTCAGTGTAACACCAGGGTTTAATCATTCCTTGCTCACAATCTGCTTTCATTAAAACCTTTCCTCCTTCTGATGAGATTAATTGGCTGGATGATACACTGATTTTCTGTGGCTCAGACTCCAGTTGAGTACTATTGCACAATAAAGAGATGAGGGCAGACTCTGATTCATCAGTTGATGTATCACCAGTTAGATAAACAGGTTCATCACTTGCATCTTTAGCATCTGTTTTCTCATGCAGTAAATCTGTAGATTCTGATGAATTATTGGAAGGTTCACCACATCTGTCTATGTCTTCAACAGTCACCAAATTCTCCCATACATCATTAGCAGAGACATGCTGTGATTCATCATCTGATAAATGTAATAGACTGCTTATGTTTAGCATAGATTTAGTGGATGTATCAGTCACATATGATCTTAAAGCTTCTTCCCTTCTCTGAGACTGAGGAGAGTTGTCTTCATGCATTAAATGTGTTTCATTTATACAAAACAAATTAGAAGATTGGGTCATTGTGTTTTCATTGTTTGTAATAATGTTTGCACTGTTGGTTTGCACTGTTGTATTTATATGTCCCTCGTGACTCTGACTTGAGAGATTGCAAGTGCTGTCCAGAACCACTGCAGGCAACTCTGATTCTTCCCCTTGCTTTGTCTGGGCCGATATGTCATTGGTTACATCTGTGAGCTGAATGCTTTCAATCTCTTGCTGGTGAATGAGTGGTAGTCTGCTGACGGTGAGATCATGCTTCCCATTCTTCTCTTCATTCTCAGTGTGTGATCCTTCCACAAATGCCAGACTTGTTTCCTGCCCCCTCGGGTTGGTCAGTGAAATATGCAATGACTGACATATCTGTTATGGTGAAATCATCGGTGGTTAAATTTGACATCAATACGTTTAGGAATTTCATTCAAAATTCTTTCCACATATTTAAGGATAATACTGTGACGCTTTGCTAATAATAACCAAAAAGGCTACTGTTCAAAAACAGGGTGAGGGATTAACTATTTAAATTTTACTGCGAACTTATTCTGGGAACTTGAGAGTAGCTTCCAGTTTAGGAATATCACACAATTTGGGGCTCTAAGTCTGCAGTCACTAATGGAACGTACTCACTGCCCTTGTTACTGACTTTGCAAACTAAATTACATCTAGCTCCAAGCAGTGGAACGAGTACATGCTATTAATCAGATTCCCTAACTAAAGAGTTGTTAAACTTCCTCCTACTTGGTCTGGGAAGAATTACGTACGTAACCAGAAAAATCCCATCGGTTATGACATCTAATTTACAACCATTGACCAGTGAAAATACCTTGTCAGGGTATTAGTCTGAACAAATAAAGGGTGGAAGCAGGTCAAAATAACAATTTATCCCTGAGAATTTGTGTTTTAAAACCAAACATAGTATTAAAAACTGGAAACAATCCCAATGAGACACAAGTCAAACAAAGTACAGTAATTAACTCTACCTGATCAATTGTTTGCACCTCAATTTCATTCAGGTAATTGTATGAAAAATAATATTAGTTGCCACATGATCAACCATTTCCTTGATGAAAATCTAATGCTGCGATTCTACAAATATAGAATATCTTCAAAAAAAGTTTAGTGAAATGTCCTTTGAAATGTTGAAAGAACTTGTAATAATCATTGAAACTATATAGTCAATCTCTGTTGTTCCCTTGTATTCTACCTTACTTCAACATTTTCTAAATCAGTTTACATTACACTAACTCCATTTACATTGATGACGAGTAAATGCTACATGGGCTTTGAAATGCTGCTGTTTGGTGCTTTGCATATATAAAAGGCAAATTAATGACTAAAAGCTTGAGCAGGGGGTGTGGAGGGGGTTGATGGATGAAAGCGCAGATGAAGAGATGTATTAAAAATATATTAATGTCTTCTGTTATGGAAATGTGAATTAAAAAAGGCAAAGCCTACTGTTATTGCATTATTTAATATCAGCTGAAATCCCCATTTCGAACAGCCAGGGAAATTTACATAGTTTATATTATTTATAATTTTCTGAATGTAGAAATACGTTTTAAAAAGCATTTCACGAGAAAGCCCCATTTATTTAGATACTCAAGAGTAAAAACTTTTAATTAATAGACCTTTCCTACTTTTTATATAGAATCAAATATCCACACATTTTAAGTTGTAGAGTTTGAAAGTTACCAAGTGAAAAGTATGTGATAGTATTTTATGTTTCAGCGAATAACATACTTCTTGCAAGCAATACATGCCATTTGAAATTGGAAAACAGAACACTAAGGCTAAATTTGCCATAAATGTTTGTATACAGTGTACACAGTAGATGTCCACACAGTAACAAGGGCAGAAGTAGACCTTAGGAGGATATAGGTGTTGGGTTCCTCTCTAAAGAAACTTCACACCAAAGCTTTGTCTACTTACCTGGTTGAAACTAAATCGTTTTTTTGCCCCTTCCCCCCAAAAAAACACCTGCTGTTTTTTGAAAGAAAGCTACAAATGTAGTTTCCTTTTCCATGTTTCCTTATAGCAGTGTGTGTTTGTGGAGGAAGGTGGAGGAGGGTGTTTAATTTCCAGGCTTCATAATTTGACCACAAATTTTGGGGAGATCTGCATTGAAATTTCAAAAGAATCTCAACCCCACTGGTCTAAACAAGTTCACTGGAAATAAAGTTAAGTTAAAGTGTGTGCAGAATTAGCCGAATAGTTTCAGTGGAATTAAAAATGATGAATGTCCATTTTTGCAAAAATCGGATGCACAAAATATATTTTGCAGCTTCTCATGTTTCATGTCCACCCCGGTTCTATTTCTTTTTCCGTTATTTGATTAATTTGTCACAGGAACACTTTACACATTTGTCATGGGAGGTCACATGCTGTTGCCATCTCCCATGCCCCACGTGGGTTGCTGCCTATTATTACAAGGTCTGTTGCAATCTCTTCCATGTTTCACTTAATTGGCTAGATAATAGGAAACAGACAGTAGTTATCAATAGTATTTTTTTTCTTTTCTGCCAATTTCTCTTCTCCGATTTTCTCCCCTGCATTCCCATGTGTGTGTGGGGGGGTGTTGGAATAGGATTAGACATTCTACTGATGCTGGGCATACTATGGTACCTCACTTAAGTGGCCTTTATTTTGTGTGTAAACCTTGTGTTTGATATTTCACCATTCAATTCACGACCCATCTGCAAAGTCGAGGATCAAGCAGTGAGGTGGATTTGTGGCACACACGGGAAGCAGCTACAGGAAGGGAGGGCTGCGACCTACACTGACCTGTCCGTAAGCGCCCTGGAGGTGTTGTCGGCTTCACAGCGGGCACGTCTATTTGCCGAGGCTCATCGCATGAGGATCTGGATTAAGCAACTGGTGCTGAGTAAGCCTGGTACACAGCATTGGACTTGGACCTCAAGAACGTCAAGATGGCTAGCACGTCACAAGCTGTCCTGTAAAGGTTCGCCCACCACACTGAAGGCAGATGCCCGAGGAAATTAATCTGCTATCAGCTAAACTCTGAGGCTTGGGGTGACAACTGCCGGAAGGTGTTACCTGGAGTCTGAGTGCATGAACATACTTTCGTATGTCCAGCGCCTGGAATCCACCTTGAATGTCCACACACAACATGCACACTTTCCAGCAAGAGTCTCTGGATAGCAATCAAATGTGGTTGCTATATCCTGACTGATATTTCCTCTCTATCACGGCCTGGGGTAATAATAATCCTTGCATTTGATATAGCGCTTTTCACGTCGGGAGGACGTCCCAAAGCGCTTCACAGAACACACTGTAAAGTGAATTGACTGTATATATGTGGGCGAACGCGGCAGCCAATTGCGCACAGCAATGTCCCACAAACAGTCGTGGTTTGAAAATGACCAATTTATTATTGGTTTTGGTTTTGGAAGGATTATTATTAGGCGTGTTATTAGGTAGGGGTGAACATGGCACCTTTTGCTGAATGGAGCAGTGGAGCACTTTGTGGCTGGCTTCTTTGCTAACTTTCTCAGCTGAAAGTGGTAACATCTTCTGAACAAGCATATGTCATCAAAATGGACTGAAATACAGTCAAAGGAAAAGGAATTATTCCGATTGATGAGGCACAAATGAATATGTCTTACCTGTGTGTCTGGCTGCTGTTTATTTTTTGTTTTGCCTTCTGTGTTTTCGTCAAACAGGATTTCACTATTCCATTTTTTGAATGTATTCATTTCCAAATCCATCCATCCTTCCTCTTGTTGATCTGTGGAAACAACAGCTTGCACTTAAATTGCATATTTCACATAGGAAAGTGCCTCAAAGCATTTAAAATGGACGATGTGGGACACTGAGATGGAAGTGGTTGGGTGGGGGGGTGGGGGTAGGTAAAGCATAGTAAAAGAGGTGGAATTTTAGAAGCATATTGAAGCCAATGACAGAAGATGTGAGGTAAAGAGAGGGAGTTCCAGAGTGGGCACAGATAGGGGAGGAGAGACATGCAGCAGGCCCAAGTTAGTGGAGCGCAGGCAGGAAATAAAGAGGCAACATTAATTGTTTGTCTTTAGAGTGGTGAGTCAAACCTGCTTAAAATAGTCATTTTATCATGTTTGTTCATACCTTCTGTGTTCGGTTGTGTCCCAAGGTTGATATCCAAAGTTGATTCGAAGGACTCTTTGCTGTATATTTAAAAAAAACATAAAGTAACATGTAAGAGTAAAGAAGGTGTCTTATTAGATACCATTTATTTATTCGAGATTCTACACCAGCAATAGTAATAGTAAAATTAATAGTAAGTTTGGAAAATATACCATGTTAAAGCACATTAAAAACACCAAATGTACTATTTATTCAAAGTCTATACATTAAGTGCCTTACTTGCAAATCTCAATGCGGTTTAATATCCTGCATGCAATATGTAAAGTGGTTTAATTGGCCTTGGGATCAATGTCACAGACTAGACTTTGTATGTGAAATTAGTTCCTATCTCTCATGAATACATGGGAAGGCATTACAACAGCTGGTAACTCTATTGAAATTAAATCTAGCCCAGCATGCGGGCAAACTGTTGGGAAAGTGCCATCCATCTTCTCTCTGAATCTCAGTTACAGTACTTCTGCTGTTTGAATCTCAATTGTCCCTTCAGTCTTCTGTTACCAAATGTCAGATGAGGCAACACTAACCTTGAAGCTTGGCTGAAATTAAAAGTTGCGAGCTTGTCAAAATATAATGCATTCTAAATTATCCAAACCATGTGGGAGACGCAGCATTAGTTTGAATATTTGAGAGGCTGTTTTCCATTTAGCATTACCAAATGATGTTTATAGAGCGATATTATACTCCTTCACAATGTTATTACTCTAGGCCTATCATAAAATAATTAAGTAATAATGAATAACCAGATGTACATCACTGGTGGGTAATTGAGGATAGGAGGTCAATCGCAAGGTTGACAGTGATTCTGAATCTCCAAACCCTCCCCCTTCCCTCTCCACACCCACTCACAGTGGAGCTGGAATCCTTTCTCAATCACAATTTCAGGCACTGCTTGATCCACCACCTTGTTTGTTCTGGTCCTTTGCACCTTTTGAAAACAATTACTGCCTGACTTTGCAGTAACCGAGAGCTCTGCGAAGAGCTGATGTAAAATGGATGACTGGATGAAATCCCGTTATATATTCTCACAAGGGCATCTTTGGTCCTACAGTGCTTTTTCAACAACTTGCATTTATATAGGGCCCTTCACGCGGGCTAGTGTCTTGGAGCACTTAACAATGGTGTAGTTTGATTTTGAGCTGGGGAGAAAAGGTAAGCAACAATAGGCACGGTTGAGGAAGAAAGTCTTCAGGTGTGATCTGAAGACGGGCAAAGAGACCAAGAGAGTAGCTAAAAAGAAGTGGGGTTCACCTACAGTCAGTACACTTCACAGTCTATTCTGTGAATTACTTTGAAATGTCCTCCCAATGTGAAAGGTGCTGTATCAAATGTAAAGCTTATTATTATTATTTCATAGATTGTCAGAAAGAGTCAAAGTATCCTCCTCAATGACTATTGGAAAAAAAATACTGGCTGGCAGTTTCAAATTAACACAAGGTTTTGCTGCATCACCGAATCAATGGATACCTTTTGCATATTTTCCTCCCCACATCCTACTTGGAAAATAACCTCATAAAACACTTGGCAGGCATAAACCGCATGAAATCAATCCTTTTCTCGTGCAGTTTGATGGACTCAGCCAGAAGCAAGAGATATTTAAGCAAGTCATTCTAAAACTGCAGCTATGCTAAGTCTCCAAATATACCCATACCGTCACAGCATAAAAAAATAATTCTTTGGACAGATGCGTTTGAGACGTGCAACAAACTTTTACGTCCTATCTGAGGAACATCTCCACCAAAGAATTGCTTTTGACACTCGAATGTTTGAAATCCAATGTCCAGTTACCATATCTATAATGCATAGCATTGGTGCTGTATTCAATTCTCTCAGTAATTCTCATTGCAGCTCCCACGAGAATAATGTGATTTTAAAATAAAGATCTCTTAGCAATGTAATACTTCAAGGAGCTGTGAATGTATTATTTCCTTCAAATGTTACTTTAACGTGGCAGAGTTTTAGGGGCAAAGTCCTCTAAAACTCTGGGGTTTCAAGAGGGAAGTAGATGGACATGAAGGATAGAGGCTTGAAGGGGTATGGGGATAAGGCAGGGAAGTGGGATTGAACGAACACCTTGTTCTGAGAGCTGGTGCAGGCTTGATGGTCTGATTGGCCTCCTTCTTTGCTGTAAATTTCTATGGTTCTAAAGTATCACTGCTCAAGGGTACAACTTTTATATCAGTGGCGAGCTTTCATCCATTCTGCCCCAGTGTCTGAAACTCCATCTGTCTTGCCTCCTCCCTCTCCACCTTTAAAACCCACCCTAAGACCTATCTTTTGAGCTGCGCTTTAGTCACCTTCTTCTCTCTCTTCAGCATCCCCAAGCTCGGCTCCCAATCAGTTGCATGAAGCACTTTGAATTGTCCTCCTGATGTGAAAGGTGCTATGTAAATGTTAATTATTTTAAAGCAGCATCTCAGTGGTCTTTATATCATCACTGTACTGCAGACTGCCTAGGAAGCAGGGTCATGCTTCAAGTGGGCAAGATTGCACTGTTAAAGTCTTTAATCACGGATGTTTCCACTCAAATGACAGGGAATTGGGAATGAAAGATTCAACGACTGCTTTGATTATTTGACAAAATGCTGGTTATATTAACAATATTGTCAAGTCTGCATAGATAGAACTTTAATATTTCAGGGAAATGCAATTAAAGGTACAAACTTATTTATTTGGAGCTCCAAAATTAATGTTTCCACTATTCCCCAATAGTTAACATTTATTAGTTTAGTTCAACAGCCGTATATTGCAAATACCTCCAAATATTCACCCACAAAATAAACACAGTAAATAAGCTTTTCAGTGTATCATGCAAAGTGCTTTGAGACATCTTGGCCACGTGATAAGATGCTAATTGAAGTGCAAAGTTAAAGCATATTATTCAATAGCACTAAGAGAGCATTCAGATGCTGAGACTTACTGTGGTGTTGGCCCTGTACCAAATTGAGAGGGGAGAATTTTTACAGTGCATTGCATTGCTGAACACTGTATGAATTGTTTTAAATTGCTTGAATTAGAATCTCATTAAGTTTTATGTAATATCCTAATTACTTCATTCCCCAGGCTACATTTACTCTCTTTTTTTTTCTCTATTTTGATGTAAATTCCCAGTTAAATCATCTTAATCCGGAAAAATCAACACACGAATGCCACCAGTGTTTAGACATCACTGGTATTCAGTTTGCTTTTGCAGTTGGAACCTGGGGAGGCTGCAACCTCTACATGTTCTTATCAAACTACAGCAAGTAGCATACCCTTAGGCTGGCAGGAGCTACACACTATGCCAGGAGGTCAAAATGAAAAGTCTGTACTAATATAATGATATGTCACTTTACTTGCTTCAAAATCAGAGTGAAGAATAGGGGTATTTTTCAATCTAGAGTCCCAAAGCAGTAAGCGGCTCATATCTTCCCTCATCCCCACAGGTAGAAATGCTCTTGACTTTTAACTGGTGAAGCTGATCACACGCAAAGTGTCTGTAGCACTGTGTCAGGCCTCCGTGACCAAATCAATTTTAGTGACAACTGAGGCACAATAATTTGCCCTGCTGGGTGCACAGTTGGTAGAGCTGATGAACTTCTCTTCTCCAGCAGAAATAGATTATCTCTGAGGACGAGCGAGCTATGTTTTGATTATAATTTGACCCCTGAATGACTGTTAAACTGAAGTGATGAGCAAACACTGCAGGGGATACCAGTAGCTTTGGCAAAGATTACGTGCATTCCTTCAGGACACTGAACATGATGCAGTTTATCTTAAATAGAACTGATAAATATACATTTTACTATGGAGACCTGGATGATCGGGGTGTGCACAATGACATTTACATTTCTAAAGAAATACAAAATGCGTGTAGAAAACCGACCTTTTTTTTTCAAATGCTTTGGCGCATTTCAAAATGTCGGCCAGCTTCCTGTGTGCTAAACAATGGCTGACTTCAGGATCATCAGGTCACCGCTGAAATCACTTCCTGTGCGCAATGAATGCCACAACGAAAGTGACATCGGCAGTGAACTGATGACCTTGAACTTGGACATCGTGGAAGTGTATGCAGTGAATGTGGAAGCACTGACTGATAAACATGCCAAGTTATAAAAATGGATTGGGAATTTATGGACTTCCCATTTACTTTTACATTTACATCTGAAATGCTGTACACTGTCCAGCACCTTGGGAAGTCCTCCCGATGTGAAAGGCGCTATACAAATATAATCTTGTTGTTGTTATACTGCGGTTCAACTCTACCATCTTTATGTCACACATTTTAGAAGACAGTGCAATTACATTGGGAAAAAATAGAGAATTGTGAGGAAATACTATTCTTAAGAACCTTAGAAATATTGCTGTGTATGGTGTGAATTTTTTTATTGAAAAAAATACATGAGCAAAAAAAATGCTCATTTAAGTCCAGTCCATTAGTGCTCCAAGTCTCTGCAGCAGACTGGCTGAAAGTTTATACTCACAGTCTGCATGGTCCATTCTTGATCTCAGCTTTGCTCATTACAAAGCACATCATCTGCCTGTTTTGTCAACTGGAGTATCTTGCATATGTGTGTGTGTGTCTGTATGTATTTGTGTGTGAGCATCCATGCACAAATTCATGAGCACACACAAATACGCACACACACATGTACACGTACAAATGCAAAGTATCTTTATGTCCACCATTTATGTTCCAAACTCCAGCTCTTGTTTCTATCTTGTTGTCAATCACCTCAATGAGAAGAGTCAGTCCAATTGCTCTCAGTGTTGAATGCTTTGAGTACTTGTCTTTCTTTCTGGACTAAGCACACTTGCTTAAGATAACCACAGATGCCTTTGCACAGCCATAATTATGGCCAGCTTCACCTCAATAGGTTTAACAGATGCTAACAAACACTGTGCAGTCACCCAATTCTGCTGCTGAGCCATCACTGTTGTCTGTAGTCTGCTCTGAAGGGTGAAACCAAACATTGGAAGAGAAAAATAGCTTCTGGCTTGTTTCATCCAAAACAAGGATTAAATGCAATTTTATGGTTTCTTTGATCGGCAGAGTGCTATCGAATTGCATTTTCTTAGCATGTACAGTGTATGTATGTAAACTGTTCTTTTTCAGCACATCTGAAAGTAATTGAAAATTATGCGCTTTGCTGTTATGCTATTGAGAAAATCTAGAAGTGCATCCAAGTTGTGTTTAAACGTAATGAATCAATGATAAATGTATGAACTTAATTTGACAGTTGCAGTGTAAGGATAGAGTTGTAAAACTTCCAGAGATTGAGGTTTAACTGTTGCCACGGAGCTGTTTGTAGGCATTTCCCCACCAGGGAGCCGGAGTAAATTGGAGGTTAGGTCACTCCAGGATGCTTTTAACACACGTGTTCTTGGGATCGGTTACAGCATAACTTTGGCAGATATTTTGGAGTTCACCCTTCTCTGTTGGGGGATGGTATGGTATATGTTACAAGACAGAGGATCTGAGCTGGGAGGAAATATACTTTTTAAAAGTGGAGAGAAAAGCAATTGATAAATGTAAGAGGAAAGGACCTCTGTGTTTATAGAATATTCTATTTTACAACGACTGACACAATTAAAGTGGACAAAAGAAACAAAGAGTGTTTTCTTTCATCCGCAGTTTTCATGTAATAGAAAGTTGCTTCATTGCAGCCAAGTAGCATAGCTGAGCGGAGTGAACTGGAATAACCACAAAATCCAGAAATCTGTCATTTTACTAACCCAGAAATGGCCAAATGTTATTCTGATGAGTCAGCTGTTGTTGCGAATCAGTCATCTGTCTAATCTGTAAAAGGATTAGCCGCTCCCTATGGAATCTACAAAATCCTTTCCCAATAAACCCACCCTGTCCATGGCGGATATTATGTTTTTAAAAAGATGGAATGGTTTCCCCTGCTCATATGCCCGTGGGGTGCCAAACTGGTTGCTGAATAAATATGGTGAAGTGTAAACACAATATAGCCGTACACTTAAAAATGTGGTCCATTTACAAGACAGTCAATACGTTATTTTTCTGGGACTGAATTTCCGTGTCCTAAATCATGTTACTTTTTTTGTCCAAATAGTCTTCAATTTAAAATCTAAACTAAAGATCCTGGCTTTGAGTACAGCAGCCCTCTCTTGCCAGGACAGCTGAATAGCCTACATATATAGCTGACCCATGGGGCCACTAGCGCCTTTTATACACCAAACTTTAATATCATGTTCCCAGCACTGACAGGTGCTGCAGCTGCAGCCAGGGAAAAGGGTAAGGGCAAAGTTGAGAGAATTGCTAGGTTGACAGTAAATGTAAAGACCGCAGCCAGAGACACTACTACAAGACAAAGTAGAACTGGGGCAGGGTACGTTGCATGAAGAAACAAACTGTAACATCTGCTTCATCCGAAACTAGAATAAACGGTAAAGATTATGCTAATCCTACATGTGGTTTTGTGCATATCTTTAATGCAGTCTGGGGAATTAAAGCCCTTAGTTTCTGTACTTTACCTTTCATTTGTGCATTCCCTCCCACCATTTTCTTTTACCTCCTTAGCTCCCTTTGTGCCATTCTCAAATCTGTCCTTATGTTCTTTACCTCCTTTGACATCGTCAACAAGATTATCTGATGGCGAGTTTATTTACATTGCGTAATCCCCCTATCAACAGCTTTTATCACTTCACTTCAATTCACTTCATGCATCACTTGCTTGAAAAAAATATCAAAAACCCCGAAGACTTGCGATAATTAATTGTCATCAACCCTCAGTGCTGAGTGTAAACTCTCCTTCAAATAACGATTGTCTCAAAGTAGAATTTCACCATAAACAGAGGCACATTAACTCAGGCCCGTGCATCTTTACTAACAAAACGCACACAAACCTCCCTGCATGATTTACCTGGTTGAGTTAATTTAAATAATAACAACATCAAGTGCACTTCACGCTTAATTAGCTCCCTTCACGCAGGATAACATCTTTGAGCACTGACAAGGTTTGACGCTGAGCAAGTGTAGAAGGGGAGGGGTAGGTGACCTTGGGCATGATCGAAGAGGTAGGTCATAAGGTGGTAATTAAAGATAGATAAAGAGGGAGAGATAAAGAGTGCATATATTTTTCAGCCAGATAAATACCGTCACCGATGGTGGCACGGAGGGCTTAGTGAACATGTAACAGGCCTATGTTAGCTAAATGACAAGTACATAAATTACCTTCTGTCCCTATACCTGTCTTTGTACTATGCCTCATTCCATGGCACCGTTATACTAAGTTAATTACAGGATTTCAAGGCATTCAATTTAATGGATTGAAGTTTTTGAGTGCGAAATTCCTGCTAGTGATGGGTATATGTAGCAATTATTAGCAGTTATGTAGAATTCACTTCATACTATACCTGTAGTATAACCTGTTTTACACTAGGGATCTCAGATCAATAGAACTAAACAGAAGTGATGTAAGATAACAAAGATGACTCATTCGGGTTCCCATCAGCTGAAGTGTAACTTGAGATTCGACCAAAGCCAGTATTTTACCTTTCTTATTGAAAGTTTTTTTTTAAAAAAGGCTCTTCGGTGTTCTGCAGGTCTGTCACTGCACAACTAATGTTATTAAACATGAGATAAGACGTTAAACAGTGAACATTGAATATCCCACAGCACAATTCAGAAAGAGAAGGGAATTTCTTCCAGTGTGCTAGGCCACACTTTATCGCTGTTTGTGGGAAATTGCTGTGTGTGAATTGGCTGCCATGTTCACTTACAAAATAAAGTCACTATAGTTTACAATAATCCTATGAAGCATTTTGAGGCATCCCATTTGATCTTAACCTTCCAGAATTCCCACCCTATCATCTTCCCATCACAGTATCAACCTGTTTCTTAAGAGTCCAATATGCTGCCGTCATCTGACAATCTGTTCCAGTTGTTAATTACCATCTAGGAAAAGAAAACCTTCCTGGTATATGTCCTGAAATTGCCCTTTGCAACCCTAAACCTTTGTCCTCTTGTTGTACTGACTTGGCACATTCTAAAGTATTGTTCTGGGTTTACTTTATCAATCCCATTTAAAATTTTATACACTTCCATAAGTTCCTCTCTGATATGTCTCCTTTCAATACTAGCTTATCTAATTGTTACTCATAAATCATTCCTCCAACACTAGGGATCATCCTTGTTGCTCCCCTCAGCATTGCCTCGAGGCCAGAGCAGCCCCTTCTGTCACTGTGCCCAGAAATGACTGTAGTACTCTATTACTTCTCATCAATTTAATAGCGTAAAGTACATTAGTAGGAAAGGCTGGTGACACAGCAGTACTATTGCTACATAATGAACTGAGAAACAAATAGTGTACAAGTCAACCAACTCTCTTGCTTCTCGTTTGTACAGTAGCTGGTTCACAAAGCAGCATTCGCAGGGGCATGGGAACAGACAACCTTCCTGAGTTTTAAATTTGCGAATGCTGCTTAGGAAAGCAAACCTAAAAAGGAGATGGAATAAGTTACAGAAAGGAAACATTTTAAGTGCAGAATGTATTAATAGCAATAAATAACATACTATTTATTGCCTTTATCCTTTTTGGAAGTTATGGATGCCATTCTACCATTGCGTTGCCAAGACTGAAGTAAACAGAATTACTATACATGATTAAAGATGACTAGTCTTGTCCTATGTTCCTGGCAATATAATCTGTCCATTTGTTAATCACTGAATTATTGGTGTGTGTGTGTATGGAGGGAGTGGGGTGGGGGTGGGCGGGAGAGTCTATATCACAAGAAAAAAATCCAATTTATATTATTTGAAAACTTCAGTACAACTTATTTCTTACCAGCAACCATGTATCCAGTTCTTAACTGAGTAAATGTGTTAATGGTACAACTCTTTGTTTTGTTGAATTATCATGGAAGCAACCATTGTTGGTTTATACTATATATACAATACTATCCCTTTCCCCTCACCATGCTCTTGGTTCGCTACCTGCCTGCACACACACAGTAAAAGTGCAACAAGGTTAGTTGTTCCCTGTAAAGTACGTTTTGAGATTTAAACTGGAAAAGCAATTTATAAATGTGCAGGGATTGATTATACCCAGATGTAAGATGTAAAAAAAACACAACCTTCATAAAGGCAGCCGATATGCACAGAAGTTGATGTATGTTATTGCAATTCAAATAAAATGGCTAATGCAATTGGCTGCCATGTTTCATCCACAAAATACACAGTGACTACATTTTACAGTATATTCTGTGAAGCACTTTGAGACGTCTCAATGATGTGATCAGGCGCTATATCAAATCCAAGGATTATTATTACTGTTAAATCAGTATAACAACATCTTGATAGTGCCATTCATGGAAACTTTTTTTAAATGGAGAGTGCTTTTTTGGTCAGACAAGTATGTAATACATGTAGAAACCCCATCACTATGCTTAAAGGTATCCAACCAGATTGAGAGTCCACATTTGCATGCCACATTTCCCTGTGGCTGTGATGCAATGTGCACTCTCTCCCTAGAGAGATGTACCCTGCTTACCTAATTCCAAAAATGTATTTGTTACAGGTTGACAGGAACCCCCGGCTTAGGGATGGCAGGGTGTGAGCACATCGTGAGCACTGCCGGCAAGTTTCCTGCTGTTTGCCCAGTTAGGAACATCCTACCTGTTAGGGCTTTTGGCTTGCAGTGTTAATAGTTGCTGAGTGGGAAGAATCCCAGACCCCAGTGACTGGTCTGCTAACAAGTCAGCTTGGCTGGCTGTCATTAGCAGTACCTTGAAGTAATTTGGACCCGCCTGGCCCAGGAGCCAGACTACTGAGACCACTCCAGAGGGTTGGCTCGGTTCTGAGATTCTGTTGCCAAACACATCACCTTGGACCTAGCCCAAACGACACCCAGCTTATCCCCCTCCAAGGAAACTAAAAGCTTTGCCCCAAAAATATACAGTCCATTCACTTTACAGTATATTCTGTGAAGCACTTTGAAACATCTCGAAGACATGATAAGGTACTATCTCAAATGCAAAGATTATTATTATTATTATAAAGTAATTGTTCATTTGACAAGCACAGGTTGAGATGGTCAACCTGAGGACCTTTGGTGCCTCATCAGCACTTTGGCACATTGGTATTACAATGTGAAAATGAATTCAGTGATAATCATTAGCCAAATTTCCTCTTATTCAATCATAATAGCTTTTCTGCACAAGTTACCACTTGCTGAAAACAGACATGATAATACTGGGGGGTGGGGAATGTCTCCTGTATTTTTCTAGCTACCTTACACATTTGAAAATATCAGTACCTTGTTCCTTGTCAGCAATTTGTTTTGCTGATGTCTTGTTGACTGAAGGCTATTGCTCTCCGGCAGGTGATTTAACCCAAGTGTGCTTTCTGAAGGTGACTCCTTAGGTTCTGTGTGGGTGGTGATGTTGCCTTCATTTGCCTACAAAAACTGTCACTACACTTAGTTGTATTGTAATTAGAGTAAAGTGCCTTGAGACACTTTGACATGACAAACTGCAATAAAAATGCAAGTTCTTTCTTTTTCAATTTAAATTTTCTTTGCTCTTAGTTACTGTGCTATTTGCTCTATTTATTATTAATTTGGTAAAATGTTAATTTAGGGTAAAGGAGTGGGCGGGGGGTGATTCCCATTTAGCTCCTTTTGCATTCCATTCCAGATGAAAGGAAATTTCCATGTGGTGGGTGGCATTCATAGGTGGAACTGTAACTTTGGTTTGGACACTCTTAAGTTAGGCTTCCATGTGTGTCATGCATTTGGCTGCCTGGGAAAAAAAGATACAGAAGAATTTGCCTCCTATCAAAATGGGAAATTTCCTTCACTGGCACTGAGGGATTAAACCTGGTGGTACAGTGGTTAAATCACGACTACTGGCAAGTGGCTGGCTGAAAGGTTTAAAGGTTTAAAGCTTAACACTAAAATGTTTCCCTACTTTACTGATCTTTTTTCTTACACTGTCCTAATTTTTCTTGTGATTTTTCAAATTGATGTGTGAAGCACCATGAAGGAGTGTCGTTAGCAATTTTCATGTTTGTTTGGATGTTTCAGTGTGCCTGTACACATAAATTTACATGACATTATAGTGCAAGTTTTTAACCTAATACATTTATTGTTGCATTTGTGGTTGGTCCAAAGTGTACAGCTATAGAATCAAGTGTGACATGAATCTATTCTGTAAATATACAGCACTGATTTATTTCTTTATTTACCTTTTCTTATTGAATCTCTAACCATTGTACAGAACAGCTTCTACCATGGCCTTTATATTTTTCTATATGGATTATTGCTTTTTGTAATTTATGGTGGGTAAACAGTAACCGACACTCCTTTTGCATCTGATACATATGGGATAACAGATGGCCAACAGTGAGTTACAAAGCATAATTGAATCAAGCAGTTCTAATGATGCTATAAAGCATGAGAGTGAAGCTCGAATGTTTTATGAATGTTTCCAAATGCCTGAAATTCAATTACTGCCTTAAACACATTGCAAAGCAATTTCCCTCCAATTCAACCCCCCTCTTTCCCCTCCTCCCCCCCCTCCCCCTATCCCCCCACCCCCCCCCCCCCCCCCCCACCGCCCACAAACTGCACCATCATCTGTCCTCTTCTTGAAGGCAGAGATTTATGCTGAAGTGGATTCACAGGCAGTGGCCAGTGCCTGTAAAAAGTGTTACAAGTGACCGTATAAACAAGAAATTTGCCAGTGATTGCTCATTGAAAAAGGATCAGCTCACCCATATGAAGTCTTTAGACAGCTTCTTAAATTTCTATCACTGATTTCTTCTTGAGGGTTTTCTGTTACTTTCTTGTGACATAACAGCCCATAATTTTTCTGATTGTTATTTGCCCAGTACGTACCGATAGGCGTTTCATAGCATATGGCAAATTCAACTTTGCCCCCATCTTTGCGTTCGGGGGGCACGAATGATACTTTAAAGGTGAATTGGTCGGTTTCATCGTCGCAGAAACCAGGGGTGTATTCAGCTGGCAGGTCGCAGTAGCTGTCCCAATTGTTAAGTGTCACTCGAACGTATACCAGCTTTTCATATGCTATGTTCTGCACACGGATCACTCCCTTCATGGACGTGAACTCAGGGGGAAACTCCACGAATTCTAGTTCCACTTTTTGCGCAAAAACCTTTTCCATAAGTTCCTCGGGAGAGGCTGGCACCTCAAACGATGGTGTTAGCACATATTCCTCGGGAGGTGGGCCCTCATCCTGCACATTGTAGCCGAGAGGTCCTGTCGGAACATCCCATTTGTCATATTCCCTGACTGATACAAGTTCTAGCCCAAATGTATCGGCAAAGGAAACCTTTCGGTTAAGAGTAGTAGGAGGTTCTGGACTTTCGTCCTCCTCTGAAGATCTCCGTCTTCGGGGAAGAGGAGACAGCTTGGGCTTTATCAAACTCTCATTCGTCTCCTCGTCCTCAGCGAACACATCGTTTTCATCTGGCAGCTCCAGGAAACTGGCTCCCCAAAACATTTGGTCGTTCACAGTCGACTCCATGAGTGAGTCTGAAATACCCCGAAGCAAGGTCTCTCAACTAGTGGCTGTGGATATCTGGGGCACTCAAGTTTAACGCAGCAGCTTTGGTTACAGTTGACATTGTAAAAGCGCTCAGGCCTATTAATAGTTCCACTGGCGTGTAAACTATGCTGGTCTGTCTTCACCAAGACTTGTTGCTGTGAGCACTACCATCAATGCTCTGCTTTTGGCTCTTTGCACAAAGAGTTGAGCCAAATTGCATTTTATAAATGACACAAAAGAAGCTTCAGCTGTGGAAGCAAACATTCTCATCCATTTTAGTCCAGGGAATTTGGATTTGACCAAGAAGCACTTTGTTTTTGCAGTTTTGTTGGCAAGCAAGCCATTCCGCCCCATATCACATCAAATTGCAATTTGAATTAAATCTTGTCGCTTAATAATGATAATAATAATCCTTGATTTTGACATGTAATAGGAAAATGCATAATGTTGCATCTGTTAAGATGAGAGACACAGAAAATTCTGCACAATGTTTGCAACCTTTCCATTCAATGTTTAGGAAGGTGACAGCTCCACTTAATGGTTCAAATATGAGACTGCTTAAATGTTTGACAGAAAGATTTGTTAAAAAATGTTTAAACTCAAAGTGAACCTAACCTTCTGTAGGTTTTAAATGTCTGAAGAAATATATCAATAAATCAGAAAAATATCGGTAAATCATGGCACTATATTTTGCAGGGATGTGTCGCTGACTGCAACGTGTGTGTGAAATTTTTTTTAATTTTGCTTTTCGTTTTGTGGGTGTTTTAAATTAACTTTTAAAAATGCATTAAAATGCAATAAAGACATTCGCCTCAAGAATAAACAGTTAATGATTCTAACCTCATAATCCTACAAGTCAAAAGAAACATATAATATATAATTGATGACATGCTGTTTGACAGCAGCTGGATTCAAAGGAACACTTGGTTTGATAGACTTCACATATCACATATCACCTTCCTGAGTTCTACACCAACTGACCTATTCAAGCGCTGTCCATCTAATGATGCAACTCTGATAATGGGAACAATAAAGAAGAATCTGGATTTTGCATTCTTCCATTATAAATTAATATTGTAAATGCCATCTTCATGGGATCTCCTGTACAGTGCAGTGACTGTGTATTTGTAGGTGAACATGAACGCAGCTAATTTGCGTACAGCAATGTCCCACAAACAACCATGAAATGAATACTATTTTTTTTAATCTGGTGGATTGTTGGCCAGGGTACTGGGAGAAATCTCAGCCTAAGCTATGAGCTCAAGTTAAACGATGCAACAAGTTCAGTGACGCACAAATTCACCATTACTTAGTTACTTTTTTCAAAAGGGAAACTAGATATTTTTCTGTCAATCAAAAGTATTCACTTATATATGCGTGTATACAATACATATCAAAGGAAACTTATGGTTGTTCAATGGATAGACTATATAATCCACTGCTATCTAAAATTAGGGTTGAATTTACAGAATTATTTAATGGGATTGCTTAATGAAGAATCTGAGTTGCACAAATGTTGCTACTTTCAGTAATTGGACGTACATCATGTTGAGCCATGGGAATTCAGAAGCAGAGGAGTTTAAATGGGTCAGTGGAAAATCTAACCAGATTTATTTTCTATTGAGAAATACTGCAAATTAGCACCCCTTTTATTGACCATTACATTTGCCTGTGATTTTGAGACTTCAGCAACAGTAATCTGTTAGTCTAACTGTGCTTGTTATACTTTCTACTGGTACTGAAACATTGATACATATTTCTCAGGAATCTCATCCAGTTAAAATGTGGCAGGAAGCCAGTCTTGCAGAATATTTAAATGTTCCACTTTAAGTGTACTGATCTTAGTCTGTTCTTGACCAGGGCATGTCTTTCCCCCGTGAAACACTGGAGCTGTGGAGAGTGGAGCTGTGAGAGAAGCCCAAGCAATTTAGAAGATTCTGAAGATTCACTATGGGATCTTTCTTTTGATGACCATTTGTGAATGACTCCAGGTGGGAAAAACCTGCAAGAGCAAGTTAACATTGAAATGTAAAGGCAACAGTCATAAAATGAATTGACTAAATTTATTTATTGAAATGTCGATAGGCAACATGTGAACGAGCAAAATAAAGTAGATGCAAATTTTAGAATACCAAAACAACATTTATTTATAATATTAATTACATAGAACATTATGGCATGGAAACAGGCCAGTCAGCCCAGCTAGTCCTGTAGCTTTGTGGTGAGGGGGGTTTAGGGAGGTTGGAGGGCAGCGAGGCTAGGATGGTGGCCAAAGGCACAGTTGAGAGGAGGGTCTTGAGGCATTCCTTGAAGGAGGCGAGGGAGTGAGGCGAAGGGAATGTGGGATGGAATTCCAGAGGGGCAAAGAGGCTGAAGGCCCGACCGCTGCTGGCGGGGCGGGCTGAACGGGGGAGGTGGAGCAGGCTGGAGCCTGCTGAGCAGAGGGAGCAGACAGGTTGATAAGGGTTTAGCAGGTCGGAGAGGTAGGAGGTGGCAAGGCCATGGAGGTCCTTGAAGGTGAGGAACAGGATTTTGAACTCAATCCTCTGAGGGATATCAAATGCAAGGTTTATCATTATTAGTCCATGCTGGTGTTCATACTCCACATCAGCCTCCACTCCGCCTAATCCCTACTCCATATCCCTCTATTCCCAAACCCGTTTTGGCATACACTATAAGGAATAAATAGATACAGCTACCTTCATTTCCTTTTGTGCAGTCAAAAACCTAGCCTGAGCTCGTCAGTTTAATACTCATGCCATGTTTTAATTTGTTTTCCTAATCTATTGGGGAGGAATTCCTCCTGGTTCTATTTTTGCGGCATTTCAGAGCATGCAGAATTTGGCAAATTCTTAAATACAGCCTTCATTTTGCGGTTGGTTTTCTGTTATTATTTTCACAGAAAACTGAGCTTCAAAGGTAAGACTGAATTCAACTACTTGCCAAATTCTGGCTGCTCTGAAATGCCACATTAATAGAGTAAATCTAGACCCAGCTGGAATTACTCCCCTTAAGTGTATTTTAGCTTAATCTGGATGTTATCTCATCTCAAAGTTTTCTGTGTTTACCCCAGAAATTGAACTGAAATCCTTGATGGTGCTGTCATACTTGTGAAAGAAGAGAAGAGACTAATGTCAGTCTAACAATTTGTCTCTACAAGCTGCCATAATGTAAGTATATAGTAGCTGTTTGATCAGACATATGACTTGCAGTTTATCATTGTTTTCTGGTTCAGGCTCATTCTTTATTGTCCAGCAATGTTTACACAATTCTGTATGAAAGCAATAAGCAGAGAAATTCTTCATGTTATGTCCTACCTTTTTGTGGTTGCTTTTCTCTTATCTCGCTGAACTAACAAATTACTGATTAATGTGAGAGGCAGCTGAACTGCAGTACTGAAAACATGATCTCAGACAGAAACATTTACAATGCATGAAGACAACACTGCGGAGGAGTCTGAAACAATGGTAACCCAGAAGAGGAACAGGAGGAATCTAAATTTGCCTTTGAAGGCCACAATCCATCAACACATAAGCCTCAAACCCCAAAAGTGTCAGTCAAAAGCCATCGCTCTCCTACATAGCAGTGTTTGTTAAGGCAATCCTCCCTTCTCAATGAATAAACTAAGCTTGGCTTAAGCTTAGAAATATATCAACAAACTACTTCAATTAAAAATCGCAGACAGGATTGAAAACATTGAATCACTTATCACGGAATGGCTGTCTGCCTTTGTAAATGTGGCTCATGTGAGGTTGGGACAAAGAATAGTTGGAGCACCCACTCAGGCAATTTTGTTCCTGGTGATTTCAGACAGGACCATAGTCCAGGAAAAAAGGGACACGAAACAGCTTTAGAAACTCTTGCTGTCTGGAGTTATTGTACTTTACAGTTGTGTCATTGTGTCGTTTTCAATCGGCTTCTATTATTGGAATCGACCCATGTTACAAAGGATCCATGGAGACGAAGCTTTATTTAGATTCCGAGTTAGAGACAATATTTCAAGTGTCCTTATTGGAAATAGCACAGATACAGAGTGAGTGGAGAATGCACAAATATTGGACAGCTGGACAATTCAAAGCACAGATTCCTAGAGGAATACTGGTTCCCATATCCATCAGTTAATTATCTATGTTTAACTCCAGCCATTCCTGAGAGGTTTGTTTACCCTTGTTTTTCAACTAATATTCGGTACATATTTTAGAACTCTGCATGCTAACCTTCCAATAGTAAGGAATGAAGAAGGTTTTCTAAACATTGTGGCATTTTGAGAAGTTTTGTAGAGATGCAAACATAGAACATGAAGTAAGTGACTCTAATTGTTACTATTACACCACAGCTCATGTGTTTGGATAAATCATATGAATTTGTTTAACTTGACTTACTTTCAAGTCTTCAGCAATTTACAAATGAGCTTAGAACCTCCTTGCACTGTTTGTTTGACCTTTCTTCATCAAAGTTTTAGTTGAGGCCAGTATGAGATGCTCGGTGGATAACACAATGGAAAAGAATCCCTCCTCATTACAGTTGAAACTGGGTTTATATATTTCCTCTTTTTTGTTTTTGCCTACCCTTTGTATCTCGAAGAAGAGGACACAGAGGTGAAATACTCTCAGGTCGCTGCTCGTACACCTCTGTAGTTCAAGCATGAGCTCCATCCAGGCCTCCGGTCACTTGCGGAGTGAGTTCCTCAAGGCTCTATCCTTATTCCCTTTTCTTTTTCTGATCTATATGCTTCCCCTTTGTGACATTATTCCCATGCATGGTCCACTTCCACACATTTGCGATGAGAGTCAACTCTACCTAGCCTTTCTACTCTCAACTCCACTTGTCAGTCATCAAGTCATAGACAATCCATAACTTTCTCCAAATTAAGATCAACAAAACCAAGACTATCCTGTTTGGCTCTCAACAGCACCTCCCGCTTTTCCTCTGTGTCACCTCCCAATGGCTCTGTGTATGTGTGGGGGATATTGTGAGTAAAATGTTCAGTTCTATGACTTGCTTTGTGACTTTCTTTTAACATACTTATCTAAAATTATGATACACAAAGAGATGCACGGGTCAAAAGGTAAGGTCAATGTGCATAGTTCTTATCAGGAGCAACACAACAGAAACAAAGGAGAGTGTTTTCTCTCTGAAAACATGTATTGGTTGACAGTGTTGCTTAAGATAAAAGATGAATAATAAATGTAAGGAGCTGTTTGCTAGAGGAGTATGAAAGGTGTGTTGCTGACACAATGGCCAACATTCTGACAATATGTAACTGACACAGAAGCATCCTGAATCAGTTGTTTAATCCTGCTAGTGTTGGACTTTAAGGTTTCTGTTGAAAACTGACAATGATTTAATCAATAATAATAATCCTTGCATTTGATAATAGCGCTTTTTCACGTCTTCTAGACGTCTCAAAGCGCTTCACAGAATAGACTGTAAAGTGAATTGACTGTATATGTGTGGGTGAAACGCGGCAGCCGATTGCGCACAGCAGTGTCCCACAAACAGTCGTGGATTGAAGTGACCAATTTATTATCGTTTATTTTTTGAAGGATTATTATCAGATGTGTGGAGTAAGGAAACTTGCCCAAGGTTTCGCCCGGCCAGGAATCGAACCCAGGTCTCTCCTTTGTGAGGCAAGTGCTCTAACCATTGAGCTACAGGACTCCTTACATATTACCTTGAATTACATGCATTGTACAGCACTAAACCAGGCCAACTGTTCCATGTTGGTGTTTATACTCTGCATCTGCCTTCACCCATCTATTCTCACTTATGTATGCATTGATGTTTTCTGCTTAGTTCATTTTGATTTAATTAAGAAAACTGTGATATTTAATAATCCTTTTTAAAAGCTATTAATCATTAAAGGATTATTAAAAGCAAATTGAGCCAAGTGTTTTCTTTTCTTACACGGCTTCTGCCTTACTCTTTTCATTTTAAAATTCTTTTGTCTGCAGTAAATATCGCAGTTTTCTTAACTAAATCCAACTTGCTGTAACGGGTGGTGGATGGGGGGGGCCTTGATCTGCTGAACCCATACTTCTTGGCAGTATTAAAAGTATTTTTCCTGTTAAAAGAAAAGTAAAAATTAATGAATGAAAACAAAATAATAGATTTTAGGAACCATTTAAGAAATTCTCTAAGTGCGAAGAGGCTGAATGCACACTGTTCCAAAGGAAAGTGAGCACTCTACAGTTAAGGTCCTAGGTTAATTCAGTGCAATTTTTCTATTTGATTAACTTCCAAATCAATCCACTTTTAAAGAACATATATGTTTATGTGAACAGCCTGAAACGTGAAGCTTGCTGAAGATTATGGTTAGGTAATTTCAAATGACTGAAATCACAAGTGAATGATCATGAAAGGGGGATAAAGTAATAACAATAATAATAATCCTTGGATTTCGTATAGCACCTAATCGCATTGTGGCTTCTCAAAGCACTTCACGGGATTTTGCTGTGAAGTGTAGTGACTGTGCATTTACAGGCGAATATGGCAGGCCGCTTGCACACCACAATGTCTCACAAACAGCTATGAAGTGAGTGATCAATTTTATTTAAGGGATTTTTTCACAAAGCACAAGTAAACTGAAGAGCAAATCAAATTTGAGAAATACCATAACTTGCATTTCACTTGTTGAAATGACCTGGTTGGATTCATGAATGCATGCTCGTTTCTCTCAATTCATAATCCATGTTTTGAGTTTGGAAGTTTGGGAATCTGTCGCAAGATTACCATGGGTATTACATTGACGGTTTTGTGATTCAGGAGAATTGAAAGACAAAAGGATTTTTTTCACCTTGGAAATGTTAACAACTAGCCCTCAATCAGACAAGCAAAGGAAGCTGTTTGTCAAGTTGGATTAAAGTCAAGAAAGGTTAGCTTGAAATTAATGTTTAAAGACACAATGTCAAATGCACATATGGTTGATTATACAAAGCGTTGTCTAATAATGCTAGAAGACTACCAGCATTTGGTAAAAATAGGACAGAAATTATTTTTGTGGATATATTGAGGTGACAAATCAGCGTTTGTGAATGAACAAACAGACAGAGATATGGATGGTTTCAATTTATTATGTTTCCTGAAAAACATTAAAGCATTCTGAAGATATTGAAGTGGCAAGTGATTGTTTGCAGACAGATAAAAAATATTTTTGGCAACTTCATTTTCAAAGAGAATTCAGAACCTGATGTATTGCAGTTGCATTTGGCAAGTAAATTGAACCATTCCAAAGTTATTAAAGTGGTGGTCTCACATTCACAAACATGATACGGGAGGAATGTATTCACAGGATGTTGTATAAGTGTTTAAAGAGTTTGAGAGATACAGGATAGTTCCCTCATCTCTGTGATCTAGGTTCAAATTCAACCAGACAAGACATGATGACCTACTCTCTTTGATAGGTGTTAGGGATCATAAATGAAATGAGCTTGTGGTCGCCTGGATCAAGTTTCAATTGAGTAACAATTAGACAAGCTAAGGCTCTTCAGTCTTGAGAGGAACTGTTTTAGAGGAGTCCTTAGAGAGGATCTTTGGGATACGTACAAATAGTCCAGAAATGATCCAGTTTAATTATCCTTACTTAGATTTAGGCCCTTAACACATTGTTGATTTATCTGAAAGCTTTTCAAAGGGTTTCCTGTAAAGTGATGTGGTTGTATGGATTTTGTGGGCAAGTGTGGCAGCCATTTGCACACATCAATGTCCCACAAATAGCCATGAAGTGAGTAACCAATTTTATTGCGGAGTTGCTGTGGCCAGGACATCAGGAGAAACTCCATTTTCTTTTTGAATAGTGGTTTCAGTAATGGTCTGTATCAGCTGGTACCAATGTGGTCATCTTGACCAGGTAATACATAAAGTTATAGATTTTGTATACATTTTGGTACAGAAATAAAATGTTTACTTCGGAAAAGTTCCATTTGTTTGGTTAAAACAGGCAAAGTTGCCTTGGGCATGCTGAATGCAGCTATATTTTACAAAGAGGTAAACATTTCCCATTCCACAAACATATCATAATAACATCCTGATGCATTTGTAGAGAAAAATACATGTTTGTTGAAATGTATAGTATTATAGTACACAACGTGGATGCAACATTCGCTTATAACATACACAGTCACTACACTTTATAAGTAAAGTGCCTGTAAAATTCTCCTGATGTGAGAGATGCTTATATATAAATGTAAAGTAGTAGTATTTGTTGTTGTTGTTCACAGAAAAGTGCTGTATCAAATGTAAGGATTATTATTATTAACAATAAAAATTGATAGGGTTTATCACTTCACAGCACACACTGTGAAAGAAAATGCAATTCATCTGGCTATAAGTCCAGTCCTTTGATCACAGTGTTGGTTATGGGTTAGTGCAAATGGGCAATACACAAGGGATAAATGAATTCTTCCAAAGGTAACCATGAAATTATGTCAGGTCACATAACTCAGTCTAATGTTACATGTTGGAGTTGCACTTAAAAGAGTTATTGCACAATTTCGTTTATTTTCTCAATCAAAGGATATCGTGACCATGGATTTCGAGTGGACGACAACAACAGAAACTTAAAAACATTGCTGTTCCGCAACTGTAAGCTCATGCAGTTTACTCTGAAAGGAGAGCCATCATTATAAAATAGCTAGTGGTGGATGTAATAGGGAGTTTAGGAGGAACTTCTTTATCTTTAGGATGGTGAGAATGTGTAACTCACTTCCAGAAGCTGTGGTTGAAGCATCAATGTATTTCAAAGGAAACTTGAAGCGTGCGTGAAGTATAAGATAATAGAGGTAGGTGCTACACAGTGGCGCACTGGTGCAGACTAGTTGGGCTGAATGGCCTGTTTCTGTGCTGTTCTATGTAATTAATAAAATCCTCCAGGAGATGGCGCCAAAGAACCAGAAACAATTCTCTACACTGAATTGTGAATAGGGTTTTACTCTTTTTGGGATTCCAGAAAGTAAGCCCTTCCAGATGGTTGTCACTGGAATAAATGATTCACAACTTCATTATATTAGCTTTTCAGACTATTCCCATGAACAGAATTCATATTTTTTAATGGTATGCTTTCTACTGTAAAATATTAAATAATGTTATTACTATTGCCTGATGTTAGTCCATTAATAATTTAATAATAATAATAATCCTTGAATTTGATATAGCGCCTTATCACGTCTTCGAGACGTTTCAAAGCGCTTCACAGAATGTACTGTAAAGTTAATTGACTGGATATTATGTGGGCAAAACGCGGCAGCCAAGTGTGCACAGCAGGAGCAATTTATGTTTTTGAAGGAATTATTATCCCCGGAAAAGCAATCCACCAATCAACTAACAACCAGGTTCCTACTTACTACTAGGTAAACAGAGGCTTGTGGAGTAAGGAAATTTGCCCAACATTTCAACTTGACGGGAATCAAACCCAGGTTTCTCGCTTGCGAGGCGAGTGCTCTAACTGCTGAGCTAAGTGATTATTATAATACAATAAGTAATAGTAATGTTTTTAAGTTTCTATCGTTGCCTTCCACTCTAAATCCATGCTTATAATAATAATAAGGTAATAATTCCTCCCACTCCCACAAACAGTTGTAGATTGAAGTGACCAATTTTATTATTGTTTTTTTTCTTGAAGGATTATTATCAGACGTGTGGAGTAAGGAAACTTGCCCAAGGTTTCACCCTGCTGGAAATTAAACCCAGGTCTCTCGCTTGCGAGGTGACTGCTCTAACCACTGAGCTACGGGACTCCTTATTAATAATAAAAATTTGGTCAGTCAATCCACGACTGTTTGTCGGACACAGCTGTGCGCAATTGGCTGCCGCGTTTCGTCCACAAAATACACAGTCAATCCACTTTATAAAAAAAATATTTTGTGAAGCGCTTTGAGACATCTCAATAATGTGATAAGGTGCTATATCAAATGCAGGGATAATAATAATTATTATTAATGTTATATATTATGTTATTATTAAATAGAAGTATCAATTCTATTTACTTCCAATATAAACAACAGCAACTTGCATTTATAGAGTGCCCTTCATGTTAGCATCCACTGTTTAACAGATAATAGCCCCAAAACAATGCACATGAACAACCTGATCTAACACACAAATGGTACACTCCCCAGAGTTGGAAATAGAAAATATATATGGGAACAATACATGAAATTAGAATTAAGGAATAAATACAATGCTTTCGGGATTAGTGGAGGATTGTTTCCCACAACTTTTATGTGGCAGCTACATGTTGGGATGTAATGACCTGTGAAAAATAAGCCACTGATTATTGCACAGCCACATCATTCGTGTGAGGCACTGGAATGAATTGCTTCCATTAGTGTTGTGAAGAATGGTCTATTTATTTCAAACCATTAAATGGCAATAGGTCTTTTGGTTATCAAACCGATTCCTACTTATTATTTTTATTCAAGTGTAAACTTTTATTTTCGTTCATAAACTAAAGCTGTGTTATCTTCCTGCAAGTGCTGGAGTTATCACCCATCGGTGTGACACTCTTTTTGTGCATCCCAATGTTTACATCATAGGCTTAGCATGGAAGAGCGAGTGAACAGTGAACTGAGAAATGCCAGGATAGAACAAGAATGACAGAAATGTTTGAAAATCTCAGAAAACTGAAAGAAATGCTGATGAGTGCTAGATGGAATGAAACAAGCTGGGAAAAAGTGAGGAGCGATGGAAACCAGGAGTGAGACAGAAATCGGTGACAAGGAGACAGAGGGCATGAGAGAGAGAGAACAATGAACTGGATAAAAAATAAAACGGGAGAAAAGCAAGAGACCAAGAATGATAAGCAAACAGACCTCTCCAGTAAATGTGCTCTGAGGCTGTAGCTATAGTGAAGGAGAAAGGCATGCAGGGATGCTATAAAGCTGCATTAGTTGTAAACCAGTGCACGATTTCTAGAAATGTCATGAACAAACATACCACGTGCCATGCAATCAATAGCCTGTAAAGTCTTGCAGGCAAAAAACCTCATGATAGATGGCATGGGTCCTGAATCACTTCCAGCAACAGTGTGACCAATGCCAATGTTGACATAGTCATAAACAGCATGGCTGCTGAGGGTTAAATGACTCTGTGCCAAACAAATCCTCTTTGTTTTCTGGTTGTGATTTCCATTGTTCAACCTGTTCCTGGTTGTTGAATGTTCCTGCAACCTGCACCAACTGCAATCTACTCGTAGGTGGGCACCACTGCCTTGAAAGCATCGTAACATTGACAGCTTCCATCATTTGAAGAACAATGATAACAATAATAGTCCTTGCATTTGATATAGAACCTTTCGTGTCATGAGAAGGTCTTAAGTGCTTCACAGGATTAGCTGTAAAGTGTAGTGACTGTGTAATTTGCAGGCAGACAATTTGCATACGGCAATGTCCCACAAGCAAGAAGGCATGAAGTGAATCACCAATCACCAGACACTTCTACTTGAGTAACTACAAAGCAACCCTTAACTTTTCAACTCAAATGGCAAACTGTCAGCTGGAAATAGCAACGTCCCCCACTTGTGCTGCTCACAGAGAGTAAATAAATATAACCAAAGAACAGTAAAACAAAACCTGCACCAAACGTAACTGTTGGCAATGACTACCAGGCCTCAGGATCGGTGGTGAAAACTGCTGCAACATTTACATGTTACTCTATAAAAGTACAAAAAATAGCAAACGCATGGTACCATGATTGCCAGGTGATCAAGTGGCCATTTTCCATGCATGAATATTGACCATCCATTGCCATCATCACAAGAAGGTAAACATGTCAATGCCAGGAGCATTTCACTCTTAGTGTCTACCTCTGAAGACACAGTTTGAGATCAGGAACTCGGCTTGTGGGAAACTTGTTAATACAGCCTCACTCTATTGTGCTAAACATTGGACTCTGATGCATTTTAGGGCCCCTTGTCTTTCAGAATATACTCCTCAGAGTGTTTTCAAAACATGCTGTATCTTAAAGTGATTCTTCTTTTTGTTTTTAGCTTTTTATTCACAGTAAAGGGCACCATAAGGAATTTACAAATAAGAGGCTTACATCGGGTAGCCTCGAGCATTGAGTGAATAATAAAGGTTTAACCTGACCTGTTTGCATGAACAATTAACAGATTAGCCATTCCAGAGGTTCCATGTGTGCAGGGATTGCAAAAATACACATCTAACTGAAGATAATTTGCATTTGTGTACAAGCATCTGTGATATTCTATGTGGCCCTGGGTCATATGACTATGTTGAAAATGTTGCTTCATAGATCATGCTTCCTCTTTCAGAGGCAAAATTCCCATCAGACATTGTCAGAGTTGCTTCCAATAACAACAAATAAACTGGTGCTTAGCAAATTCAGCAACTATCCAGGAATGTTTTAAAGGACTGATTTGGGACAGTGGCCATCTCAATTTGTCCCACCTTGGGTTATAATGCAATGGTGCCAATCAATGTCCCAACAAAACCCCTTCCTGAAGATTGTAATGGTATCATTGCACCAATACCACTTAAACTGCAACTGTATTTCATATTTAGCATTGATTCAACAGTGAACCACAATGAACTGATATTACATCATATGATTGGGAAATATGGGTTACTGGCCCATCATTTAATAGGAATAATTGGTTTAAGAATATCTGTCCATCAACAGTTTACCCTCGTGTAATACCTCTCACCTAGAAAAATACCTCAATGCTTTTGCATTTGTGATTTGCGATTTAAAGATGTTGACCAAATGCTCAGTCAAAGAATCATGTGTTTTTATGAGGTTTTGAGAAGAAAGGTTTTGGTTGAGAGAGATCTGGAGAACAGAGGAATGGGTCACTGTGTCTGATCTTTACTTTCTACATATTTCCAATTGTATTCCTCTTTATTTTGCTGCCCTCTGACCTGCTTGAGTGAGTAGGCTTCTGGACTTGATCCCAACCAAGTCTCTGTTTCTAAGCATTTTTGATCCATCCCTAAAGATGAGACTTTCTATTATATTTTCCCTATTCGTCCTTGTTGGGAAGTAAGTGCCTTTGTGTCGTTCCGGGCGATGAGCAGCTTCTCACCATCAATCTGCCTCGCATGACACATTTAACATGTATGCACTAACATGGAGGAAAACACAGAGTCGTTATTTTTTTTAAATGCCTCGAGTTGTTCATTGTTTCTGTTCTGATATGTATATAATTTGAGTCCAATCTGATTTCCGATCAAGAGAATAGGTGTGTCACAGAAATCATAGCAAATATTTTTTTTAAAAAAAACTGCTGTTGCATCAAATTCCCTCCCGCAGACAGCTTCAAACCTTTTGAGTTTTTTTTTAAAAAAAACATATATGTTTGGCAAAAGGTAGGAGAGCAATATTCCCGGGCAGTGGAAGCACCGTTACATGTTGCAAGGAGTTAGTATTTGGCTTCTGCAGCGAATCTGTCATTCAAAAGGGTATCTCTGCAAAGCATTACATCAAATGCTGTCCCAGAAACATATCGCCCCACTGTATAAATATAAAAGAAAACACAAGGCAATTCTCATTCTCGACGTCCCTTTGCAAACGGTTATTTTCTACGCTCAATTATTTTCTGCGAGAATGTTTAGAAGTGAGAGTTTTTTTTAAAAAAAAATTAAAAAGCAAGTATTGAACAGTACTGGAGCAGATGGGGAAATGCAGATTTTAATTGCTGAATGGCGATTCCGAAATCATCCCCTGCAACTTGAAGTGAAATATGTCTGTACTTTTTAAAGCACACGTTACTCGAGGCTGGGTTTTTGTGGGTGTGTTTTTTTGCACAAAAGCTATGAGTCTGCAAAGTGCCTTCGAAATGATGCAGAGATTTCCAGCGGAAGTTTTTTTTAAAGACACCTATTCGGCAGAGATTGGAAAATATTGAAAAATACAGTCGCTTTCTAAATTTGGTTAAAACTACCGAACGCTGCAAATCGAGTGCAAACGGCAAATCATTCGCTGTTCTTTTTTTTGTTGTTGTTGTTAAGTTGTGAAGCCACTTCTGCAGGAACACTGTTCAGTGCAAAAGCCTCGTGTTTTTTCCATCACGTTTATTGAACCAAACACCGACGATTTTCCACGAATCAATTTGCAAAATAAAGGCGAAAGGGGAGTGCAAATAGTTTTGGGTTTTTTTTTGGGGGGGGAATAACTTTTAACGATGATGTTGAATTTTCTAAACTATGAGGTTTTTGGTTAGAAGGAGACGAGGATTATATTACGAGTGGTCTGAAAGGTTCGTCAAACCGGGGAAGGAATGGGAGATGTATCCAACTTCTGCAGCAGTTAAACTTTCCGAGTTAGAATTCGTGGTGCAATCCCGACCTAAAGCGCAAAAGATGTTCTCCAGTTGGCGTTTCCATTGCTCAGCAAACTGCGGGCTGTTAATTCAGCACATGTCAGTTCGTGCATCGTTCAGTAACAACTTCCTGCCAAGAAAAAGAGAGAGAGAGAGAGAGATCCAAACCTTCAGTTAATTTGGAGTCAGTTGTGGGGGCAGGTGATTTCACTGTCTGGGTTGCAAATGGTTACGAATCTCTCATTTCGCATTAACCAGTCTGGAGATCGTGATTCATTCCTTGATGAATTAGTTGCACGTTTGTGGAGATTGACTTGACTCCCCCCCCCCCCCCACCTCCTCTTCCTCCCCCCCCCCCCCCCCCCCCTGCTTGCCCTCCAGTCATGGCAAAAAAAAACCCCAGTGTGATCACAATAACATCAGGTTTATTTATTTCCATCGCTGTTTCCATCCTCGATTTGCTGGTTTGATACTTCAGCGAAATGTCTCTGTCCCTTTGTCTTGTAAAATAGGGTTTTTTTCTTGTCAGTCTGACACACACAGTGCGTTTTGTTGGTTTATCCCCCGTTACATCTGCAAAACAGCTTTGCCTCAATCTATTGGAGTTGTGTTGGATGGGATGGGGAGGGAGGGAGGGAGGGGGGGGGGGAATAAAACAAGCTCTTGATAACTTGTCAGGGAGGCAGATGAGAGGCGGCTGCAAATTGAAAGTGTTTTGATCAGTGCTGCTGTGGGTGACTGTTGTCGGTGCTGCTTTTTTAACGAGAAACCTGAAGAATCTGCGCTCAACCCGGTGGGAGTCCGGGGGGCAATAAATACACCAAAGGCGTTGGCAAAAAGCACCCACTGACCTGATGCACACTGTTGCAAAGAGGGAATCGGCCACGTCCAACACCCTAAAGTGTAAAATCCCACCCCCCACCCCAACCCCCCAAAACAAAATACAACCACACACTCACCTGAACTCGCCATTGCACTGTAACCCCAAAGCAAGGTCACCAACTAATGCAATTGCAACTCTACCTGTGGTACCGATCGACAACACCCCCTCCGCTCCAAAACGAGCCGAGGCGGTCAGAGATTGCTCACAGAGCACCTTTTCGAAATATATGCTTTCCGCTTCTTCTGCTGCGAAAGGGGGGGAAATAAATCTTAGCAAATCCAGAGACTTACGGAGCCCTGGGCTGTGTGTTGTAGGTACAGTATCACCTGGTCACTCGGAGGGATAAATGTGCTGTATGTTGTTCTGAGGGCAGAGGAGGGTGTGTGTGTGTGTGTGTTGGGGGGGGGGAGAGGGAGTGAGAGGGAGTGTTGGGAGCTGTGCTGTTGCTGGAAACAGGAGAGAGATCCTTTAACACCTTAAGACTTTTTAAGTGTAAACTTGGGAGAGGTACGTGGGGTTCCGAAACTTGCCCCGGAATGTGTTTTCAAATCGTTTTGAACCCCTCTGGACCCTGTAACGTTGCTGTTTCCCTTTGCTCGAGTCGCCTTACCTTTAACACCTGCCGCCCGCGGTCCCAGAGCAGAGAGAGTGAGAGAGAGAGAGAGGGAGAGAGAGCGCAGCGTCGATCCGTTTCGCAGAGCGTCACTTAAAATTGCCAGTTTCGCCTCGAAAGAATAATTCCGCTCAGTGAGAGGAATTAAACGCCGATTGCACCCTTATTCCTGAGACAGAAAAGAGAGAGAGAGAGAGAAAAGTATAGATCTGCATCACTTAAAACCCTCTTTGATTACGATTTGGAGTCGGTTGGGGCGCCTGTGACTCGCTCGGGTTATGCGATGTGTGAATATTGTAAGATATTGTATGATAAAGATACCACTGATGATAAGGTGGATCTCTTGTTAAGAGATTTCTCTTCTCTTTTTTTGGGGGGTGGTGGTGGTGGTGGTGGTGGGAGGATGGAGGAGGAGGAGGAGGAAAAGTGTCAGCGCTGTCCCCACCACCTGTGAGCACAATAAACATTATTAAGTCGCTCTGCCCTAACCTGCGGTGTGTCTGACCAGAGTCTGTCTCAGCTTTCGATCTTCAGGCGTTGCTTTAAAAATAAACAAAGGGAACTTTGAACAGAAAGTCGTTTGCAACTCGAATCGCCTTCCCGGCTGCAAGTTACAAGTGGTATCTGCAGAAGGAAAAGGTGCCGATTTTAACGTACAAAAATACTGTTTATATATATTATATATATTATATTATATCTCTGTAGTGTAACATTTTCCCCCCACTGCTTTGCACAGAGCATCTGTGCTGTATTTCGGATGCCTCCAGTCGACCCAGTCTGCGTTTCACTTTTGCCAGAGATGTGATTTCATTGTTAACGCACTTAACACTCACTGTGCAAAGGTTTCTTTTAAACTTTAGGACAGGTCGACTATTTTCCCCCCCAATAATTTTAAGCACAGTCTGAATACAGTGGGTTTAGTTTAATGTGTGCGTGTGTGTGTGGGGGGGGGGGGGGGGGGGGGCAGTGGGGTATGTTGTCATTGTCGCTTTACTTCGCACGTTCAATTCCTAAAATACTCTTTTTTTTCTTAAAACAAACTGTTATTTTAATAACAGCGCCTGTGTCAGGGCTTTATATTTGCGCTCTCTGGCGATCCCCCCCCCTCCCGTTATAAGAATAAGATTCCTTTCCCCTCCCAACCAACCACCCAACCAACCCCTTGTACATATTTGCACCAATTTGTACATTTTAAGTTTGTGCTTAAAATGCATTTTTTTTCCCCCAAAAAAATATAATGCCCATAAAACTCAAACTTTACTGAAAGGTGTTGCCCAATCTTTTGGTCATTTTCTTTTACCCCGATCCTTAAATGAGATACGAGTAAGAGCATTTGAAAAACAAAGTACTGTAACTGTTACTGTTACTGTCTGTCAATGAGTGGGAATTTGCACTTTGCAGTGAGGGGATGGTATCAAATGTGGCGGATACAAAGTTATAGACACCGGTCCACACTCGCCGCGGACTGTCGGACCAGGTAAAAGCTTCTGGGGGACTCTTGCATCAAATATTATTTCCTACAAATGTTTATCGTTTGCATCTTTCGGCACTTGTGCCGAAAAGTCTGGCTCTTTTTCTTGCATTATTCGTATTATTTGCCATCTGGGTTACAGCTCTTTATTGATTTAAACGGCAGGTGGCACTAGATATCCACAATTCAGGCATTTTTTCCCCCTTTTCTCTCTCTCTCTCTCTCTCTCTCCTTCCCCCCCCCCACCCCCACCCTCCCTCTCCTTTTTATTTATTATTTTACTGGGTGATCGCTCGCTACAGCAATTCGAAAGGGACGAGAGCAAAGCGCTGGGTTTTCGTTAACGATAAGACTGATCAGTTCAGCAGTATTTGTTACACATCAACAGAGCTATTTACCGTATCATCGATATGCTTTGCAAATAGTAAAACTTGCATTGCAATAACAGACTCAAATATACATTTTTTTCAATATATATATATATCTATATCAAAAATAAAACTCCACAGAACAACAAGCGAACTGAACCAAAAAAAAAATTTATTCCAAACAAGCGGGTTTTGCATCGATTTTGGCCTCAAATACGTACGTTTCGGAAACCTGAGTCTGCGGGCAACACCGAAACCTGTGTTTTTTTTTAAAAAAAATACGATTTGGAGAGGAAAAAAAAGCCAAAGGCGACTCAGAAATGTTCTGCGAACAGTTGCGCAAAACGCAAACGATCCGAAGTTTCCCTTCGATCTCGGAATCGTTTCGGTTTACACAACGGGTGGAGAGGGAGGGGGGCGTCCGACTGCAAAGCTTTCTCTCCCCCCCACACCCCCCAACACCAGCACTACACACACCGCACACACCGAAACTACAGGAATGTCAGTAAATAGCCATATAAAAAAAAAGTCGCGTTTTAGTTCAACGTCGTGCAATTGCCACAGAATGTTTCGAAGGACGAGACACCTTTCAAAATAAAAAGAGGACGTGGATTTGCTCTGCAACGAGCAAATACACTCCCAAACTCACTGCCCTTTCTCACACACACACACCCCTTCCCCCCACACCCCACCGTTAAATAACAATTTCCAATTACCTGAGCCCAACACATGATATCATTTGAGTTTGCAACCGGTTTTTTTTGGGGGGGGGGGTCCAGGAGTATTTCCAGTAAAATACCTGTCAATGTCTCTGAGCCTCCGAATGTTTTCATTTCCCATCTCTCTCTCTCTCTCTTTCTCTTCTTTTTTTCTTTAACCCCCCACCCCCACCCTCTCTCTCTCTCTTATTTAAAAATCTATGTCTTCCAAAAATAACCCCCCCCAAAAAAACTTTAATATCTCAGGGATTTTATACTCACGGTTTTTTTTAAAAAATGTTTAACGCGTTAAGTACATAATAATGTGTTGAGTTTCCTCTCTGTGGATCGCGCCTCCACTTCTTCTGCAAAGCGATGATAATTTTAAACGATAGCGGTTTTATTATTGAAAGGGATATCATCGTCGGAGACTGTAAGTGCAATCTCACCTTAGGCTTCAACATCGCTGGTGCAACAGCTCAGGTCAATAAAAAAAAGAGAGAGAACTTTTTCTCTTTAAGTGCGATATTGTCTGTTGTAGGTTTTCTGAAGTTGTGTCGTTAGATGGAGTACTAAACCCAGAGTTTTATCTGTTACCGACTCGCAACTGAAGTTTGAGCCATTTGCACCTTCCCCAACCCCTCCAGCTGTGCAGTTGAGACTTTTACGCACAGCGTTTGCGGAAACCGCAGCGTTGGTTCAAAGTTCTGCGTTGAAAATAGAATCATAATTCGGCGAAGAAGTCGCTGCTGCTTTTTTTTTATTTTATTATTTTTTTTTTTGGGGGGGGGGGGTGGGGGGTTGTTTCCGAAGTTTAGGCGATGCAAAAGGGTGCAAATAAAACTCGTGCCAACAAACACCCGAAGGATTTCGCTCCTGCACCAAAAAAAAAACCCCACACGAACATTTTGGAGATGCGTTATATTTTTTTGGGAAAAAAAATATATGATAGTCAAGGATTTAGTTGGGAGTTTAACCCCCACCCCGAGCAACATGTCAAGAAGCTTGATCCCATGTCGTGGTCTAGTTTTTAGTCCCGACTTTGCGGAAAAACACACACAAACACACACACACACAATTAGAGCGGAATTGCAATATTTCTTCTCTTTTAAGTTTATTTTCATATTGTTCTGAAATATGTATTGTCGTGGAATGCGTTTGTTTGTGGAGGGAGGGGATGGGGTGGTGGTGGGGGGTGGGGGTGGGTGTCTGGAGGTGAGGGGGATACCATGGATACTATTCCAAGTATTAATGTTTGATGTCCTTTTTCTTTAGGGTGGATTCGGAAATTCTGTGTGTTCTTTTCTGGCGTATATCACAGGAGATCGCGGATCGGGAATCACCTCCAGTTTTATTTGGTGCTCAAATCTGGTAAAAAAAGAATAACCCCCACACACACAATTACAATTTATTGAAACGTACTCGTGTGAGTGGAGAGACCACGAGAGAGGGTTTGAACGTCGAGAGCGTTGCGTGAACAAAAAATGTTTACTTTCTTCGCGTTGTGGCGTTTTAAGTGCGTGGATCGTAACGAGACATTGATTGATTTATTCAGTCCCCTTCGTGGGGGGGGGGGGGTTGGGGGGGTGGGGGTGGGGGGGATTTCACGTGTTTTGCGCCCAATTCTCACATTGATACCATTATCCGAAGCGCTCAAACCACTTTCTCCAGTTTGGATTTTATTTCTTATTTATTTAGTTATTTATTATGATGTGTTTGGATCTTATTTCTGGACGATACGGCGGGTTATTGCGTTTTGTTTTGTAGGTACTGTTGTTCATGGTGGAGTTTGTGGTCAGCGAGGATGGAGCTGGGATTGAGTCCTGAAGTCGGTGTCTGAGAACTCTTAAAACGCTCCAAATACTATTATTATTATTATTATTATTATTGTTACATTACGTTTGTCCACCGAGAAGCAAAACAACATGTAGCACCTCTATTGCCAACACAAATCAGGCTGATTTGTGTTGTCTCAGTTGAAGGTCGGGGGGTGGGGGGGAGAAAGCATTTTCAAAAGCAGATAAGCTTTTGTTTTGTGCCCCAATGTTACAGCGCACAGGAGAGAGACACAGAGAGAGAGAGGGAAGGAGGGAGGGAGGATGAGAGAGAGAGAGCAATGAAATACCTTCGGATATCTTAAGACAAGATCACGCTAAACCCCTGAAAATACTTACTCGGGTTTTTTTTTTCTCTTCCCCCCCCCCCAATGAGTAATATTTTTTTCATCAGGAGGGAAGCGATCTGGGTCAGAGGGGTTGCAAATAATGGGAGAAGGACAGGCAACAAAGTTGGATTGCAAAGGCATTAATAAAGGTAACTGGAGGCGAATTCAGTGTTGGATCGCTGTAAATCGAGGGGTGGGATGGTGGTGGGGGGGTGAGGGGGGGGGGGATTATCTGCCTCACACACACAACACACACACACACACACACAAGGGTTGCAGTGGATTGGGGGAAGGTGGTGGAATGTAAAAATGAAAGATCCACTTTTTTTTTCCTCCCCTCTCTCTGTCTCTGTCTCTGTCTCTCTCGAAGTGATTGAAAAGCTGACATCCACACGTCACTTGGAGGAGGAGTGCAACCTGGAGTTTAACCGCTTGACAAGTCCCCGCATCTCCTTGTAGCCGAGAGAGAGAGAGAGAGGGGGGAATGAGAGAGAGAGATCAGAAAAGTGTGGTGTGCAATTATTGCACGTTGTGTAGTCCTGTGTGTGTGTGTGTGTGTGTTTGCAGTGCTGAGGTACATTCTTTTAAGGCAAAAGTGCACCAGTCCAAACATTTCTGTAAACTGTGTCCTTGCACTGAACTTTCACCTTGCGAACTCGTCTGGGCTTCATTGGCTAACAGTCACACACAACACACACACAAAGCTTTGCTCTCTCTCCTCCCTCCCCACTACCACCCTCTCTTCCTCCTCCAACCCACCCTCTCCTCCTCCTCCTCCTCCTCCTGTCTTTCTTGTGCCCTGCGCTCTGGAGACCCGCTACTTTTCACAGGAGTTTCTTTGACTTGATGTGATATGCAAAAGAAGCGATGGCTATCCGGCAGTTTAGCTGCAAACAAACTACACAATATGATACGTATTGTGGTCCCAGGAAAGGAATCTGAGGGGTGGGGAGAGGGGGGGTGTTGGGAGAGGACGGTAGAGATAGAGAGAGAGAGAGAGAGAGAGAGAACGAAATGAGAAGAGTCATCAAACTTGTTTCTTTTATCTTTTCAAGTGTCGATCCCGAACGTCGCACTTGTATTTTTCCGTTTTTCTTTCCTTAAAAAAAAAGAGCAATGCAATTCAGCTGCACCTCTCTTCGAGTTTTTAACCATTCTGAAGAGTGAAAAAAAAGCACCAGAGACTCGTGCGATCAGATACTTTCCTTTTCCTTTTTTTTTTGGCGTTTGCAAGAGTTTGATCTTTGCATCGTTGCCACGTTTATGCCTCCCCCCCCCACAGTTTTATCCCTTCTCCCCCCCACAGTTTTATCCCTCCCCCCCAGTTTTATCCCCCAGACAAGACACTCTCTCTCTCTCTCTCACACACACACACCCTGACACCCTTTCCTAGTGTCTCACTCTCATGCTTTGGTGCTTGAACCACGAATCCTTTGCAGAGGGAGATGCACCCGTTAACCAGCTCAGATGTAGGTTCCTCATCTCTCTATCTCTCTCTCACTCCCTCCCTCTCTTTGGCTCATTCATTCGTTCCATCCATCCATTCATTCATTCACTCACTCACTCACTCATTCGCTCTCGTCGCCCCCCCCCCAATCACACCGATTGCAGAGTGTGGTGGCTGGAGAGCTGCAAGCCCGAAGCTCGAGAGAGAGAGAGAGAGGAAGGAGAGAGAGGGAGGGAAGGAGAGAGAGAGAGAGGAGAGAGGGAAGGAGAGAGAGGGAGGGAAGGAGAGAGAGAGAGAGAGAATACAATCAAACACAACATTGAAGTCTTTTGTTTACATAGCAGGTGGATGTGACGTCACCAGGACGGTGCACTCCCCCAAAATAACAAGGTGCCCCTCCGCCTCCATCCATCCATCTATCCCCCCCCCTCTCTCTCTCTCTCTCTCCTACTCCCCTCCCCGGGGTGGGAGGGCTCTCTCTCTCTCTCTCCAGTCCGCCAAGAACTCTCAGGCTGCAAATTTAAAACATTTTTTTTGCAAAAGATTAGAAATACACAGCCTTCCACCCAACCAACCAACCACCCACTTTCTCTCTCTCTCTTTCTCTCTCTATCCTCCTTCCCTCCCTCTCTCTCCCTCCCTCACACTTTGCAAACCACCTCCTCTCTCCTCGTTTTACCACAGATACACACGTACAAGAGTTTCTGTCATGTAAGGGAGGGGAGAAGAGAGGGAGGGGGGGGGGAGGAGGTGGTGAAACTGTCAGCCACTGGCACGTGCAAAGCGGTGCTTTTGTGCATATTTCTCTCTTCCCCTTTCTCTCTCTCACACACTCACTCACTCACTCTGTGTCTCTCTCTTCTCTTTGCCCTCCCACCCACACACAAAAAAACATTGGGGGGGGGGGGGGAAACGGGGGGGGGGGGACGGGACGTGTGTCCTCGTGTGCGTTTGTCTGTGTTTGTGTATGTGAGAGAGAGAGAGAAAAGAGAGAGAGAGAGAGAGGGTTAACATTTTATTCCAGTCAAGTGCGAGACGCGCCTTACAAAAAAATACTCTCTCTCTCTCTGTCTGTCTGTCTGTCTGTCTCCCTCTGTCTGTCTGTCTGTCTGTCTGTCTGTCTGTCTGACGCCTGTAGCCGGGGGAGCCCGGGGGAGTGTGAGCCCCAGCCCAGCCCCAGCCCCAGCCCGCCAAGGCATCTGTCCTCTCTCACCCCTCCACCCCTTGTTATTTACTCTCTGGGTTCGGTGCTGAACTGTCTTCATCATCGTCATCATTATTATTATTATTATTATTATTATTATTGATATACATCTTTGCAACTCGTAACAACCCCAAAAGCGTTGCGCCTTTTTTTTGTTGTTGCTGCTGCTGCTGCTGCTGCTGTTGTTGTTGTTGCTGCTGCAACGATAACGACTGCAAACCAAACAACTACCAAGTCCTAAAGCAGCCACGACCGGGAAATAACACCCCCAGAGAGACAGAGACAGAGAAGATAAAATAATAAATACAATTCCCTCTCTCCCTCTCTCAACTCCCCAACCCCCTTCCTCCTCTTTCTCCTCCTCCTTTCTCTTTCTTCTCCTCCCTCCCTCCCTCTCCTCTCTCTCTCTCTCTCCCTCCCCCCCACCCCCCCCCCCCACACACACACACTCCCACCCTCCCACCCCCAAAAAGCCCGGTCCAAAAAAAAAATTATTAACGTGGAAAAAAAAAGAATATTATATTGCATCTTCTCTCCGTCGCTGTGGCTCTTCCCGATACGCCGAGGTTCAGTTGTGGTAAGTTTGTCTTAAAAGTTTTCTTTACTTATTTTACCTCTGCTCTCTTCTTCCCCCTCTCCTCCAAACTTACCCACCCCCCCAAACACCCCCCCACCAAAAAAAAAGTTTAGTGGGTGTTTTTTTTTCCTGCGTCTGTGTGTCTGTGGCTAAAGGTTTGTGTGGATTTTTAGTGCCTTTCTAACCACGTTGTTCCCAGTTCTTCGGCGGCGAGAGTTTTTGTAGTCGTTTATTAGACGAGAGGAAAAAAAAGCCTCTCTCTCTCTCTCTCTCTTTTTTGTTGTTGTTGTTGTTGTTGTTGTGGAGGACACGGGATTCTGCAATGCACTTAAAACCAACCAACGACTCGGTTTCTTTCCTGACTGCCCAGGAAGAAGGAGAGGGAGATGAGGAGGGGGAGAGGAGGAGGAGGATGAGGAAGGGGGGGAAGGGGGGGGTAGAGACAGACAGACAGACAGGAGGCAAACGTTTCGTAAACGTGTGGTTTCTCCAACCGAGTCCAGAGAGTACAGTGTGTGTGTCTGTCTCTCTCTGTCTCTCTGTCTGTGTGTGTCTCTGTCTGTCTCCCTTTCACTGCTCAAGTCGGGCGAAACCATTCGATTCGATCAGAGCAACTTTTGCACCGCGATAGTAATATATACACACACACACACACACACACATATATATATATGTATATAAATAAACAAAACCTGCCGACGGGTCGGGATTCAGTTAATCTCTTTTTTTTTGTGGGGGGGGATGGATGAAGATGCAAACGTTTATCGTGGCATTGATTCGAGGTTGCATTTCTTTTCGTTAAACACACACATTAAAAAAAGAAGGATTTAAAGCGCCCAGAAGGGGTGGGGGGGGGGGGGTGAGTGGGGGGGGGGGGGGGGGGGTGAGTGGGGGGGGGGGGGGGTGAGTGGGGGGGGGGGGGTGAGTGGGGGGGGGGAGTGAGTGCTAAGATTGCACTTTGCCTCTTGTGTTACAAGTGGGAGAAGAACTTGCAGCGATATTTGCAACTTGCCCGAGGAACTTTCCCCTTTGGGTTTCAAAGCTACTCACTCTCACTCTCTCTCACTCACTCTCTCTCTCACTCACACACACTCACACTCTCTGTCACTCACTCTCTCTCTCTCACTCTCACACTCTCACTCTCACACTCACTCTCTCACTCACTCACTCACTCTCTCACTCTCACTCACACACACTCACACTCTCTGTCACTCTCTCTCACTCTCACACTCTCACACTCTCTCTCACTCACACTCTCTCTGTCACTCACTCACTCTCACTCACACACACTCACACTCTCTGTCACTCTCTCTCTCTCACTCTCACACTCTCTCACACTCTCTCTCACTCACACTCTCTCTGTCACTCACTCACTCTCTCTCACACACTCTCTCTCTCTCTCTCTCTCTCACTCACTCCGGGGGTCTGAGACTCGGAGCTGATTGAGTTCCTCCTCCTCCGACTGCGGCCCCAAATCATTCCGTGTTGCGTCGGTGCTCAGGAGGTCGGGTTTCTCCATCGGCCGCAGTCAGTCAGTCAGTCAGTCAGTCAGTGTCTGTCTGTCTGTCCCACTCTCCAACGACACTAATTCTTGACAGTGCATTTGCCACACGTGACTTAATGGAGTGAGTCGGCTCGGGGATTGCCGGCGGGAGAGAGAGAGGGAGGGGAGAGAGGGAGGGGAGGGGGGGAAGGAGAGAGAGAAGAGAAAGAGGAGAGAGAGAGAGAGGTGGTTGTGCTGTGGAGTGGCTTTGGCTGCAAAGTGAAACGCGCACGAAAGAAGCCTTCGCGGCAACTTTTGTTGGGTGTTTCCTGAAGCAGTTTGCACTGCACGGGCCGAGCCGAGGGGGGGTGGGGAGGGAGGGGTGGGGGGTGAGTGGTGGGGAGGGAGGGGGTGAGTGGTGGGAGGGGTGAATGGTGGGTGGTGGGAGGGGGTGAGTGGTGGGGGGGAGGGAGGGGGTGAGTGGTGGGAGGGGGTGAGTGGTGGGGGGTGAGTGGTGGGGGGGTGAGTGGGGGTGGGGGGTGAGTGGGAGGTGAGTGGGGGTGGGGGTGAGTGGTGGGGGTGGGGGTGGGGGGTGAGTGGTGGTGGGGGGGAGGGGGTGAGTGGTGGTGGGGGAGGGAGGGGGTGAGTGGTGGGGGGGTGAATGGTGGGTGGTGGAGGGGGTGAGTGGTGGGGGGAGGGGCTGAGTGGTGGGAGGGGTTGAGTGGGTGGTGGGGTGGGGGTGAGTGGTGGGGTGGGGGTGAGTGGTGGGGGTGGGGGTGAGTGGTGGGGGTGGGGGGTGAGTGGTGGGGGTGGGGGGTGAGTGGTGGGGGAGGGGGTGAGTGGTGGTGGGGGAGGGAGGGGGTGAGTGGGGTGGGGGATGAGTGGTGGGAGGGAGTGAGTGGTGGGGGGAGGGAGGGGTGAGTGGTGGGGGGTGGGAGGTGGGGGGTGAGTGGTGGGAGGGAGTGAGTGGTGGGGGTGGTGGGGGGTGAGTGGTGGTGGTGGGGGTGGGGGGTGAGTGGTGGGGGAGGGGGTGAGTGGTGGGGGTGGGGGGTGAGTGGTGGGGGTGGGGGTGAGTGGTGGGGAGGGAGGGGTGAGTGGGGGTGGGGGATGAGTGGTGGGAGGGAGTGAGTGGTGGGGGGAGGGAGGGGTGAGTGGTGGGGGGTGAGTGGTGGGAGGGAGTGAGTGGTGGGGGTGGGAGGGGTGAGTGGTGGGGGTGGGGGTTGAGTGGTGGGGGTGGGAGGGGTGAGTGGTGGGGGTGGGGGGTGAGTGGTGGGGGGGAGGGAGGGGTGAGTGGTGGGGGTGGGAGGTGGGGGGTGAGTGGTGGGGGTGGGTGGGGGGAGGGAGTGGTGGGGGTGGGGGGTGAGTGGGGTGACACTGCGGTGGCGGTGCGTTTCACCCACAAAGTCGCAACACATAAGTTAACGCAGCGCCGATTTCCACAGACGGCCGCATCTTTGGGTGGTTTTTCTTTGGCATCGCTTGGAATTGGGATGTTTTTGTTTTGTCTTTTTTTTTTGAGGGGGGGTTTAAGATCAATATTTGTTGTTGTTGTTGTTTGTGTTTTTTTAAAAAAAAGACAGCGACGTTTTTCGCTCCTCTTCTGCAACATTTGCTGGTGGTTGTATTTACGCACTCAGAAACCAGGGTGGGTGGGGGTGAGGGTGAGTGGGTGGGTGAGGGGGTGAGTGAGTGAGTGGTTGGGTGGGTGGGGGTGTGAGTGAGTGAGTGGGTGGGTGGGTGAGGGTGTGAGTGAGTGGGTGGGTGGATGGGTGAGGGTGTGAGTGAGTGAGTTGGTGAGGGTGTGAGTGAGTGGGTGAGGGTGTGAGTGAGTGGGTGGGTGGGTGAAGGTGTGAGTGAGTGGGTGAGGGTGTGAGTGAGGGGGTGGGTGAGGGTGTGAGTGGGTGGGTGGGTGGGTGAGGGTGTGAGTGAGTGAGTGGGTGGGTGAGGGTGTGAGTGAGTGGGTGGGTGAGGGTGTGAGTGAGTGGGTGGGGGAGGGTGTGAGTGAGGGAGTGAGTGGGTGGGTGGGGGTGTGAGTGAGTGAGTGGGTGGGTGGATGGGTGAGGGTGTGAGTGAGTGGGTGAGGGTGTGAGTGGGTGGGTGAGTGAGTGGGTGAGGGTGTGAGTGAGTGGGTGAGGGTGTGGGTGGGTGGGTGGGTGGGTGAGGGTGTGAGTGAGTGGGTGAGGGTGTGGGTGGGTGGGTGGGTGGGTGAGGGTGTGAGTGAGTGGGTGAGGGTGTGAGTGGGTGGGTGAGTGAGTGGGTGAGGGTGTGAGTGAGTGGGTGAGGGTGTGAGTGAGTGGGTGAGGGTGTGAGTGGGTGGGTGAGGGTGTGAGTGAGTGGGTGGGTGAGGGTGTGAGTGAGTGGGTGGGTGAGGGTGTGAGTGAGTGAGTGAGGGGGTGGGTGAGGGTGTGAGTGGGTGGGTGTGGGTGAGTGGGTGGGTGGGTGAGAGTGTGAGTGAGTGGGTGGGTGAGTGAGTGGGTGAGGGTGTGAGTGAGTGGGTGGGTAAGGGTGTGAGTGAGTGGGTGAAGGTGTGAGTGAGTGGGTGGGTGGGTGAGGGTGTGAGTGAGTGAGTGGGTGGGTGGGTGAGGGTGTGAGTGAGTGGGTGGGTGGGTGTAGGGGGGGGAAATGCATTCGTTCCCCCCACCTCACCCCAAACTTGCCAACTCCAGTGAGTGAGTCCACCTGTTCTCATTTGAGTCTGTGAAAAAGAAGAACCCAGTCCGGCTTTTCATACCTATTTCGCAATCCGACCAAACTGGGCGAATCCAGGATTGACTGAGTCACCACTGAGTTGACTTATTTTTGTTGTTGTGAACTGTTTCAAACGACGTGACTTTTGGAAACCAATTATTTTGATCACTGTCCTCCCAGCATCTTTGTTATCAAAGAACTGATGGGAGCCTTGAATGGGATCCCCTTTGCCATGTTGAATGATTTTGATTTTTAGACCTTTGGCATTTTTACCAAAAAAACAATAATAAATTGGTCATTTTCAATCTACGACTGTTTGCGGGACATTGCTGTGCGCAATTGGCTGCCGCGTTCGCCCACAAATATACAGTCAATTCACTTTACAGTGTGTTCTGTGAAGCACTTTGGGACGTCCTCCCGACGTGAAAAGCGCTATATCAAATGCAAGGTTTATTATTATTATTATTTCTTGTCATCCACTGCATTTATAACTCTTTTAAAAAAAAGTTTTTTTTGATCAAAAAAGACTTATCTGCAAAACTGTTTCGTTTCTAACCAAACTTGTCAATTAAAAATCATCTGAACCTGAAGAGGTTTGGCACTTTTTGCCCCCTCCCCAATCGTGCTAATGTTAACCCCCAGGTCAAGCTCCATTTCAAGTTGGACACAACACTTATTTGGCGGGAGGGAACATCCACTGGCTGATATTTTGGGAGATTTGGATATTTTAATTTATGATTCATTACATCTTGTAGTTTCCTGTCTTTTAAAAACAAAATCCATGTGGTACGATTGGAATATTGTGGTCTTTAAACAGCTTCTTTCAATATGTGTACATGAATGTCATACACACATATATATATAACAAACAAATTACATTTATATAGCGCCTTTCATGTCGGGAGGACGTCCCAAGGTGCTGGACCTATATACATCACAGTCTCATACACGCGGAGTGAAGTTAGGTCAAATAAGATGGATTCACAATGATTCCCTATAGTTACAGCATGCCTGACCCATTTGTGCTGTAATCATTTTAAACTGTTCTGGGTCAGGAAATACTGGGTCTAAATTTGTGTTACAATGTTGTATCAGTTGGGAAGTTTACCTTGTATTGCAGGGTTTCTGAATATGGTATGACCTGGAATTGAGCACTTTCAAAACCTTGAGTTAGGTGTGCCTGAGTTCATCTGAAATGAACTGCACACATTTTTTTTAAACAAAAATGCTTTCCACATTCCCGCTGTTCATCCTGATAGAAGACTTTGAGTTAACAGTTGTGCTATTTGAGGTACTTTGAAAATGTGTTATTTGGACTAAATTAATACACCGTAAGCATCTCAAAATCAGGCAAAGGCAAAATTTTGGATAGTTGGCAGAAGATGACACATTCGATTTAAGCTTTGAACAAAATAGTTAAATATGTTACTAGTCTTGCATTGTGAATTGTGAAAGAGTTGTACATATTTCTGAAGGCATTTCTTTAACTAACTTGGGAAGCAATTTTTCCACTACAGTATTTGGATCTATCCAGGGACCAGTCACAAACCAATCATTTCAGCTGAAAAGACAGCATTTCTGACTGCATTACCAATACCAGTTACACTGACTGTTATCTCTTCCAACAACTCCTGTCCTGTCAAGAACATTGAGCCTGATTGCTGTGCTCCAACTGTTTCACAAAGTGAGTCAACAACTGACATAGCAGTTGGATGGAGATGAAGTATTATGTAATCAATAGTTAGCGGAAAGCAGAATTGTGAGAAAATCTGGACTACCAGCCAACGATTAGAAAACAAACATGTTAGAGGTGATGCTGGTGAATTGACTTTAGGAGTAAATCAAAATGCATAAGATGGAACAAGCCAAAAAGTATGTTGAGCAGGAAGAAAGAGAAAATGTACCCTGAGTAGGGTGGCACATTGGGATACAACACTGCTTTCATCTCTGGGGCGCATTGAAACACAGATCTCAACCTGATGAGATGAAAGGCTCTCTCTTCCCTGCTGTTGTAAGGATCTTAGGTGAAATGAATTTGGACAGCATCAATCTAGATTGCAGTGTGCAGTTCTGACATATGCCCATAATGTGACACCAAACTGATAAATCTTACTCAGAGAAACAAAGATGGCAGTGTGTGAAATGGGAGGAAAGGTGGTGCGGATGAGGACCAGGAGAATCACTCGAGCCTGGGGTTGCTTAGGAAGTGAAGGGGAAAATGTATCTTGCATACATTCTTCTTACTGTGGAAAATGGTTCGAGTCCAGTAGCATTTTGTAATTTGGCTCTTGTTTACACTATTGCCATAATATTGGATTTGTGGTCAAAACTATTGTTATATGGACAAATTGACAGGATTTCCACTGTTTGAGCTATGATGCAGATACATGCCTTTTGACATTGTTCAAAGAGATGTGGTCAGGGAAATGACCTGGATGAGAATAGGAATATAGTGGAGTATGTTCTACGGTTAAGGATGGATTTAACCACTCTAGTAGAGAGCAGTAAAAATAAATCTGGAGCATGCACAGAAATCCCTGATCAACACGCGAGTCTTGAATGTGCCATTGAATGCAGATCGTGTGACATGAGGAGATAAATGGTGCAATCCAAGGGGGAGGTTGGCATACTGTATTTGATAATAATAATAATCCTTGCATTTGATATAGCGCTTTTCACGTTGGGAGGACGTCCCAAAGCGTTTCACAGAAGACACTGTAAAGTGAATTGACTGTATATTTGTGGGCGAACGCGGCAGCCAATTGCGCACAGCAATGTCCCACAAATAGTCGTAGATTGAAAATGACCAATTTATTATTGTTTTTGGTTTTTTTGGAGGGATTATTATAAGGCGTGTGGAGTAAGGAAACTTGCCCAAGGTTTCGCCCTGACCTGGAATTGAACTCAGGTCTCTCGCTTGCAAAGCGATTGCTCTAACCACTGAGCTACAGGACTCCACGCGGAGTGGACATAATGCAATTATATAAATTACATGTTCAAAGTACTGTCTTCTTGGCATCAATATCAGGTTTACCATGTCAAGATGTGAAAGTCAATGGTAATGGAGGTGTTACTACAAGTCCTGTCAGTTCAGAAGGAAAGTATACAACAGATTTATTAAGGGAGAGTAAATCCAAAATCTTGGTTGTGGAAATTAGTAAAATAGCTATTGCCTGAGAAAGCAAAGCAGGTGGTTTGGTTGTTATTGGAGCTATCAGCTGCTTTTCTCGGGAAGGCAAACTCTTTTTGCAAGGCAGGCCTTACATGTGGTGAACACAGGAGCAGCAGCATTGGTGCATCAATTCCCAATCGTGGCCTAAGAAATAATAATAATTCTTGCATTTGATATAGTGCCTTATCACATCTTCAAGACATCTCAAAGCGCTTTGGGACCACACATTGAATCGGAACCACACATTGAAAAGCATGTTTAAGTATTACTAGAGTTAGGTTTGATTTGTACCTCCAAGCGACTCTTAGCATTCACAATCACATTCATATCCATGAATGACAGTTATGTGTGAAGTACCAAACATTAAATGAATTAGCAGTCGCTGGTACATATGCCATACCTCCCACAAGCGTTTCTTGTGAAGCTAGGGAGCCCAAAGTACCTAACATTTCTCACCGTAACCAAAAGATACTTGTAGTCCCTTGAGTGCTTCCCATTTATTATGAAATATATGAGTTTGTTCCCATGAAAAATGTTACAGTTGCTTTCCAGGGTTGGCTGATAGATTCTGTCCTAAAGTTCATTGTGGTGTACATACAGTGTAAAGTATTACAATTTGTAACTGACAGTGGGATGGGTGCATAGCCCATGTAGTTTATGCTCTATGAGTAACAAAAGGCAAGGTTAATCTGCCATTTCAGGAGACAGCGTAATATGGGTAAGTCTGTGCGAAACGAATAGAAAATTGGGTTAATTGTTAGCAGTCGGGTATGCAGCTCTGCAAGTGTAGGCAGTAGAAAAAGAACAGAATTTTTGTATTGTAGGGAATGTGACTATCCACTTGTGGGATACATTGTGTGGTTAATGTAGTTTAGACTGTATTCTGAAATTGTAGAGGAGATAACCTGTGTTTGCACAATGAACAATAGCCTTTGTCTGGTAAAGTTGAGAAAAAGAGAAGACAATCTTTGTTTAATAATTTCATGGTACAGAGAGAATGTTTTCCTGAAGTGGCAAATCGATGTTGCATATCAATATAAAGAGGTCAACGATGTTAAATGAAGCTCAACTATCAAATTCAATCTTTCAACCAAGATTACATGTACTGTACTGTTTCTCTCACCTGAAATTGAGCAAGTAGGTATACCCAAAAGTTAGTGTCAAACTCTAGTGATCTGTTTCCTTTCTCCTCTCTATCCACTTAAATCCATCTGTCTCTTGTATGTGATCTTTAGTAATGTGCAAGCTGACAAGAATTGGGGGATTTATTTAGGTGTACCAGAAATTCACTACAGCGTCTCTAAAGATTTTGCATGCTTGTAGTGTTTTATTTTTAAAAAAACTAGGCAGTACTGGAGTGAGTGTTTATGCATATCCAAGCATTTTTCTTCGAACAAACGACAAAAGCAGTTGCTACCAAGCAATTAGCTCTCAGGTTCTTTCTGATTTTGCACTCAGGTACTCCTGTGTTGGGATGAACTGTTTAAGCAAAGAATCCATACGCCAACTCACTCGCTGTACTCACCTGATGTTCACACACTTTCTAATAGCGATTACTGAATAGCGATTAAGAGTAGGATTTCCCCCCTCCCCTTTCCCAAGTGTGGTGGCCAGCAAAGCCAATTGAAATTAAGAAAGCTAGGCGAAAGGTACAGACCCACATTCTCTCTACCATTCACCTAAATTTCTTAATTTAAATTGGTTGACTTTATACCAAAGTTGACAAAAATAGTGCTTTTTTTGGGCAAAACTGAATTTCAAAAAGGGTATCTTATGGAATGTTGTGATGTACAGTATATTACCAGAGCAGACCTATCTGCCCATTACAGTCAGCTTTTTAATATGTAATGCTTTCACAAAGTTCAAAGCAGGTACAATACATTATTGTAATGGAAGTTCATAAAGTGAACATTAGCTCTGATTAAAAACACCTTAAATTCAGCTTATTATTCAACAGCAAGGCAATATTTTAATAATTACTTTCATTACATTGGCCTTATTGGGAATTTACTTTTTCATTGTGATTGATCCATTATATTGAATGTACTTGATAATGCTTTTATGCAGAGTAAGTTGCAAAAAGAGCTATTAGCTGACCCACAAGAAACTACAGTATAATCAATAACCAAATTGACTATTCTCATTTTTTTAAGTCTATTTGCCAAAATACTTAGAACAACAACAAAATTACATTTGTGCAGCGCCTTTCACATCGGGAGGCTGTCCCAAGGCTCTGGACCGTCAGTGTTTCGGACCTGAGCTGAGGGTCAGGATCGGGGAGGGTGGAGTGCAGGGGGGAAAGGAGGGTGATCCAAGGCACGGACGAAGAGGAGGGTCTTGAAATGGGTCTTGAAGGAGGCAAAGAAGGGAGCGAGGCGGACGGACTGCGGGATGGAATTCCGGAGGATGGGGGCAGAGTGGTAGAAGGCTCGCCCGCCAATGATGGGGTGGGTGAGGCGGGGGGACGTGAAGCAGGCTGGAGCCTGCTGAACAGAGGGAGCGGGCAGATTGGTAGGGGGTTATGAGGTCTCAAAGGTAGGGGAGAGCAAGGCCATGGAGGGCTTTGAAGGTGAGAACCAGGATCTTGAACTGCATCCTCTGTGTGATGGGAAGCCAGTGGAGTCGGTTGGGATGGGAGTGATAGGAACAAGGTGCCTGGTGTGGGAGAGGACGCAGGCTGCAGAGTTCTGGATGATCTGCAGCTTATGGAGGGAGGAGTCAGGGAGGCCAACAAGCAGGGAGTTTGCATAGTCAAGTCTGGATTTTATGAATGCGTATATGAGGGTTTTGGTGGCTTGCAGTGTGAAACAGTGGCGGAGCCGGGCAATGTTGTGGTGATGGTGGAAGGCAGAGCGGGTCATGGCTCGGATGTGAGGTAGAAACGATAGCTGAGAGTCAAACAAGACGCCAAGGTTCCGGACTGGCTTAGCAAGGTGGAGTGTGCATCCATGGATGGTGATGCTGTCAGTACCTGAGATACGGAGGCGCTGACGGGAGCCGATCAGGAGAACCTCGGTCTTGTTGACATTCAACTGAAGAAAGTTAGCTCTCATCCAGGACTTGATGTCTTGATAGACATTCTGTCAGGACAGCAGTGGTCCTGGAGTCAAGGGTGGAAGCAGAGAGATACAGTCATCTGCATACATGTGGAAGTTGACCCAATGTCTATGGATGATGTCACCAAGAAGGAGCATAGAGATATTGAAAAGGAGGGAACCAAGGACAGAGCCCCGAGGAACGCCGCACAAGATGGTGTGGGGGCTAGAGGAGAAACCATATGTAGAGATTGAAGTGGAGATAGTGTGAGAGGTAGGATCTGAACCATTCAAGGACAGAACCATGAAGGTTGAGGTGAGGGGAGAGATGGTGGAGGAGGATAGAGTGGTCAACGGTGTCGAAGGCAACAGAGAGGTCAAAGAGGATGAGGAGGCAGAGGGAGCTCTGGTCTCATACATTTATTTTTAAACATTATTTTGTTACTTCAGTTAATTTCACCTCATAATCTAGGCTGACACTCCATTACAGACCTTCGGATGGGGTGCTAAACTGGGGTCCTGACTGGCTGTTCAGGTGGATGTTGATAATCTTTGTTATGAATGAAAAAGAGAAGGGAGCTTTAACTGGGATCCTGGCCAACAATCCCTAAAAATAGACATTGATTACTCATTTCAGGCTGTTTGTGGGAGGTTGCTGCGGTAAATTGACTGCTGATTTGTCTACCAAAAAATGCACACTATATTGCACTTTACAGTAGATTTTGCAAAGTGCTTTGAGATGTCCTCCCAACATGACAGGTACTATGTCAAATACAAGGATATTATAAGGTGGACTAAGATGTTGTTGGAAAATAATGCAGAGGAGAAATAAGATAAAGGTTGCCCTATAGACTGTGATTCAAAACAAAATAACTGTAAAAATAATCAGAAAAGTTCATGCCTTTAGTCCAATATAGAAAAGGCCTTTGGCTGTAAATAAGCCAGTATATTAAGGCATTTACACAGTATTGTATAGCATGTAAAATCCTCGGTGTTTAAAATAAAACTCTGCTGGTTTTAAATAATACAGTAGTTCAAGGAAAGGAAACTTGGAAAATGCTTGGTTTATCTTATCAGCTTTTCCTCAATAAGTTCTCAGAACAGTATCTTTTAATCTTCAAACTAATACATGGCGTTGCTGAGGTGCTCTATCTGCAAATCACAACTGTTAAGATTACTGAATTTGATAGTACAGATTTTTTTGTTTGAAGTTGCTTGTAAAGATTTTCTTTTGCAAGAATTTAGATTGCTTGAGGTGCAACCTCAGTGGATTCCACTCATATCTTTTTTTTTAATTTTCAGTTTTCACTTTTTAATATCCTTGATACATTTTCAAGTTTAAAAAATGCCGCCAATTAACTTTTACCAATTGTCATCCAAGACGAACATATATGGCATCTCCCAAAATTTCTGAAATTGAATTTCACCTAAGCACTTAGGAGGGGAAAGAAGAGTATATTAATAAATAAATAAATAAATACTCCTCCTTACACCATAATGTACACCATAATGGTCATTGAACCCCTAGCAGTATGGAAACCAATCTTACTTTTATTTATTTGAGTAAACCAATAATGCACAGCTCTTAACACTGTGTACTGAAGAGCAACAGCATGTGGATTTGCAATTGAAAATTTACTTTAATTTAAATTAAATCTGGCACCACGCAACTACTGGATACAACATCAGTGACAACTTACCTGCCTGTTTTCTTCGTCAGTGGATGATGGGCGGCATATGTGAAATGAAGGAGAATATAATTTTTTTTAAATCTGAATTGAAATCAAGGATATTTTACTATTTACCTGTTTTGCTGGAGAGAAGCCGCTGATCTCTCTGTGACCTGATGCTGATTCTGGAAAGGGAGGCAAATTTGTATACGGTAAATGGATTTTGAGCTTGGCAAGATTTAACCAGTGTTGCAAAGCTCTGGTATGATAAGTAGTAAAACAACTATCTGACCCTTTCTAAAACATTTTGTTTTTTGGTGTCTGCACTATTAGAATAGGGACTTTATCTCAGAATTATTAAGCCATATTTATTAAAATACAGATAGCTATTCAGAAAGTAGCCACAGTGTACTATCTTAAAGACAAATGTGACCGTGTGGGCACTACATGCAGTGATGATCATTGAGAGCCCAGGAAGCTAATAATGAGGGAGAAACACCTGGTTGAACTACTTTTTGCTTTCAGTCCTGCATTCATTAAACTACAGGTTTCACTCCAGCTGATCTAAAACTTGGCAGGAACATCAAAGATCTCTATGACTACATTCTAGATGCTTAATTAATTGTTATAAATATTGTGACTAGGTCAGTCAATCCCCACTAAGAAGCTAAACTTCAGCAACTTAGAAACTCCATATAAAACGGTATTTCAGTGCTTTGGGTTAAGAGCGCACACACTTTGTGTTTTTATTATTTGTTTGGTTACATTAATCATTTGATAGTTTGGACCTACAAACTGTTTCTTTTGGAAAATAATAATTAACCTTAATTAGCATTAATTAACCACTAAGGTGTTGGCTTTCAGGATTGAGAACATGTCTTCACCTCCAAATTTTACCGATGGGCCAAGCAGGAAGGTCTCATCCATTGATTGAACCTTTTATTAATTCTCACTTTGCTAGGGCTCCCTATTTCGAGTCACTTCAACCCAAACAACACACCACCTATCATCTTGGCCCTTATCAAAAGCGAGCATGTGCATTTAAGTGATAGTTTTCTAAAATCATTGGGAAATGTGTGTATTACACACTTACTGGATCTGGCAAATAATGTACCATAGTGACAAAGTGGATAAGTTGACCACAGATTTCATCTCTTAATGTTTGATTTTAGGGAACAAAATATGATCATAGTGAACTACCTTATGTGAAAACTTAAATATCCTTGTAAAGTGCAGTTTCAAAACTGACTACCGTCTTCCCTTCCCCTGCCCTTTGATATAGCACGCTTCCTGTACTGTTCTTGGTTATAATGCACTATTTTTATGGCTCATGAATTTTCTTTAGATGATTTGGAATTCCTGACCTACAAAGGGGAAAATTGTGAACCACGCAAACAATGCATTAAGTATTCTAAAGAATGTGTGAGGTTGCACATTTGTTCAGATGTGCTGTACTAAATTTAGCTGTACCATTGTTTCCAATCCACTCTGATCGTGGTTTGCTCAGTGGAAGATAGAATATGTGTAATGCAAAAATGAAGTGAAGTATAGGAAACTTCAAATACAACTTTAAGTGCTGCACATAATCAAATAAAAGTGGTTGAGAAAAATTAAGAGCTTTGATTCCTACTCAGTGAGTTTTGCACCCAATGTTTTTTTTCCCCTCCCACAGGAGCTCCTTTTGTATCCAGATCAGAACAGGAAAGCAAGGTGAAAAGACCTCACTCCTCCTGGAGGTGAAATCTCAATTGGTAAGTGTGAAAGACTTTTCAGGCAGCAGTTAAAACTTCAAATCATATCATTATTGTACATCTTCAGTAATCAGAAAGCAACAAACATGTGGCTTGGTTCTAAGTTGCTGTTATTCACATTCCTGCATTTCTATCGAGCAAACTGTTTTTACTGCAATAATGCTTTGCTTTTCCACTCCTATATAAATCTTTATTACCAATTTGCTTACGGCTCCCATGTTACAACACAAGGAAACAATTGGTTTCCTAACCTCAGCAAAGATCACTGAATAAACCGACCTAGTGCACCATACATCCTTTGATTACACATACAGTCTGCGTTTTTGATTGCTCCATACATGGTTTACAATGAAAATTTAGAATATTTTCACAATTATGTATTTTACTATGGCTATTAGATTAGCCTCTTTTTCTTCCAGGTTACACGTGGTTTGCTCTTCCTCAAAGAACATCTGCTTTCTAGTCACTAATTGTTGGGCACGGGCCATAATTTATTTGCTTAAAATAGTTGAAACAATTCTACAGTAGGTTCCATTAAAGTCTGTTGAACAGCTATCTTAAATTTTACCACACTATTACCACTATTTTGCCACAGTTGTTGAAAACTGAGATTGACCGTTTTAATTGAAAGCAATATTGTATAAACTAACATTTTCCTTGAAGGTTCATTACTCAGGTGCTTCTGTGTATGGCTATTCAAGGGGCTGGGTCACAAGAGTACAAATGGAGCCTCTTGATCCGGTTTTGGCCATGTTTTCCTGGAGAAATTATGACAAGTCAGATGATAGAAAGAGAATCAGGTCCTAATATCATTCGTCCAAACTAGAGTAGTTACAACTAGATACTGCATCTTTTAATAATCACTCTAAGACAGCAGACTTTATCAATATGAATCTGATGCTGAATCAATCCCATATATGAGTTTGGGATTGATCCAGCATCAGGGTCTTTGGAATAAAATTTCCAGCCTACCAAAGAGGTAGGCTGGAACTTGCTTTAGCAATCCATTCCTTGATTTCCACCTCCCTCACCCCACACCCCCACACCAACAGCTAAGCTTTTGACTAACATTTTCATGCAGTTTGTTTGTCCATACTCAGAAAGAAAAAAAAGAAAAATGTAAGCTTCTGATAGTTCTCTCCTTGCAGAGCAGCAGTGTTTCAGAGTACATTTCTGACTGCTTGTTTTCTTGCTTATTAAAATGCGAGTTCCCAAATATTCCACAATGCATTACTTAATTCAAATTGTATATTGACAGGTAAATTAATTTCATGACTATGGCTAACAGGTTTTTAAATACTATGGCTTTAAAGGTATTCAAAATACCAGAAAATATGAGACTTTAAGTCAATGGGATGAGCTCCCTAGTAATTGACTTGGCATTTTTAATGGGGATATTTATGTACTCTCACTCACTTGCCTGAATCACTTTTTCATAATATTGGATATTGTTAGAGGGGACCTTGAAGACGCTAAGTAGATAAAGTAAACCCAGAAGATACTTTAGATTTTTCAAGGAAAAAAACAAGTGGACACAGGTTCAAGCTTGTGGAGAACAATTTTAGGCCACAATTTTAGGATATTTTTCTTTAGACTACAAAATACAGTCAATCCATTTTACAGTATATCCTCTGAAGCACTTTCAGATCTCTCCACAATGTGATAGGGCTCTATATCAAATGAAAGAATTATTTTTATTATTAGGTGACAGAATGTTGTCCATAACTGGAATAAGTTACCAAAAATGATGGTAGAGGCCTGAAAACTAGACTGTTTAAGAAACCGTTTGATGTTGCAATGAGAAGACAGTAAGGTTGGTGTTCTGTAAGGATGAGACCAATGATGCAAAGAGTCTTCTTCACCAGAATGCGCGTCTCAGCTTCTCCATGGTCTTCCTGCCCCTCCGTGGGGAAGCTCTGTGGGCACTGCTGCCCAACTTCTCCTTGAACTCCAGCTACTCTGCAGGATTCAACAATTCCATGGACTCCAGCCTCGTCTGACTGGAAAGTCATCATGCTTGGCTCCCATCAGTACATTCACTCTGCAGTACCTTTATTGCAGACACTCACCCTGTTGACTTCTCTGGTTGTTATCCCTTTTCACAAAACGCATGCAGAGCCTTAGAATTTTTTCAACCCGCTACTCTCCTTTAGACCTTTTGTCTGAGCTAGGACCAAGTCGTTCTTCTTTAATCTCTCCAATATTACTAGCCTCCAGCGCTACCACTTCCCCAGGACAGCCCAAACACTCATCCATGTCTTTATTACCTCCAGGCTTGGACTTTTCCAATACCTTGCTTGTCAGCCTCTCCAGCTCCTCCCCTTCATTATCATTCAGATCATCTAGAATTATGCAGCCAACTAGACCTCATGACACATCTCCCCATCCTCGCTTCGCTCCATTGCCTCCCTGTCCCGCAGCAGACTGACTTTAAGAACCTGATCCTTTCCTTGAAATAACTCCATTGCATTCAATTTGTCTCGTCAGCGAGTGAGCAAAATTTGCCCCAATATACTGGACATCCCTCTGCCTCACCTTTTCGCTCTCTGCTTTCGAAATGTGGATATTATTATTATTATTATACACCCAACTCTGTCCAAGCCTTTGACTACCTTCCCCCACCTCCCCTGTCCTCCATCCCTTCCACTCCAAACTTCTAAAATGCTTTGAGATATTCCCCAGACTCGAAAGGTGCTGTATAAATGCAGATTCCTGTGGTCGCCACTGAGTCCTGTAGCTCAGTGGTTAGAGCACTTGCCTTGCAAGTGAGACACCTAGGTTCAATTCCAGGCAGGGCGAAACCTTGGGCAAGTTTCCTTACTCCACACGCCTAATAATAATCCCTCCAAAACAAAACAATAATAAATTGGTCATTTTCAATCCACGACTGTTTGTGGGACACTGCTGTGCGCAATTGGCTGCGGCGTTTCGCCCACAAACATACGGTCAATTCACTTTACAGTCTATTCTGTGAAGTGCTTTGAGACGTCGAGAAGACGTGAAAAGCGCTATATCAAATACAAGGATTATTATTATTGTTTATCTGTATTTCTCTTGCAATCTTGTGATCATCTTAAGGGAGATACGGAATTCAGTAGGTTAGAGATTCACTGGAGCAAGCAAGTCTAACAAATATATATTTAAAGTTTTTTATAAAAAAAAGTATTCTCAAGAGGAATGAGAGTACAACATTTTTTTTGTTATATCAATAAAGGGAATGTATCCTGCTTCTTTAAACACCAACTACTAGTCTTCAGGCAAAGAAGGAGATTCTGTAAGGGGAGCAGATTTGTTATAAACCAGGTTGCTGAGATGATTAGACTTACACACTTTTGTTCTGAGCTAGCGAGGCTTTGCCTGTGGGGGTGGATGTCAGCAGGATGGAGACATGAAATCAGCAGTTTAAATTTTGAGGGGAATTTTTTTTGAATTAAAGCGGTGAATAACTCCCAAGTTCCTTGCAAGATGGAACTAGTTCACTGACGAGATGAATATGGGGTGCGGGGGGGGGGAGGGGAGGCGGAAGAAAGGTAACTGAATTCATTTTTTCGAAAGAATGGTGTTTATGAGGCTTTATGTGTTTAAATGCAGAGGTGAGATAGTTTTGAGAAAGACAAGAGCGAGATAGTTTTGAGAAAGACAAGAGTGAATGCACATTATATTACAGCAACTTTATTGTAAAAATAATGATCATGACATTTGATATAGCACCTGATCACACCTCCAAGAAGTCTCGAAGGGCATCACAGGCTTTATTGTATAGTACAGTGATTGTGCATTTGTAGGTGAATGCGGCAGTCAATTTGGACACCACAAGTAGCCACAAAGTGAATGACCAATTTTTTTGGTGGATTGTGGTTCAGGACACCGGGAGAAACTACATTCTCTTTTCAATCAGTGCCATGGGATTTTTAACTCCCATCTGATCAAGCAGACGGCACCTTGGTTTAAACGTCTCATCTGAAGGACAGCAGCTCTGACAATGCAGCGCTCATCCAGCACTGCGCTGGAGTGTTAGACTATATTGTAATCTTTGTATTGAAAAATAAAAAATTACAAAGTTCTACATGAACCAGTAATCAAAGAAGAACCACTGACCCATTGGTATATTTACTACCACCGGAATCAATACATTGGAATTAAAAATGTATATGATTTGTTTGATGTTAGAAACTACAATCATGTAGAGTATTTTTCCTTCACAACTGTTAACGTACTAATTTACAAGAACCAGTCAGGTAAAGTCAATTCTTCCCTCCCCCCTCCAAATAAAATGCATAATTGAGTGCTAAAATGCTTGTTATGAAATAGGAGAGTTTTACAGACAGCTTGTTAAATAGTGTTGCAATTTAACTGCCTTTTATAATATTGTAATGCATTGTACGTTTGATTAAGCAGTGTATTTCGTAGCCTAATAGCAATTAAGTTAGCAGTATTTATCAAAAGGGAACTTCACAGAAGTGTTTCCATGACAACCTCCATGCTAGTTAAGGCCAAGAGATGTGATCAACAGTTTATTTTTTTTTCTTTTGTGAAGATGAGATTTGTGCTGACAGTTTTGGTTTTAATGGCACTTTCATACTATGTGAAAGTATTTGTTTACTGGATCATATGCTGTTAGCTGTCAACTGCAGATAGATTAGCCGGTTTGATAAAAGAACGGATTGAGGCGGTGTGTTCATCATTAGTGCGGCTGCAAAATAAAATCACTAAAAATAGGCCTGACTTTTAACAAGCAGACTTAGTTAACAGAAGTTAAGATCATCAAATTAAGTGTTACTTTGCTCATTTGAACATACATATTTGCAGCTGGAATAGCAGGGACTGAAATGAGCAGTGCTTGTTTTTGATTAAGTTTTAAAACTGAAGTAGTCAAAGCGTGTGTGCATTGTTTAGTTTTGTGAATTTTTATGTGTGGTGCAGAACATACTCTGGCCCTTTTTTGAATAAAAGATGGCAAAGAAAGCTTGTTAAAATGCAATTATATAGTTTTTCTTAAGAAAAGTGATGAAACTGCTTCAACTCCTGTCAGGCTCCTCCTTTTTAATAGCTTCTGCCTGGGGAACCAGAAGATACACATACTATTTTTTCACTCTCTTCCCCCCCCCCCCCCCCATCTGATTCTGTTTCCATGGCAATGTGTAGCATAAGGACAAATTCAATAACCACATTACCATGTTGTTTTCTTGACCCTGAAACATAACTGGGTGGAAGAAACTGAGTAAATTGAGGGTATCCTGCTCTGTTTATCTTGGTTTAAAGTTGTTTTTTTAAAACACACACAACTCCTCTGTATATAAGTTGTTTTGAAATTTAGAGAATGTTGACCAGACAAACTATTCTGTAGCAGGACCATTTCCCAAACCCCAAGCAAATGAGCTGAATGACCAAAGTTTATGGTTTATTGAATTAGGGATGAGGGAGGAATATTGGCCAGAACACCTGGAGAACATCCTTTGAAAAAGTGGCAAGGGTTCTTTAACATTCATCTAAATCACCAGACAGAACCTTGGTTTAATGTTTTATCTGAAGGACCAAACTAGCATCCTCTCAGAATCTCAGAACTGTTCAGGAATCTCGAGACTTCTAGGAAAGAATACCAGCAACTCAGACAAACTGGACAAACAATGTACCTTGTCCCTATTACAGTACATAACTTAGTCGATCAGTCCCCTGTATACTGTTCACATAATTCTAATGTTGTTACACCAGTGAGTTCACCGAGATGTTGCTGTGGGTCATGTAAGAAAGTAATTGAAAGTGTAACATGGACAGCAGAATATCTGTGGAACTGGTGTATTTTTGATCCCAAGTTGTTTAATTTACCTCCACAATTTGGAATGAAGTAGTTGGTCCTTGGTTGGATAACAAGGTTGAAGCATATCTTATTGTTGGACTTTTATTGAGGTGAGGGGGTGTGGGGAGAGAAAAGGTGAAAGAAGAGAGAAAAGACAACTTATCTGATGGCAGGAATGTGTAATGTCTGGTAGTTATGTCCTGAAATAAATCATGCCCAAAGTCATCTAAGAAAATTACTCCAAAGATTCAACAGTCAAAACATTGCACAGCCAAAAATTCGACAGTCAAACATTCCTGCACTGTATTCCAACTTTATACTGTATACTATAGTGCTTAAGGTATTTCTTTAGTTGTTTGGTGTGAAGTGTTGAAGGTTTAAGATAAACACATTTGCTATTTTGTAACCACAGGTACTTTGGTTAGAATTTTATGTTGAAATGAGATTCCGAGTTGTTTTTGTCCATGCAAGTTGCGAATGACTGAAACAGATTTTACTATAACAATAACAAGAACTTGCATTTATGTAGTGTCCTTCATGTACAATAATATTGTGGAACACTTTATGGAGGCATTGGGCTGAACCTGACTGAGAGAATGGTGTAAGGGGAAGCAGTCAAAGAGGTAATAATAATAATAATCCTTGCATTTGATATAGCGCTTTTCACGTCGGGAGGACGTCCCAAAGCGCTTCACAGAACACACTGTAAAGTGAATTGACTGTATATTTGTGGGCGAACGCGGCAGCCAATTGCGCGCAGCAATGTCCCACAAACAGTCGTAGATTGAAAATGACCAATTTATTATTGTTTTTTTTTTTTTTGGAGGGATTATTATTAGGCGTGTGGAGTAAGGAAACTTGCCCAAGGTTTCGCCCTGCCTGGAATTGAACTCAGGTCTCTCACTTGCAATGCGAGTGCTCTAACCACTGAGCTACAGGACTCCGAGGTATGGTTTAAGGTTTGAGTTCAAGACCTAAAGAGTGTGTGCGAGACAATTGGATTGAGGAAGGGTATTTTGGAGGTTAGAGTGTAAAACTTAGAAAGGTTGGCTAAGAGTGGTGTTGCAGATTTGGTGGGGAAGTGTAGCAAGCCAGCGTTAGCTAAGTGAAGGGGTGAGTAGAGGGGTGTAGTAGGAAGGGATCGGAGAGATAGGGAGGTTTTAATTGTGGCTGGCTTTTGTTACTGATTTTTGTTGTTGATTTTCAATGGTTTAACCATTTACGGGGAAAGCTAGCAAAAACTTTCTTTCCAATATAAACCAACAGCCCACGTCTTTTTCGCACACTTTTTTTCACAGTCAAATTACGAGTTCAGCTGCTGTGCACGAATACCACGTGCACGATGAGGGGACCGTCTGTCATCATGGAACTGTGGACATTTTCACCCCGGTGTCAATTATTATCTCGGGTCTCGTGGTAACATCCTTAGTTTTCCAATTTGGAGCGTTTAGTGCAGGAAATTTGGATTGAGAATTGCAAGTAGCCAGATGCATGAAATCCAACCTGAACTGTTCTTCAAAATCCCAAGATTCCAATGGGATGTTTTGTAAACAATGTGAACCTGGAAGTCTCGTCTCTGCCATTTATTAACCGCATGAAGTAGCTGTTATGACTACTGCTGCATTAAATTAGCGAAGGGCAAGAAAATGGAATGTGCTTAATGTTCTCCAAACATGGGACTAGTTTTTTTTTGAAAAAACTTTTCATCTTATTTGCATTCTAAAGCCTCTCTCATTCCAGAGTGACAGGTGGTCGTCTTTCATGGCCTCCATTTGAAATAATCCCTGTAGCTGCATAAATGGAGGCCGATTATCGAACTTTGAATTTTTTTTCAATCTTATTTTTATGCAAGAAGAAAACTCCTTCTGCAAAGAACTCGTTAGGAAAAGACCAAATGTGTGACCAAGTTGTGATCCTTCTTTTGAAAACAACCTGCAGTAAAACTGGGCCAGATTCTGGATTAGAGCGTTCCCTTTTTACCTCTGAGAGCTGGGTTTGAATTGAGCTCCAATTGATGAGATTAAATTTCCTATTCATGCTGCAAGGGCCTGCATCCAAGCTAGTACTGCTGTGGCTAGCATAACTGTAGCAGAAAAATGATATGTGTTTGATGTTCTCCAAACATAGAATCACAGAATGTTACCGCAAAGAAACAGATCATTTAGCACATCTGGCTTTGTGTTTTTCTACATATGAGCCACCTGATCTACAACAACAAAAATTACATTTATATGGTGCCTTACACGTTTGGGGGGATGCCCCAACGCACTTGACAGACCTGGCTTGGCTCCCTAATCTCACCCTTCAGCTCACTTGGTGCACCTTTTAATATTCCTCCACTTCAAGCATTTAATTTCCTTTTAAAAGAATTTATGGACTCTGCTTCAACCACAGTTTATGATAGCTAAATCCACATTTTCCTCACCTTCTCCAGAAAAACAGAACAACCAATTTGCACACAAAAAGGACCAACAAAGAACTATTAGGTGCGTGACTGCTTCATCGAGAAGATACTTAGTCAGAACATTGGGAAAAACTTTTTCCTCTTTTCTAATAATGTCCGAATAGGCAGGCAGGATCTTGGTTTAAAGACAAACCTGACAATGCAGCCTGTTATTGGAGTAGAGTGAGTGTCAGCCTGAAACTTGAGCTCGAGTCCGCCTGACCAGGACTGCCTTCTTCCACCTACGCCACATTTCCCACCTCCGACCGTACCTTACCTCAAATGCAACCAAAACCCTCGTGCATGCGTTTGTAACCTCGCGCCTGGATTACTCAAACGCACTCCTCGCTGGTCTCCCCAGCTCCACTCTTCAAAAGACCCAGCTCATTCAGAACTCTTCAGAACATACTTATCCGGACCAAACTCCATACCCACATCTCACCAGTTCTGGCCAGGCTCCACTGGCTCCCCATCACCACCGGATTGACTTCAAGATCCTCACACTCGTGTTCAAATCCCTTCACTCTCTAGCATCTCCCTACCTCTCCAACCGCCTCACTCCCCAATCCACCACACGGCACTTCTGCTTCACTGACACTGGCTTCTTGTTCATCCCTTGCACCCTCCGCCCCACCATCGAAGGTTGCGCTTTCCGCCACTACGTGCTTAAACTTTGCAGCACTCTCCCTCAATCCCTCCGCCTTGCCCTCTCTCTACCCTTCTTCAAGTCCCACCTGAAAACCTTCCCCTTCTTGTGCTTACGGCTACCTCCCCCCCATAGGACGCTATATAAGTGCAAGTTGTTGTTGATTCCGGAAGCAGGACTTGAATCATAACTTCTGATCCAGGAACAAGAGTGCTACCAACTGAGCCAAGTGAATGTAAACTAAGACTGATGATTTAACAAGGATAGCAAAACTGAAATGATTGTAGAACATTCACAAGTTGAGTTTGAACCGTCTCAGCCCAGTTCTCAGTAGCCCTGGGCCACAGCACAATGTTAATACTTCTGCTGTGTGAGAATTACCATTGTGGAAGTCATATTGAAATTTCATGAATACATTTCTTCCCCTTTGCAAAATATTGACCAACCAGTTGTGAATAATATTCTTTATTGAGAAGAAAAAGAATGTTTAAAAAAGCAAAACTGTTATCCAGACAAAGTTGATAGTTACCTTGTAGTATTTGCCTGTGTTTTGAGTGTGAATTGATAGATACACACTCCTATCAGAAATGCAAGTGGGCTGCACAGCTGTGGCTGGCTGCTCACACACCACTATATTTACACATGGTGTTGGTATTATTGGATATTGTGCATTCTGCCTATCCCAAATGTTGTTCTACATTGTTCTGAAAGATGAAATGGTTACTATATTATTGTTTCTCTCTTGATTCTGTTTAAACTTTAACAAAAGGGAAATAAGAAAGGCGAAGCGATCATACGAGAAAAGATTAGAAGGAAACAAAAGGGAACCCTAAGGTATTTTATAAGCATATCAAGAGTAAAAGGTTAGTCAAAGGTAGGGTGGGTCCAATTAGGGACCTTAGTGGAAATCTTCTTGTTGAGGCTGAGGGCATGGCTGATGTATTAAATAAGTACTTTGCAACTGTCTTCACAAAAGAAGATGATACAACCAATGCCACAATATTGCAGGGAGTGAACAGAAATTGGATATGATAAAAATCAACAGAGAGGAGGTATAAAAAGGGCTCAATATAGATAAGTCACCCGGTCCGGACAGGATGCATCCTAGGTTACTGAGGGAAGCAAGGGTGGAAACAGCGGAGGCTCTGGCCACAATCCTTCAATTCTCTTTGGACACTGGAGTGGTGACAGAGGACTGAAAGGTTGCAAATGTTACTCCCTGTACATAAAGGGGTACAAGGATAAACCTGAGAACTACAGTCTAACATCAGTAGCAGGGAAACTTCTGGAGACTGTAATCCAGGACAATATAAATTCTCACTTAGAAAACTATGGTTTAATAAAGGACAGTCAACACGGATTTGTTAAAGGCAGATCGTGTCTGACAAACCTAATAGAATTTTTTGATGAAGTGACTGAGAGGGTGGATGAAGGTGGTGCAGTAGATGTAGTTTATCTAGATTTTCAAAAGGCATTTGACAAAGTGCCTCATAAGAGACTTATAAACAAAATAGAAGTCCATGGTATTAAAGGGACTGTGGCAACATGGATCCAGAACTGACTAGGAAACAGAAAGCAGAGAGTGGTAGTAAGCAGTTGCTGATTGGAGAGAGGTGTGTAATGGTGTCCCTCAGGGGTCAGTATTGGGACCACTGCTCTTTCTGATCTATATTAATCTGGACCTGGATATAGGGAGCACGATTTCCAAATTTGCAGACGATAGGAAAAGTAGTTAATGGTGAGGAGGATAGCACCTGACTCCAAGAGGACTTAGACAGATTGGTAAAATGGGCAGAAACATGGCAGATGAGGTTTAATGTGGAGAAATGCGAAGTGTTGCATTTTGGTATAAAGAATGAGGAGAGGCAGTATAAGCTAGATAATAATAATAATATACAATCGTAAAGGGAGCAAATGAACAGAGAGACCTGGGGGTCCACATAAGCAAATCTCTGAAGGTGGCAGGACAGGTAGATAAAGCTGTTAAAAAAGCATACAGAATACTAGGTTTTATATATCAGGGCATAGAATTCAAAAGTCAGGAGGCTATGTTGAATTTTTATAAAATGCTGGTTAGGCCTCATTTGGAGTACTGTGTTCAGTTCTGGGCACCACACTTTAGGAAAGATGTTAGGGCATTGTAGAGGGTGCAAATGAGGTTTACCAGGATGGTACCAGGAATGAAGGACATTAGTTATGAGAAGAGGTTAGCGAAACTAGGATTATTCTCCCTAGAGCAGAAAAGATTAAGAGGGGATTTAATAGAGATTTTCAAGATCATGAAAGGATTTGATTGGTTGAACTGGGAAAAACTGTTTCCACTGGCATGTGGGTCAGTAACCCAAGGACACCGATTTAAGATAGTTGTTAAAAGAAACAGAGGGGAGGTTAGGAATTTTTTTTTCACCCAGCGAGTTGTTCAGATCTGGAATGCATTACCTGATAGGGGAGTGGAAACCGATTCAATAACAACTTTTAAGAGAGAAGTAGATGGGTATTTGGGGAGAACAGGATTGCAGGGCTATGGAGAGAAAGCGAGCCAGTGGGATTGAGTTGGATTGTTCTTTTGGGAGCCAGTGCAGATGCGATGGGCCGAATGGCCTCTTTCTGTGCTGTATGATTCTATGAACATTCATATTAGTAAAACCCATCCTCTCTGTCCAAACTCTGTCATCTATTTTCCACTTTGGCACTCCTTATAGTTTTCTTTTACAAGATTGGCGTTCTTTAATGAGATGTTTTGTGGCTGGATTAATGTGTGTTAGGATATAGGAAGAACTGGATCACACATTTTTATTTGGAAGAATAAGGTTTACAAAATTGATCTAGAAAATATTTTTTAATTGAAGTTGAAGATTGAAGGTATTTTCTAAGGTCATTTATTTCTTAAATCAGAAATCCACACCTAGAATGTTTGATCATAATATTAGAATACTTTAGGTATCCGCATGCAACTTTCCATATATACACTTATCTTTAACAGTTCTGAAGTGAACACGGGACTGTGAAATACTAGGGAAATAATTCCAGTTGTGTGCACATGGACAAGAATCCTAGGGATGTGATTTAGCCATATTGCTGGCTAAATTGTAGCTAGTGCAGTTTGCTTTGTGAAAACTGGCAGTTGTATTCACCTACAAACTGCATAGCCACTATACTTGATATTTAAATCCTGTGAATTGCTTTGAGATGTCCTCCTAAAAGCCATGATATCAAATGGAAGGATTATGATTATTAACGTGATTAGCAACTTTGCTTTGATACTAGTTATTTTTTCACCTACACAATCACTACATTTAATAAAAACTTTGTGAGCTCCTTCAGACTTTATAGGTTCAACACGAAATGCAATAATTTATTATTATTATAAGTCATGGGCTTAGTAACCTGAAATGCATGGGTGTAATTTTGCTTGCCAGTAGCACAAATATTAATCTATACTTTTGTACAATGTTGGATAGAGTTGGAAGAAAATAGACATATATACTTAGAGATGAGGAGAGAGTGACAGAGAGAGGGAATAGTTGACACAATGTGGTACAATAGTGGCAGTATATCTTCTAACAGAGCAATATTTTTAGTAAATTAACTATCAGCACTCTGAAACTATCCTGCAAGTTGTTGTTGTAGATGATTTGTGTGTTGTATTTTGTGCAATAATCTCCAGTTTGCTTATCCAGAATTGGGTCGGTTGCAGGTAGGGTGGATAACAGGCTCTCCACCCGGCTTTCCTTTTAAATTAATTTTCCTGTTTTTACAACCTGCACTTTGAAATCTTCGGGACCAACATCTTCTGTTCTATTGCCTGCTAGAGACAGAGAATAAAGCCCACTGAGACTTTTCTTAATTGTTACTGGTCTCCAACCACTTTTCTGTCCATGGCTGTACTAAATATATAGTCAACTAGCAAGAGATTGTATCCTGTAATTCTAGTCAGACAAGCCATGATTGTGGGTTAACAGATGGCTTCCTCCTGCACAGACCCAAGCATGCAAACATATGTTTGTTATTGCAGAGCACTGTCTTCCACACCTTATGAGGGTACCTCCCATATTGAGGTTAAATACTATTTAATACTATATCCACACAAGTCTTTCAAGATTCAGATTAACATGCAGTTTATACTTAGAAGTGCTATGAAAAAGCAGATTTAAATTCTTTATCATTGGAATCAACTGAGCAACAATTGCTTGTATTCACGTAGCGATTCCTAATTAGGTACCCTTCTCTATTTAACAAAAGAAAATAGCAATATCAAGGATAATGGATACCTAGAAGGGTATTCAAACTAATAAAATTGGCTGGTTTGGGAGTGTGAGAGGGGGGTGTGGGGATGGTGTCAGTAAATTGTAAGTCTTTCAATCTGTTTGAATAAACCTCATCTGAATCTTGTGATTGTGTAACTGCCTTGAATTGTCCTAGGTTCAGGCAGCTCCACTTAATTGTATACCTGTTAAGTGTGTAATAATATGGAAATTTATGTGTGTAATTTTGCAGTCAGTATCTGCCATTCTCACGACAGCAAATGCAAATTTGTTAATTTTCATCCATGGACTAACCAGTGTCTAGCTCGTGTAATGTACTATCATGTTCTTACTACCATACACTTAGGCAATTCTAAACTGTCCTATTATCGTAAACATAAAATGAATTTTTCCAAGAAAATTACTGTATGGATACACAGTGCTTACACATACACAGTTGTTTTTCTCGTTTTCCAATTATCTTGAGCTCCTGGAGACAAATTGGATATTGTTACTCATATATTGAACCTCCAGCTGCAAATGAATAAATTAGCATCTAAAGAGTCATGGGGGGGTGGGGGGAGAGAGAGAGAAGAGGAATAACCTCAGGGTCCTTTTAAGAATTTTATGCCAGGCCCTTCACAATAGCTCAGTGAGGAAATGCACCTTGTTGTGCAGCACTCGGTTTTGCAGACCAGGGAGGTCTATGCTGAATCCTTGCTCTGTGTTGAGTTTGTTGCTCTTCATCAGTGGGCTTGAAAATAACATCAGTATTGTTAGATTGGCAATAAGGAAAATAAATCAATTAAAGTTTTCATTCCTATCACCAGCTGTTGACCGCTGCTGGAAAGTGTATGCCTTTACTTCAGGATTTGCCTTGCTGTAATGGCTGCCCATAGTCAAAAACAGTCTGTCCCCAGGCTCACAAATTAAAAAAAAGGCTACTAGAGCAAGCTACTCTGAGGCTGGTGGTGCCCATCGAACCATGCCACAATGTGAGTCACTGCCCTCGGGAGAGGAGGGGATAAAATGACATTGTGAGCAAGAAATAATTTGATGCAATGCAGGCGATTTAGTGGTACTGTAGTTTTCCTCAACCATGTTGTATAGAAGACTTTGTTGTGCAAGTTTATCTCAATGTTTTTTCCCTTCCTGTGGTATCAATGGGAAGAAGGGAAAAAATCTAGTCTTGACTATTCATTCTCCGCCTTCAGCTCATGTCAATTTGCATGTACTTTCTGGTGCTTTCTAATTTTACAATGTGTTTTCTCCGAAACACTACCCCGTATGAAGAGCGTTATATAAATGCAAGTAGTTATACATAAATGCACCCTGTTTTTGATGTAACTTTTGCATTTCTGCTGATTGGCTTGTCATTTGAATACATCCCCATTTCTGCCAATCTTGGTGTTCATCAAAGCCAGTCCTGGGGGAATTGAACTCATAATTTTTTGACTCAGAGACAAGAGTGCTACGAACTGAGCCAGGCTAACAGAGCCATCATCCATATTGCTACCAGGAGTAATCCAGGATGTGTATTCAAAAAAGCTCTGTGGTCATACATCTGGAATAATTTGCATGCTCTGGTAAGAGATATCTTACAAACTGTTTTTAGAATTGATTATTGCTCTGCTGCTTTGCCTGATTATAAAATTGTGTGTGTTTATGTATGTGTGTGATAAATCCATATAATCATGTCTTTTTTTCAATTTTCTCCTGTAGTTACCAGAGGATTATATAGGAATTGTGACCTATATTTCACAATCAGGCAATTATTTATGTATAGTAAATTGTGTTTCACTGGAACTTCCTCACTCGTTACCAAATGAGCCTCATTCTACTTTGAACTGAGAATTGAGGCTGACTTTTACTCTGACTCCCGTCATGTTGGCCTTGATGGCAGCACTCTTGCATTTGAATCTGAATTGGGAGATTTAGCCCCACACCATGGGCTTCAGGCCTACAGAGAGAGTGCTTGACCATTTGGGCTTGGTGCTGAAGGGCACCTATTGAACTATACCCCGAGTAGGGAAAAATTGAGTCAATTTCTGGGGAGGAGAAATTAGGGAAGAAAAATTCATGGAAAAAATGAGATTTGTCTTCTGGCCTTGTTTGACCGGCAAAACCATCGTTGCATTCTGTAACATAACTCAATATGTCTGAGGTGCTGAGAGATATTTTCACGTAATGAGGCACAATATTAAATGCAAGTATTATTTTGTTATTGCATAGTTTTAAGTTTAATTTCTGATCCTGTGAGGTAGTTATTAATTCCACTTGGTGGTTTCCATGTAATGTGGCTTCAATTTGGAATCTCATGTTGTCTGGGATTTCTGGTGCAACCCTCACAATCCTCCACTTTGTGGCGCTCTACGTTGGCATTTTGGTGTGCGTTATGCCACCCTGTCTATTTCACCCTGTCTATTTCAGTTCTTCATACAGCACTCTTGTGGGCAGACTTAATGTCACTAATGATTCTGACACTTGCTTTGAATAAACTGGGAGAGCTTCCTGCAGGGTAAATCTACCTATTGCAGGTGGTGTGGTGCCAGCATTGAGCAGGAGTGATGCACTGAGATCGGTATTTGGTCATTACTCATCCATTTCTTAGCTGTTTGTGGCACATTGCTGTGTGCAAATTGGCTGCCGTGTTCCACCAACAAAATACACAGTCACTCCACTTGATAGTATGTCCTGTGAAGCGCTTTGGAATGTCATCCCAAAGTGAACGGTGCTCTACCAAATGTAAGGATTATTATTATTATTACTACTTTGAAGATGAATATGAGCAAAAGAAGCATTTGCTTGAATAAATAATCGACTGCAAGAAGATTTAACAAATTAGATAAATCCATTGGATTTGAAAACAGATGTCTGAAATAAGCCTGGATTTCCATGGTGTTGTTTCAATAAAACTTCAATATAGAATGTTGATTTACTTCCTAAAGTTCTGATCTTTAAAAAGGTCCAAAGATTGAGAAATAATCCAAAAAGGAATTTCGTTGATGTTGAATTCTTATTGCATTGTAGCACAGATGTGCTTCAAACCTATCCCTGTCTTTTGCCATCTCTTCATTCTTTCATTTTAGAAATTCATCCCACCACTTAAGAAACCCAATTCCTTCTTTCCCTTGAAGATACTGCTCTATTTGTTCATACTTTGGTACTTTTTAAATGAAGCTGCCATCAAGACTCAAACTGGCCATTACCATAAAGTGTCTGGTGTAATCCAAATTTGCCAGTATACTTTTCTATTTGGCCGCTCCGCTGGTGATAATTTTGCTTACGTTACTCACACTTTGGAACTCTACTCTTGAAAACCTTGACGACTCATTTGTTATTGCCTTGGACATCTCTTAAAGCCACTGTCTGTGTCTGGCATTGGGCACTTTTAACCATTTACTTTCTAATGGTTTTCTAGTAAAGTTGTGTTCTTGGCTAATTAGTTTCCTCTCAAATGGCTATATCCGTGCGGCTGTTGGAAGTCCATCATCTGATTTTTTTTTATTTATCAACTTATGAATTCCCCAGGACTCTCTTCTCTCTCCCTTTCTCCTACAACACACAAACTTTATTCCTTTTTGACATTAATGATCTTCACTCTTCATCCAACTCTGCTCACTCTTCATCCAACTCTGCTCACTCTTCATCCAACTCTGCCTGATGATTCCACATCCACATTCATGAACTTTTTTGAGGTTATATACTCTCCATACACACAAACTTCATTCTTCCAGAGAGCAGGAGCAGACTGGGTGAAAGTTTATTCGCAGATGGTGGGGCAGTTTGGGAAGGGGAGATCAAGCAAGCTAGACTGAGCAAAAGAAGTAGCTGGGTCGGCAGATTTTCAGGAGGTCACAGAGGTAGGTCAGGTAAACATTATGAACCAATAATTAGAGATGGATGTTCTTTCATGAATAGGACATAAATCCCCAAACCACAAGTGTAAGATCACTGTGGTCTGCAGATGTCCAATTAATGATGCTGTGTTCTATTTATTAAATTGCTGTATATTTAGATCATTTCTGGAACATGTTGGATGGTATAAATGATAAATTACTGCAGTTGGTTTCTGCTTTCAATCCTAAAGCACTTTGTGTAATCAGAGGATAATCCATGGGGAATTGAGAATTGATTCCACTTGTGAGGGATACCTTTTATAATTTGCTCCCAACTCATTGGAACTTGTCTCACTCCTGACTTAAATTTGGAATCCACATCACCACTGATTGTCTTTCACCTTCATTAATAGTTTTGTTCTTGGGGATTGGTAATCACCCATTATTTAGTGCAATATTTTGCACCGCTCAGATTTTAGAGACTTATGTTTGTTGTTCCTTCTTGGCTAATCATTTGTTTTAGTTTCAAGTATATTTTCTTTGAATTTCTGTTTTACATTTTATCGCAAAGTAACTTTTTAAAATTGAAAATGGAAAGAAAATAGGTTGGATTTAAGTTAGTAGAGCTTTGACGAATATATTAGCATCTGGATGAGCCTGGAAAAAATAAATGGAATTGTTTCCTTTTTTGTTATCAATATTAGGGAAAAATATTTGGGGAAAATATCATCACTAAATAGATAGAAGCTGCTGGTTAGTTTCTAAATAAATAAAGTCACCCTGTGGGAAAAATGGTTTTGACAAATGCAAGTATTAATGTTATAAAAACAAACATGTAAATCGATATGGAATCTTCTTCATTACTATCAAGTTTGTATTTTTATTACAGTGCAGTTCAGCTTCACTTTGTAATGCAACTTACAAAACCTATCTGAGAAAAACAGATTTGTGATTTTAACATCTTATGACAAGCACATTATTCTGTGGAAAGAGCATCCAGCTTGGGGCTCGGGGCATATGGTGCTACCTTCTGCTAGCATAGCTCCAGAACAAGTCACAACACTCATACAGGGTCATGTGCAGGCTCAGGTTTGTTCCTGAAGTCTGATATTTAAAAAAAGTTAACAAAAATAGTTCAATGTTGAAAAGAATACAGTACAAAACATCGACAAATTGTTTGTACAAAGATGACTGAAGACAACTGTTGCAAATAACTGCCGTGCAAAGGTGTATTTTAACAGAATAAGTTTAACAGAATTTTTTGTGGTGTATCAAATAACATAAATAATAATCGTTGCATTTGATGCAGCGCCTTACCACATCTTTGAGATGTCTCAAAGTGCTTCACAGAATATACTGTAAAGCGAATTGACTGTATATTTTATATTTAGCAAAAAATCAATAGCAAGTTATACTAATTTATTGTGGCCTATAAATAGTATCTTTTCAAAAAACAACTACTTAATTTAGGAGCATGGTGCAATTCAGCATGCACAGAATGGATTGGCTGTATTGCTTAAAAGTCAGTGAAGTATGTTTTTCCTTCTAGTTTTTAATCTAGACTGTCACTTTTCAGCAAACAGTGGCACAGATGGCAGAGTTTTGAGAGCTCATCAGAGCTCAGACACCTCGGGGACAGCTGTTGCTGATAGACTTCTCCTACATGGTTTAGGTCAAGAGGAGTCAAACCTGTTACAACACCTGTTTTTTGCATATGCAAATCTGTTGTTTTGTCATTTCATTAAACAAGGAAAGGAGGCAGTCCCTTGTGGTTGCAAATGAGCCTGGAACTCAGCCCATTTGGAAAGAAATCTAGCAAGAAGACAACTGTGATTTCAGTACTATGGCCATGGGATGTTGCTTCTGTTGTGGGCATTGTTTCCGGAGGAGTGCCTGCAATGCTTTACAAGGGAATGGGGGAGGTTGGTTTGTATTTGGAGGCAAGAAAAAGGGAAGGTGTTTGCTGTCATTGACTGTAGGGTAGTTCTGAAGTCTGACATGCCCAGAAGCTAATGGCTGCCATGTGGGGCTGCCACACACTGTATACCTCAGTTTCATCATCTGCTGAGCCTCCAGCATGATTTCCAGGCACTGGAGCCTGCAACATGTCTACTTAGGTTTGGAGCTGATTGATCCACATTACGTGCTCAAGGGATGTTACACAGAAGGACACGTGTGATTAAAACATTTTAAAGGAACTGTGTAGATACATTTAAGGCCGCCTTTATATTTCAACAAGATGATTTGTTTAAGATGCAAGTCATCACATCTGGTTTGGACATTTTGAAGAAGGCATTTAACCTTATAAATAAAATGGATCAATGAACAAAGTCTCAGTTGTTAAATATATTGAAACAGATGCTTTGTCACATGAATTTAGAGCAAATGAGTTTACAGTATATGAAAATATTCAAGCGAAGTCACGTTATTTCTGTCACAAACTCTTTTTTTAAGAACATACTGAAAGAGTAGGTGTTAGACTGGCAGCATGAAAAATTCAGTTGCTCAGTTCCTTGTTTTACTTTCAGAAAGGGGTCACTTCAAATAATGGAAATGGCACAGTGGGATTGTTTTTCGCAGACTGACGGGAGATGTTATCTTATAAAGCCACAGATCGCTGCTGGAAGAACTAAAATGTGAAATTGAGAAACAAATGTTGCAAGCTGTCATCATAAATTAAGTTATGCACCATGAAATTGCTGCTAATTTTTTTTCTTCACTCGAGATGCTAAGACAAGAGAAACTGTGATAAAGAGGCAATAATTTCAGCCAAGCTGTTGATTGTGATAATGATTGCTATCTATAGGTTACTAACAGGCTCGCCTTGTTTGATCAAGTGTCCACTTAGCCGTGACCAGCAGCTAAAGTCCCTTGGAGGCCTTTTGAAGCAACTTGTTGAACCCTTTTCTGACCTTCTGACCTTGTCAAACGACTTGCTGTGCTCTGACAGCTTGGATTGTCTGAAGAGAAGCCTTTTTCTTTTGTCTAAAGAAGGCACATTAACTCTTGATGCACTGAGGAGTTCTTTGCATTTATTTTCGCTTCTTCCTGGTTGGCACTCAGACCCTGCTGAGTGTCTGCAATGTGTTAATCTCATCAGGACTCGTAGGCATTTCCTTTCCTTGGCAATTCTGATTTGTAGACATTTCTTTTCACAGCAGTATTAAATACCAAACTCTGCCTGATATGGAAGTTCATTAGAGATATGTCTTTGATGGCAGTGCTTTCACGGCTTCGGTTTCAAATACCTTGATGTGAAGCTTAAGAAGCCATTGTACTGTAAGCCCTCCTTGATGTGCCTTATTTAGATCTGCATAGTAAATCAAGGAAGGTAAATAACAAGGCAGCAGATGGAAGCAAGGAGATAAGGCCAAGGAACAATTGTATTTGTATTTTGTTATGATGTTGACAGCTGTTAAAATTCACTAATCTAGTTCAACTTATCTGCATTTGAAAGAAATCTCATTTAGCCTCAACTTGAAGGTATTGAGGATAAAGTTCTTTTATTGCTCGTTATATTACGTTCATTGCTAATTTATCTGGTCCAGATTTAACCTTGCTTGCTTAAAGCAGTGTGCTTGTTGCAAGGGGTCTTAAAAATGGACTGTAACAGTTATGTCTAGACTATGAATTGAGGATAATTGCATATCCTGCAGTGAATAGGGTTAGTTTAAAGAATATCTTTGTTCAACTGAATTGCAAAACTGATACAGATAAGGCATTTTTCCCTTTTAAAAAGTAGTTGCCTATTTCCCACCACATCATCTCTGTGCAAAGGGGCTATTATTTAAGAGATAACAAAATTATTGGATAAAATAATCAGACCTGGTGGCATTGTATTTCCTTTTATCCACAAGACCCCTTGGTTTGGTATTCTGTTGAATCTTTTTTTTCTGAATAGAAAGCCAATGAGCAGTTCTTTCAGTGTTCTTATTCAAAGAGACAGTGTTCAGACAGCCTTATGGCTTGCCAGCTGCCATCACTTGACATTCCTTTAAAAATGAGATGGTTCTGTATCAAGGTTGATAAAACATATTGTTATGGTGCACTTCTTTGATACAGAGTTTTGGATGAATCCCGTTTTGATTTTTGATTTAACCTGATTTATTTTAAAACAAACCAGCATCCGTAGTATTTCTTGCTTTCCAGAGAAATGAAAATCATCAGTTTTTGGCTTCAAAATGTGGTTAAATTACAGTTTTCATTTTTTAAAATGGCATAATAAATGTAGATTACTCCCCTTTTTTAAAAAAAGTATTATCCTGAAAAGTGCAGAACAGGATGTGGGGTATATTTTTCTAGAGGAATATGAGATTTTACATTTTATACTTTTAATAAAAGGTGTACTATAGACTTAAATCCTTTTTTGATAGTTTTCCAATCAAATAATAAAATAGTGTAAATGTACAATGTACGGCCCTATTTCTGGAATGTAAGAGAGACGTGGCGTGGTGAGAAAGCTGGGTAATCCAAATAAGGCAGCTCTCCGGGATGCCACCCCTTGTGAAGGGTGCTACATAAAAGCAAGTTGTTGTTGTAGTGGAGACTATTTTGGCCCCAAGAAAACACGCTGTGAGACGGATTGTATGGATGTAAAAGGAAGTTACCCTTTGAGAGTGTAGCAGAATGAGACTCACATGTGGAGTTTATTTGTGCTTAGGTTATTTTTGCCACTGAGTTGATTTGAAGTCAGTCCAGATGACTATCAATGGAAGTGAAACATTTCCAGTGGTACAATGGATTGAAGTACCACAGTGTTCTTGGTAACAGTGGACAAAGTGCCTTCAGTCAATGATTTATTTGAAGCTTAACAACATTGTTACATCAAGTTTTGAGAGCTGGGGACCATTTCAAAGGAGCTTGTATTTCGTCGTTGGCATAATGTTATTGATTGAAACATATGTCCCCCCCTCTACACACACCTCCATACACCACCCCACCTCAATCAGGTGAGATCATGAAAGTTTTATTATGCTACCAAACTTTTGTAGCGTGGTAATGAAACATGTTTGGATTTCTGCACGTTGTGATTTCTTCGAAACTCAGTCCAGTTGTGCAATTAAGAAATCTGAATTTTTTTAACAAAAAAAGTAACAACAACGCTCACATAGACTGCCTTTGTGTTGTAACATTTTAAGATGTTTACTTACGCAGCCATTACTTTTATCGCTATGACTTTCTCCAATGCCTGTGTTAAGTTTTAACCATGATATTTCCTACTGCAATAACTTTGAGTTTCAGAGTTTTTGCAAGTGCTCCATGGTTTCATTTGTACCCATTAGGGCTAAGGAGACAAATCCCATTATGAATTTCAGAATGCAAAAAAAAGTTTTCCAAAGGGCTACTCCAGTGACAATTCCACAGCGGTGGTTACCTGAACAGCTTCTTCTCATTTATCTGTCAAACAGATGCAACAGATTCTCAGAATTTCTGTTTTAGTCCAGCAGAATAGTGACCCATCTCCTGCAAGATCTAGGTTTCTCTAATTAGAACAATAATTGTTTGCTATCACTTTGTTATTATTATTTAAACTGGTGTGTTCCTTACTCATAGGTGCCTTACTGTGCTGGGGTGGGGGGGAGAAGCTTTTCAGAACTGTACATTTTTAGAATCCCTGCCACCTGTGTACCGGTCCATTTATGAGAATGAATGAAGTTACTGCTGACAAGTTCTGCCATAGCTTTCTCTTTCCTAACAAAAGGCTGGCTTGTTGGGTCTGCACTGGTGCCAGATTTTCAGTGCAATTTTTCGAATGGTATCGGAATTTGTAACCTTCTTTTACTTGTTAAATCTCACCAAGAGGCGTCATCCAGGAGGGCTAGTAGGACATAAGGTATCACAGAACATTGGCTGGTTCTGTAACATTCAGATTTGTAGCTGCTGCATTGTGCTGGGGAATCCTGCAGGAATTTACAAGAATCTCCAAGATTCATTTTTTTTAGCATTGTATATAAGCTGCCAGCAAATTTGCAAACTGTTACCTTCAAAAAGGGTAAACTTTTAAGATATCTGTCTTCTTTAAAAAAATATTCTTATTACAGAGATTAGATGCTAAAGGATTATGGTGCGGTACACCAGCAATGTTGAAAAGAATAGTGGTGAAAGCAAGATAAGATTAAGAAGACTTGTTTCCCCTTTTTGGATCACCTCATCAACAGGAAGTTAATCTGTCTGAAGTTCCTTACTCTTGGCATCACAGAGTGATCTGCAGCCTTGCCCCAGCACTCAATTATAGCATTCACTATCCAGTACCTTACAGTTCCTGATCTATGCAAGTGCTTTCTGGTGCTCTATGTTTGATTACTTTTTATATTTGATCCAGATCCCCTATGATTTCAGATCTTTTCATGGAAAAGAGGAGAAAATTCAAACAATTGCAATTTTTAAAAATACCTCTTTTCCAAAAACTTTCTTTTTGATGAATTTGTTTGTTAGAGAAGCAGTTTGTTTGTTCTGTTGTCTCCTCACAGGCATAGAAGGAATCTTTTGGATTGCAAGACAGCTGTGGCACCCAGATGTTTGCTATCTTGCTGGTGTAATGTTTGTTGTTTTAATGAAGATTAAGTGTACATAAACTGAAGCTATCGCTGCTCATTCCATTGTACTCCTAAATGTAGAGACTCCACTGGAAAGTACAAACTCTCTGTCAAAGACCCGGATGTGTTTCCCACAATTGATAGTATCAAGATTTCGAGTATCTTTTTCATGGTCTTCCCAGAATTGTTCTTGCTCACTCAATTTGAAAGCTCCGCTCCTGTAAACCATGCAACCCAAAGACCAAATGGGTAGGTGTCCTGGGTGGACCAACAGTGGGAGCCAGTCTTGCCTGACTATGCGGTTTTCGCTGGTTAAACTCCAGCTGTACCCCAAAGCGCACTCTCAACAACAACAACTTGGATTTATATAGCGCCTTCCACGCCGGACGGGTCCTGAGGACTTGGCTCTTACTGAGAACTCTGTCAAATGTTGATTCGGCATTTATTACTAGAATGATTTCCTTCCCCCATGCTTCTCAACTGCAGTATTTCTGTCTCAAAGCTAGCATGGAATTTTGTTTTTCTTAATATTCAAGGGTTTGACTGAATCACAGTGATTTTTCTTCATTCAAGCTCCACGTACAAATATGAAATGCATTTCTAACTGGGAAGGGGGTGGAGAGAGAATTACCTAAGGGCACTGTCCCTTTGAGAAATCACACCACTGCACTGCCATTTTGTTCATTTTATTTTATTATTGCAAAAAAGTGTGGGCTTCTTTTGTGATTTGGCCAAAAAGCAAGGAAACCTTCTCATTCAGTTTGGATGCAAGTGGAGGCTGAGATTAAAAGTAACTGTTTATTGATCTTGTTGTGTGACGTAATCCTATTGCACACTGATTGTTTTGCATGGTTTGTTATCATAATTCATCATCATTTATAATGACTACTGTATTTCTGTGTTTTTCCCTATATTTTCAGGGCTCTGACTCACTATCCTACATAAAGGGCGCTATATAAATGCAAGCTGTTTAAATTGCTTTAAACAAAATCCTTTTCTTTTTGAACAAATGCAAACAAAGCCTTATATGATTGAAAGCTCATATAAATTCATCTCCACAATGTAGAATCTGCTGAATTTTACACTCCTTTAATTGATAAGTGACCATTTTTATAAATATCTAATGGTGTAAGTGAGTCAGATTTAAGGGGACACCATCGATATTAACAATAACAACAACTTACATTTTATACAGTGCCTTCACATAGCATAGATTCTTGGAGCTCTCATTAATCCAATTTGACTCATTTCACACCACTCAGCATGCATTAACTTTATTATTGCCGACATAAACATATTAATCAAGTCCCAGACTTGGGTAAAAGGATTGTGTGACAGGATAATCCTGGATCTTCTGAGTGCTGGATACGGGGAGGTACATGCTCATCCTATGGGAAGCATCAAACAGTTTCCGGGCTCTTTTTTCATTAAAAGGATCAGAAATTGTAAATGATTTGTTGCATTTAGAAAAAAGTCACCAGGAGCCAGGAGCGTTGAAAAAACATTTTCATTTAACAAGTCTTTTATTAAAAAGTCAAAGATTGGAAGATTTTAACACAGTTTAACAAAAAAAAGTAACTTCAATGCTGAACAGTATAAAAGGCAAAAATCTAATCAATGCTAGAAGCATAATGTTCACTTATGAATCTTTGGATGGAACCTCTGAAGACTCATCCTGAAAAGGGAAGTGGAATGTCGGCTTTCATCACATTCAAGGTTTTCCCCCTCATTCTTGCCTTACTTGGCCTTGCGCAATTCCAAGAAGCTTCGTGGAATCAAAGAAATGTCGATCATCGTCAGAAGGAAACAATTCGACCCTTTGTGGCTGTGTTACACAACATCCCCAGTGGAGCAATCTCCTACAGTGCTGTTTCCCTATTGTTATTTTTTTTCCTTCATTTTAATCGTACATATCCCCACACTGTGTGCTTATTGCAGATCAGTGAAACCTACAAGTCGATTGCAGAGCACAACTTGTCTGGCTAACTTGGCCCAGCCCTATTGCATATTGTGAAATAATGTAACTTTGCAGTTGATGTAAAGCAGACTGCACAGTCACATTCACATTACCAATGCCTTCAATCCTCAGCTGTCTCTGGGTGGGCTGAAGGTCCAACGACTGACCAGTGTGGCTGATGTATCCCTTCCTCTCTTGCAGATTGATCCTCGCTTGACCTGCACCTTTCAGAGGTGGCACTTTGAGGAGCTTTCGGCCCTGGATGTCTCATTCTCCTTGCACGTCATCTGTGCTCTGTTGTTGTGTTCCTGGGATGTTGGTTCTGGAAAACTTTCAGATTCCATCCCACCTCCTACTCTTTGGAGTCGTCTTCCTTCTCATCCCCCCAAAAATCGCATATTGTACTTATTCTCTGAAGAGGCATTTATATATTGGGATCTAGGTGAATCATCAGTGAAGAAAAGAACTCAGAAATTGACGTTTTATAGATCATTTGTGAATGTTTTCTAAACGTGTTTGTTTGATTCAAACCTTTTTGTATTCACATATATGAAATGCAGACAGCAGAAGAATGATTATTTTATAAATATATATATGTGACCAGCCTACATTAATTATATTCATTATTTGTAACTACTGAATAACTATTTATTGTAAATGAGTTAACCAAAGTAGAAGATCTCCTCTTTTGGAATGAAGAATGGCTTATCATTGGAGCTGCAGCATTTAAGGGTTTTCCTTTTTTTTATTAGAGGAAGTATTTCACTTCCATTCCTCTCCTCTATGTTCATCACAATTATAACCATCCTTTTAAAGTAGTTAAAGATCTTTTGCTCTCTATAATCCAGCCTACCATCACTCGATAAGTTTCCTTGTTATTTTAACTGAGGCAGTTCTATGCTTTGATGTAGGCAACTTGCTTGGGGCTATGTGATACCTTCCGATCTTTTTGGTAAATTTTTTTTACCAAAACTTTGACTCTTTTTCTCAACTTAGTCGCTCATTGTTTTGGAAGGATTCTTGCAAGCAAAAGCCAAGCTGAACCCATTAACAAAGACAAGTGACTAAATTAACACAATTTCATCTTAATTGGCCATAGAATTGCTGGGATTACAGCCTATGATGCAGTTCATTATGGGAATGTGCGCAATATTGTAGTGATTATGAATCAGTGAGAACAGAAATCTTTGCCACAAGGATTTACGAGCAATAATGCAGGTCCTGTGTAGGTGGATTTCTTTACTATGCCTTAAAACACGCTACTTTTGTTGTCAATCTTGACTCATTCATAAAAGGCTCGTTTATGAGCAAGTCTCATCTTTAGAAATCCAGTCACTTTGGAGGATAGAGTGGGAGAATTTTATTTCACAAATTTTCTAAATCTTGAATCAATCGTGCGTTGGCTTTACGGCAACCCATTACCCATTGGTTTGAGGGCAGATTTAGGATCAGTTTTGATTCTCTTTCCTCCCCTTCTCCTCTGACCCCAAACCACCCCCCTCCTTCCGCCCCCCTGAAACTATGGAACTCTCTGCCTCAATCCTCTACTCTGCCTCCTCCTTCACCACTCATCTTCAAATCATGCCTGAAGACCTTCCTCTTTGAATGTGCCTATGGTCACCTCCCCACCTCTTCTGAGTTCGGCATCAACCTCCACCATTGTTAAGCAAACTGAGATACTATATAAATGCAAGTTGTTGTTGCTGTAGCTGCTCTGTGGTTGAATAGATAATTGGGCAAAATACCGGAAGGTGACTGTTGCCTGAGGAATCGTGCTCAATAAGGAGTCAGTGCAAGAGGAAAAGTGGGGAAACAAAATTAATGCTGAGAATCGCGTCCAAACAATGAGTCTCGTTCTCTGTTTTGAGTAGTTGAATAAGAGAAGTGCCAGAATTGTGCATAATGTTTTTTTTTTAAAATATACATTTTGTGTGAATTTCAGTTTCCTGTACTTTCAGCTAGTTGTCTCCTTCTTCCTGACAGTGTTTTGAATTACTGTGTGCAACATCCTGAAGTTTTTTCGACTCCGCCCCTTCATCCTTGCCGTTTGGTACCTTCCAGTCTCCCTGTTGTTGATGGATTGCATCTCTTCATAGCTAATGATGTGCAAAGAATGGAGTGTGTGTGTGAAGTTGGCTGTGTGATGTAGGCTGAGAAGAGAGGTGTGAACTCTGGTAGTATACAGTGCAGTAATCGAGACAAAAACAAACTAATTGGTATCATGTGTTGTCTCTGCAGGTGATACAGTACTACATTTTCATCTCGGTGGCAACACCTGACAGAAAACGTACATGTATAATCATAATTCCAAACCCCAATGACAGCAATAACACATTCCCTCTCCAACTAGTTATGGTGGTGAGGTAGCAGTGCTGGTGAGGAGCACAATAATAATATTTGCGAGATTGATATAGTGTCATTGTTTTTTGGCTTGGCTGTTTGGGAAAATAAGAAGCGACGCAATGAAATTCCAAATTCAAATAGCACTCTGTTTTAGATTCTGAATCCTGGATTCATTTCCATAGTTTTGACCTGAAATGTTACCAGTTAACAGAGACTTTACAGATTCCAGTGCAGATGCCAAAACTGACTGGGATAATATTATAATAATAACAATAATTAATAATAATCATCCTTACATTTGGTTTAGCACCTTTTACGTCAGCAGTACATCCCAAAGTGCATCATAGGATATAATAATAATAATCCTTGCATTTGATATAGTGCCTTTCTCGTCATTGAGACATCTCAAAGCACTTCACAGGATATACTGTAAACTGGATTGACTGTGTATTTTGGTTGCAAAATGAATAGCCAGTTGTGCACAGCACTGTTTGACAAACAGCCATGGACCAATTTTATTTGGGTGCTTGTTGGCCAGAACACCAGGAAAAACTCCCTTCTCTTTTTGAATAGTGCCATGGGATCTTTAATGTCCATCTGAACAGACAAACGGGACCTCGGTTTAACGTCTCACCTGAAGGACAGTACCGCAAACAATGCAGCCCCACCCACCCAGCACTACATTGTATATATTCTAAAGTGTATTTATATACTGTAAAGTGCAGTAACTGTGTTCCGTGGACTGTGTTTTTATAGTTGCATAATTAGTTCAGTAACTGTTCTTCAACCCATGAATATTAGATCTTGAAATAGTACATGTTGTTTATCACTACCATAAATTATGAAGTATCTGCCACAGCTCATCGGGAGCCCACAAGTACAGAAATGAAATCTGTAACCCCACTTACCTGCTTTGGCTTCACACTGCAGGAGAGCTTGTATTTGACATGAATGGGATTAATTCAGTGATCCTGTTTAATTCTTTGCATTTATTTAAGATGCAAGGATTATTATTCACCTTCGTGTCTTGTGCCAGGTTTCTACCTTTATATTTGAAAAAGTTTATTGCTAAGTTGGTTGAAATAATAATAATAATTATTATTATGGTTTAAAAAAATTACATTAGTGCAATTATAATAAAGAGTGTGTTTTTAAATCCTACAGTGAAGTTTTGACATTCGGTTTTGTCAGTCACAGCAGTAATTGAGATATTTCATGAGCGCTGATTCTCGAAATTGTTGGTTTGGAAGCCATCTCAAAGCTGCAGCAGACCTCATTTTCAGCAGTCCACCGCACCTCTCTATACTGTCTGTATGTTGCCTAACTGCGTGATTGTAGAAATACAGGAAATGTATTGCAGATGGTTGTCAGGATAGGTTTAATCTGTTTTACTGCTGTCAGTGACTGAGGATGAGCCGTAGTACTTTCAGCTGATTTACTTTACTTTGTGGGGCAGGCTTTCACTCAGGATCCTTATTCTTAAGTTACTCAGCCCTATATGGTGGCAAATAGCCATCAGGTGAATAGGTGTCTTTGCTATACTTGAGGAGAAGAATTATAGGTCAATCCTTTGTCTGACAGGTGAATGTTGAAGACAGATAACTGCTTTTAGAGCTGTCATGAAATATCCTTGTCCCATGTTTGCACTTTATATCTTTGAAGTAGCTCTTTCTTTATGCGAAGAACAATGAAAGGTTGTTGCTTGATTAGGTGAAGACTGTAAGACTTGCACTTAAGAACTAAGTGGATTAATATGCGTAATTGTAGCAGTTTCATTTCATTTGCAATCAGAATGGGTGCAGTGAATATGCATTTTGAGATTGCATACATATTCTGTGTTGCTATGCAGATCATTTCCATTATTATTATGTTACTCGTGTAGTTTGTCTTGCACCAGCTTGGTTGGTTTGAAGAAAAAGTGAGGAAATAGAAAAGACAGTTTGGAATAAAAGAGAGGCTGGCGATCAGTGCTTTGATACCCAAGTTCTTATTTTGTCTGGTCAACAGTCCCCCCCCCCCCACCGATAACATTGGGGATTCACTTGACCAATGACCTGATTTGACTCTAAGCTCTGAAACCCACATGGCCTCCTTTTCTAAGGATGTATGGAACACGTGTTCCAATCCTACTCGGATTAATCTCTTTTCACCTCTTCCTTCTACACCAATGATGTCTGCTTTGATAGTGCTGATGGACAGCTGTTAATTCACTATTACTTTTATTTGTGTTGCTCCATTATTATCCTTGGTCTCCTGTATTGTTACAGCCAAGTTGAAAATAAACTCAAAGAGCTGTATCTGCCCTTCCCCTTGAAAAATCTTCAGCCTGCTTGCCTGATTATTGATGATGACTTAAAAACAAACTGTTTTATTTCCTCACTTTTTCTTCTCTAGGTATCTTTTTAAAAAAAAATAAACTGAATTGTACCACATTCACAGTTTGTTTTTCTGCTGTCTCATTGCGTCTCTCTCATACTGTTGTCTTCCTGCCCTTGTGATTTGCTTACATTTAAGATTACACCTTGTATCATACGCAGTGCTTCAACACATTTTTCAGAACTTTGCAGTCCGTTATTGAACCATTAGCTGCTTCTTTATACATAGCGTTTTAAAAAAGTTAACTTCTTCCTAATGTCTTCCTTCTCTTGTTCTAGTGTTAATTGCTTTCCTCAGTCCTATAAAATGATCTTCTCCAACCGATCCTATCCTTCTACACCTCCAGCGAGCAGGGAATAACTCCTCCTCTATCTACTGATAGAGCAAGAACGAACAAACACGATAAATAAGTAAAACCACACTCAGTCGGTCTGCAGAAAGGTGTTCTTCCTGCCCAGTCCAGAGTAAGACTGAACTGACACTTGACTCCCTCCGAAAGGAACAAGAAGCCATAGAGGATACGAAAAAGGTTTAGAATTCCTGGGCTATCATTAGCAGGTGCCAAATGCTAGTAGAGTAGTTGTAAATAGTCCTAGTTTTGATGAATGACCAAACCCATTATCCCGCAATTTTTATCTTTCAGGTGAAGAGCAATCTGTGCAGTTCTGATTATTTTCTGTTTGCTTTTCAGATTTCTAGCCTTACCTATTTTTATTTCTATGTTGACTCATCTCTGTACATTTTGGAATCAGAATAAGGAGGGAAATAGGAAATTGAGTTGCCGTATGCTAATAATTATTATAATAATTCTTACATTTGATGCAGTGCTTTATCATGTCATGAAGATGTCTCAAAGAGCTTCACAAGCTATAATGTAAAGTGGTGCGATTGCGGCAGCCATTTTGGACACAGCAATTTCCTACCAACAGCCATGGAATGAGTTATCTCTTTGTTGGCTGAATTTTTGTAGCGAGGTCTAGACAATGTTCTGAAGGAATTTCTAAAGCAAAACCAAGAATGTCTGCAATGTATGCAAAAAATTTAAACATTTTATTTCTACTGCTTCTATAATTTAATAAAAACAAAAGATATGGTCATATATTGAACTTTGTAAATCGTGCTAATTCAGACATGTAGTTGGTTGACCCCAACTATGATCCCTTAGACATTAATCTGGCACTTTAGGAGAACCGGATGAAAAGTCATAAAATTGCACAGGTTTATTCACATCATATTGCCAAACATTTTATAGTTTTTAAAAATATAGAACATTTCTCTTGTATCAACAGGAGAATCCATTAAAACATGGATTTGCTTCTAATGTGACAGAGATGGGTCGTTTTTCTTATCTAAATTCACCAAATCTCGACCTCGCACAATCTAGATCCGCGGTTGCACTTCAAATCGTGCTTGAAATACCATTGTCACGCTTCAAAAGGTGTCAGCGCAACTAGGGGATTCAAAGAGTGTGTTGCTTTTTTAAAAAACCATTAACTTCTTCCAAATGTCTTCTTGTTCTAGTTTTAATTGCTTTCCTCAATGCTGTAAGAGGGTTCTTGTCTCCAATAACGTAGGGGGCTTTCCTTTCTGTGCACACATGCAGTGACTTCTTATAAAATCCTTATAATAATCCTTGCATTTGATATAGCGCCTTATCACGTCTTCGAGACGTCACAAAAGGCTTCATGGAATATTCTGTAAAGTGAATTGACTGTGCACTTTGTGGGCGAAACCTGTTAGCTAATTGCGCACAGCAATGTCCCACAAACAGTCATGGATTGAGTGATCAAATTCTTATTTTTATTTTTTGGGGGTCATATGATTGGTGGATGTCACGATGTGGAAGTGCCTGATCTTCACCATACCTTGTTATAAGGCTGATTAGAATTCTATGGACCTCAACTCCTCCCCCCCCCTTCCACCCCTCCTGATCCCAACCACCAACTCAGGTGTGGATCCCTGACTGTCCAGTGCCTTGGGATGTCCTCCTGACATGTAAGGCACTATACAAATATCTGATGCTGTTTTATTGAATATAGCATATAAAAATTTGAATGCTTATTCACAAATCACAAATGTTTATCAAAGTTTGAACGGCTAAAAGATTAACAATGTTGAGCCCGGGTATCTTTGACAGTTCTGATGAAGATTTGGTAACTGGCAATAAACCATTGATAGTTTTCTGCAACATTTTTTTCTTCTTTGATTGAAAATATCACCTCGATTTAAGCAGTGGTCCAAAGTGTTGTTTTCCTTTGCTTTCACAATGGTTAGTTTTTCCCCACTTAATGATCCTGTTATCTCACTATTTTATTGACTTACACCTGAACAATTAAAGGGGCTCAGTCTTCTTGGAGGCAATTTGGTGGCAGACTTTCCTATTGGAACAGCTTGCCTTTCGAAGCTGCAATGGTGATTGCTGAGAAAAGCTTGTAGCTGCAGCTTTTATAATCTACTGAAGGACAGTCATATTTTTCTTCCAGTTTTTTTTGTTTTAAAGACTATCTCCACACTTGTTAATTTGTGTGTGTGTGTTACAATTTGTAGTGCGTTCAGATTATTGTGCAAACCGTTTCTATATGGGAGGCGCGATGTCTTGCAAAGCAGCCTTGCAGGATGAAAATACCTGCACTTGCACTTGCGATTGTGAGTTTGTATGCTTTAATGTACTCTTCGCTTCACAAGCTGTAGATCATCCAAAATTCTGCAGCTCATGTACTCTCGTGCACCCAGTTCTGTGACCCCGTCACTTCCACCCTCGCCTGACTCCACTGGCTCCCCATCCCTCAGAGGATCGAATTCAAGATCCTCGTCCTCACTTTCAAGGACAGCCCCCTCCTACCTCTCTGACCTGCTGACTCTTTACCAACCTGCCAACTCCCTCCGTTCAGTGGGCTCCAGCCTGCTCCATGTCTCCTGCTCGACCCACTCTGCCATCGGTGGCCAGGCTTTCAGCCTCTCTGCCCCCACACTCTGGAACTCAATCTCACAATCTCTTCGCCTCCTTCAAGGCCGGTCTCAAGACCCTCCTCTTTGATTGGGCCTCCGGTCGCCCTCCCACCTCTCTGTCTTCCCTCATCCCTACCCCATGCTCGAGTCCTGACTGTCCAGCACCTTGGGACATCCTCCCGACGTGAAAGGCGCTCTATAAACGTAATTTTGTTGTTGTTGTATGCCCTGTTATGTGTTGATGTGAGTTAACTTGTTTAAAGAAAATTGAAATTCCAGTGATGTATGTTTATTAACAAAAGGATGTTGAGTGACCTTGTGTCGTTTTTGAGAGCAAACTACAATTTCACTGATTTTAGTGAACAGAAGATATTTGGTTGAAAATTATAGAAATGCAGTACAGTGCTACCCATTTATCTCGAACCCGTTAATATTGACATTGTGGGTATGTCAACAAAGGTTGGCCCTTCCCTGTATAGGAACACTTGAAACTTACTGTGTATTTTATCGACGTCCACATAAATTTCAGCATGCTTATATTGACAATTTTTTTAATGCCCTAACAGTATGAAGCACATAGTCGTCTTACCGCTTATGTCGACAGGCAGATTATTTTAACCTTTGCCTCCCCGCATTGCACCTGGCTCTCCAATGCGCTGCAATGCTCCACTTGAACTTTGAGGGGTGCAGTGTATGCATAGCCTCCCTGGAGAGTGCGGGCTCCATGTGTGCCCGGACGATAACTCCCACTGCGCACCTCAGCTACCAGTGACTTGAGACGTCCTTCAGCATCTTGGGACATCCCCCCGGCATGAAAGGTGCTACTCAAATGTAACTTCTTGTTGTGAGTGATAGCACTTGATTTGTTCGTTTCTAACAAAATTCTCTTATGTTGACAAAATCTGCTTGCTGCCTCCCGATGTCGACATAAGCGGGTAGGAATGTGTAGGTCTTACCGTAAGTATCATGTTCTCTTTGGTGCAGCTGAAGTTGCAATACCGTCAACCATGGAAATTAAAACTTAGAATGTCAGCATGTCTTACAAGAGAGCTGTCTCTGTGGGCTCTATGTACACTTTTTGCTGGTGGGCTGTAATGTTAAAATATTTCAAAAATTACAGTGAGAGCTCAACAAATATCAGGGCATATTGATCACTGTAATATTAACCTCAATTCACTAAATTAATACAAAAACTAACTTCTAATTAAACATATGAAAATCTGCCTTCGCTCCTTTACTTTGTCCATTCTCTCTCCCACCCCATTAATTTGTTTACTTTGTTTTTTTTGCTTCTTTGCTGCATGTGTTTTTTTAACCATCACAAGCTTTTCCTTTCCCTCCTTTGTTTATTCAGTTCACACCATCCATTTTGGGAAAGTGGAAAGTAACTGCTTAAAACTGAATACTAGGCAATTGCACAGCACGCTACTGTCCCATAAATGTTTTGTCACAGGGTTGAGGACATGTCTGAACTTCCAAGCCTTCCCTTCTGAAGAGTGAGGAATGAATGGATCTGAAATTAGAATCTGATGCTCAATCGACTACTTTGGATGTATCTTCTTTTAAAATAATTATTTTTCATAGATCCTTAATGGCCCATAATAATAATAATCCTTGCATTTGATATTCTGTAAAGTGAATTGACTGTATATTTTGTGGGTGAAATGTAATAATGTAAGAATATTAATAAAATAAGAAAGTTTGAAATGATAAAGTCCATTCAGCCCAAAGGCCAAGGCCTTGTCCAAACCAATGGTCTGTGGAAGGAGTTGATGATCATGGGTGATCTCTTTGGTAGGTATCAAATGATATCAAATGCAAGTATTATTATTATTATAGCACATATGTTTTTTTCCAGTCAGCAGGTGTCTGATGCACGTGGAAATCCATGACATGTAAGTGTGGTGATGGTTTTCTGCATGTGACATCCGGCTGACCTCCAAAAAAAGTGCTTTTAAAGGATATATATTTTTGTTTGCAACATGCATTTAGGTAGAACAAGCATTTGAGCAGGAATGCAAACCATGAATCTTAGAAACAACATTGAAGGACAATAACGAAATAGGTCAAGGTGAAAGAAAGAATAAAAGGAGAATACAGATGCAAATATGACTGGGAAAAAAAGGATTTTAAAATAAGATGAGAGAAGAATGTAAATCGATGATATTTCAGCAGCCTACCTTTTATCTCTTTCATTCTGCACAATGCTTACCTTTCATTCTGGACTATGCTTTTAGTTTTCTATTTACCTTTCTTGCTTGATCTATTACATTTAAATATTCATACATTTGGTGTGGTAGTGTTTGTCTACAGCGTTTAAAAGGTTCTGTATAACATGCAATGGATCATTCAACCATTTTTCAGAAATAGTGCACCTTGTAAAAGTCCAAGAAATACAAAACATAAGATAAGTTTATAAGTTTTTGAGTGAAGCAGGTTTGATTGCTGTCTTGACGGAGAGTAAAGCCAGTGGCTAGATTGGATTTAGTAGAGAGCGAAAAACTTCAATGACTCAAAAGAGGAATTTGACAGGTTAGAAGGGTGGATCAGAGCTCCATTTCCGACTGCACATAGAGGAATCTACACATATTGATGAAAGTTCTCCAGCTTTGCAGTATTAATTTGTATAAAAAAAACTGTTGCATATCATCTCTTGATACTAACATTATAGAATACTAAAGCAAATTGGTTGATAAATTCTGGTTAATAAATTATCTCCTTACAAAATTTAAGAACTAGATGCAATCTCAAAGAACTTTGAGACTTCCTCCTAACATGAAAGGTGCTGTATAAATGCAAATTGTATTGTGTCTGTTTAAAATAGTTTATTCACAGTGGATTGGTTAAATCATACAGTTGAAGTATTTCTGCGCTTAATGAAAAGATGGAACTAGATTTGTTTTGGAAACAAGTGCAATGTCGAATTGAACAATTGTCCAGAATCAGATTTTTATTGTAATTAAAATGGACAGAATGGATATAGAAGGTTGTCTTTGCTATTGAGTGAATTAGAAGTGTGCATACTCTATTTTGAAAATGATAAAGGGGCTTCAGGATTCAAAAGGTTAAATTAAATCTTTCACAACAAAGAAATGCATTTTTGGATGTACAGAGCATTCTAACTGAAGTAGCAGAAAAGGACTGGTGCTCTGCATTTAATGGAAAGAAACAATAGATTCTGGATTGCTTAAATTATTAACAACATTTTGCTTTACTGCCTTCACGCAATCCCTGACAATCACTCCATTCTTACTCCAAACTACAACGCAGACCCTGGGCTTCTATATTGAAAAAAGAGATGAATTGCTCATAATGACTATTCTGTCTCATTTTTGTTTTGTTTACGCTCTTGTTTTCCATCCTCTTGGTTTTGTAATCTCATTGCCAGCTGGGAAGGCTGGTGAGAGGCTTGTGATGCGTAACTTGCTCTGTGGGTCAGTAAGCAAGTGGCATGCATTCATTGGGGAAGGCAGACAATGTAATTATTTCCTTATGGAGGACAACTCTGCCGAACTCTCTCTTGTTGGAGAACTCTGAAAGTATGTTCGTACAGTCAACCACAGGTAAAATCCTTGTACCTGTTCCAAATACAGGTCAGTTTAATGTGCCAAGCTGCATTATTACAGTTTCTTAAACACATCTTATATTCAGTTATAATCTGTAATGGATAATTAGATTCATTTATTATTTTAATAAATTATACAATACAAAAATACACATCTGTAAAGCACCTTTTGCATCGGGAGCACATCCCAAAGTGCTGATCAGTCAAGGATTAGGTCCCGAGTTGGGGTGGGGGAGGGGTTGGGATCAAGTTGGGTGAAAGGTAGGAGGGTGCCAGAAGGCACGAGCAAAGAGGGGGGAGGTCTTAAGGCATGCCTTGAAGGAGGCAAGGGACGAAGTGAGGCGAAGGGATTGTGGGTTGGAGTTCCAGAGGGTGGGGGCAGAAAGGCTGAAGGCCCGACCGCCGATAGTGGGGCGGGCCAGGCTGGGAACATGGTGCAGGCCGGAGCCTGGTGAGCGGAGGGCACGGACAGGTTGATAAAGGGTTAGCAGGTCAGAGAGGTAGGGAGGGGCAAGGCCATGGAGGGCCTTGAAGGTGAAACCGAGAATTTTGAACTCGATCCTCTGAGGGATGGGGAGCCAGTGGAGCCGGGCGAGGGTGGTGTCACAGAGCCTGAGGTGAGTGAGGACACAAGCTGTAGAGTTCTGGATGATCTGCAGCTTGTGGAGGGAAGAGTTGGCAAGGCTGACAAACAGGGTGTTGGAATAGTCGAGCCTGGATGTAATGAAGACATCTTAATTGTTTTGAATACATGTACATTCAAATTTCCAGAAAATGTTTTATAAGAAATGTACAGGACCAAAGCATGAGGGTTTGGGGTCATTTTCATCAAAGGCAGCTTAAAATAGAGAGCTATTTTCAATAGTTTTGAGTGTTTGAGTCTCCTGTATTTGTGAAATCTCCAACAAATGAATCTTTTTTCACATCCTTCTTACTCAAATTTTATATTTAGTGATAATCTGTCATGAATAATTGGTTATGGGAGTTGGTTATTGTGCTAATTATTTGTTTATATAAACTTATACAGCATATTCCACTTACAGAGGTGTGCGAAGTAAAAAAATTTGCTTAAGATTTCCTGCCCACCCTACTGAATATTATCCGTGGGATTCTAAAGTATATTGGTGAGAGCACACACCTCGCAAACGAGAGGACCTGGTTCCATTCCCTGGCAAGGAAAAACCTTGGCAAGTTTCCTTAATCCATATCCCTCTGTTTACCCAGCAGTAAGTAGGAACCGGGTTGTTAATAAATTCATTAATTAATTGTTAGTCAATTGGCGGATTGCTTTCTTCGAGTAATAATCCCTTAAAAAAAATTATATTAATTTGGTCACTCAATCCACGACTATTTGTGAGATACTCATGTGTGCAATTGGCTGTCGCGTTTCGCCCACAAAATATACAGTCAATTCACTTTACAGTATATTCTGTGAAGCACTTTGAGACGTCTCAACGACGTGATGAGGTGTTATATCAAATGCAAGGATTATATTATTACTATAAAATGTATACACAAATTTACGAAACATGTTTTATAAGAAATGCCCAAGAGAAGCTTGTAATGCAAAATGAAGAAACATGTAAGGATTTGCTCCATTTTCAATGAAGGCAATTTAAATTAGAGAGCAAGTTACAATAGTTTTAGAGCATTTATGAATCTCCTGTACTCATGAAATCTCCAGTAAATAATTCTTTTCCTCTGCTTCTTTTTCAATTCTTTGTTTTTCTCTGTTTCTCCCATAAAATATCAGAGCCCTCAAATTTCTCTCCCTCTGAAATGTTTTGTTTCAAGTCATTTCTTCAATAGTTTGAAGTTCTTTTCTTTCATATGTTTATTTGTAACATCAGATAACCAACCCGGTCTCTGTTTCTTGGAATCAATGCTCTGAGGGAGGGTGTGTGGGTGGGTGGCTGGGTGACTAGTGGTGGTTGGAAGTAAAGGAGGGAAGGGTCCTAGTTGGGGAAGGAGGGGGCGGGCAGAATGGATTGAATAATTTTATCTTTAATTTTGAAGGGGTGGGAGCTCTTATGCCAAACTTGAGGTGTAATGTGACAGGAGCATTCCTGCTTACCAGATCTCATTAAATTAGGAGAAGAATATGTAATGTTAAATGACAACATGATTTTTTTCCATTTGATTAATAATATTTCAGTGGTGGTGGCTGTATATCCAAGCAGCTCTATTGGGTGGTCACTTGGATTTTGCAGCAACACATAGGATTGTGGTTCAAACCAGCAGCTAATTGCAAGTTGATGTGAACTAACCTTTATAAATCGGTCAGTGGTATACTCTTACCTTACAGCCACCAAATTTAGCCTTGTGACCCTATGTCATTGAAGCAAGACCTGCATAATAACAATAATAATAATCCTTACATTTGGTACAGCACCTTTTATGTCATGAAGATGTCCCAAGGCATTTCACAGTATGTACTGTGAAGTGGAATGACTGTGTTTTGTTGGTGAACGGGCATACAGTAGTCAGGGTCATAGGAGGGTTGGAGGCTACTGAATTGGACATGTATTATAGTTCAAAATGTATCTACTGTACATCTGTTGCATTTTTAATGTTAATGTAGTAGGTGAAAATTGGGAGGTTCCTGATTCGGGCGAGGATCGGGAAGAATTCTGCTTTAGAGGCTGCCATTTTATGTCATTGATAAAGTGCCACCAGAGTATTGCAGCAAAGAGAAGGGAGTTACTTGAAGGCCAACAATCCCCCAAATAAAATTAGTCATTCACTTCATGGCTGTTTGCGGGACATTGCTGTGTGCAAATTGGCTGCTGAGTTCGCTCACAAAATGCAGTCATGCCATTTTACAGTATAACCTGTAAAGGCTTAGAGACGTCCTCCTGACGCGCTATATCAAATGCAAGAATTATTATAATTTGGGCGAGTCCCTTAGATGAACACAATAGATAGGATTCTGCTGCTGCATTACATTTACAGAGTGCCTAGTTTGCCTCTATTCCCTGTACTGACTGCACTATTTCATTCTACCCACCCCCACCCAATCCTCCTGTCTTTGTGTAATTAAAAGATGTGCAGGCGAAGGGGTTTAGACACCTTTGCTTAGTTCTTCCCGACTTAAAAGATTTCAAAAGATTTTTTTTCCCTCTCTCTTCACAGTAAAAGTGCTGTTTCAGACCACAAGGAAAAAAAATCCAACACTTCCGTAACATTAAACCAGAGGAATAATTGCACTTGGCAGTTTTTGTTTGCAGCAATGCACTGCAGGCTGAAGGCTTTTGTACAGTTCAGAGAGCACATTCCACAAGATCCAGCAGTTGTCAGTAGCCTGCAGGGGTCATTTGAATTCTGAAAAAAAGATCACAGTAATGTCCAGACTGTGTGTCTGTGTTCTGTTTCAAACATGACAGTACTTTGAAAGATACCCTTGGAAGGCAATTGATTTTTGTGAAACTAAAGTTTCACAGTAGAATCTGTAGTTTGACACTATGAATATAAGTGCTAGACATTTTTTATGTGAATAAGATGGTAACCTATTCAAAAAAACCATGAAAAAAAACTGCTCCATGCTGAATATTGATGTTCAGCACTTTATGCTTTGATCTGCATAATAGCTCCTAATAGGGCTGGGGGAACAATGAGAAAGTTTTTCTTTGTATAAAGACGTTTGAAAAGGAAACATTAGCTTCTCCTCGTTGTCGCTGGGTTTGCGGGGACTCTTGGAGTCAAGTCCATGATTAATTAACAAGCGATGCCAGACAGCTATTACTGTATGTTTTCATTCCATGCGTTAAGCTTCAATTCTGCATAACAAGCCAAATGATTTGAGTCGCAGAGATTCCTGACATGTTGCTTTCTCCTCCCCCAATCCCTCTAAATTGCACCATAATTCTACAATCAATTTGTCAGCTAGAATAATTCCAATGATTTTTAAAAAAAACCAATAATTCTTCACTCCCCTAAACAGTTTCTTCAAGCTCATTTTCTAATTTTTTGTCCATGACAAAATATTCCCACATGCACTGTGTAACCATAACAGAAATAAATATTTCCTGTGAGATGATGTCGTTCATGTTAATTGTACAAAAGGAAATCACTTTCCGCTAAATTGGTTAACAAGAGTCTTCCTTGGAGTTCAATAAGTTTGAATAACACAAGGAAACACCATGTTCCTAATCGAGCCCTCGAGCCAAACAAAAATATCTAGGGACTGGGTAAGACGTTCACCTGAACATCATTTCATTTTGCGAAGACTTGGGGGTGGGAGAGAAACATTGTTATTTTGTACAGGGAAGGGAGGGAAACTGGACAAGGCAGTCAAATTTGACCAGAGTGATTAATTAAAGACTTTCACTTTATTTAGTGGTTACAAGGGAGTTGTAGTCAGATCCTCCTGATTAATTGGCCACTCACCTCAGCTATCTGTGGGACCTCACTGGTATAAATGGCTGCTAAGTACAAAAGTCATCAAAAATGACAGTAATAACCTGTGAAGTGCTTTGGATGTTTCAACATGGTAGAAAACAGCTCTAACTAGCAATTGGAGGATATGAGGTTTAAAGGGCGTTAAATTTTAAAAAAAATTGTCTCCAGCATGGGGATCAACTATATTGCGTGCCGTAATGTACTTTTTGATTAGGGCTTTGATTTACATTGGAAAATGCGATTCTGTTAACCTAGTTTTTGACATGATCGATGTATGGTGTATTCTGCAGTACCTGCAATACTTTGGTATTGACTGAACTCAGCATAAATGTATCCTATACTTTGAGAGCAACAATATCTATATAAAACCCACCAAAAGTTACAATGTTCAATACTTATTAAACAGCTTTAATAAGAAGATCATTGGATTTATATGGTGCCAATCTCAAACCAAATCTAATCAGTATAATCAATCCTTTAGCTTTTGTCTGCAGTTTCATACTCTGCATGGAGGACAATGTATTTACAGCTAGGCAACGGCTAGCATTTGACATAGCAATGTTATTTTTCAAAAATATTCATGTTAGCAAGGATGATTTGTGCTTGTTCGTTTATCAGTTTTGCAATTTTTTTGTACTTATGAAGGTAAGGAATGGAACCCTTTTCCACCTTTGGAACCCAGAGTTATCACCAGGCATTTTCAATCAGTTGCAGGGACTCTTGTGTACTCTCTGAGAGATACTGACAAATTAGAGTAAGTGCGCTAAATTTGAGCTATTTTAGATGGTGGGCTTGTGCCTACAAAAATGGGTTCAGATGGAGGTCAAAGGGATCAAATTATTCTGTTAAGTGCTTTGGGACGTCTCAAAGACATGATAAGGCGCTATATCAAACGTAGCTATTATTATTATTATAAAGAGTAGTCAGCATAATATAGGAAGAAAACTATTTTAAAACCCCTTTCCCCATAGCCACAACATGAGCTCATGCAGTTAGTTTGTGATCCAACTACTTTTGGATGCCCTTGATTGGGCGTTTCAAGTAAAAGTGAGTTGTGAGGTGGAGAGGGAGGGAAGAAAGGGATTCATCCCAGAACAACACTAGTAGTGTCCAGCTCACCAAACTGAAATAGCTAAATTTTAATATAGTTATTGTGACATTCTGAGATCTTTGTATTTCTGTTTATGAATGTAATTTTTTTTGTCAGGTAGTCTTCTCAGACAACTAATTTGATTCCCTCTATGGAGGCCAAACGTAATTTTCCAGGCAACATGTGCGTAACTGGCACCTGTCCGACGAAGAAAAATGAGACTGCACAAATATATCAATGTACATAAGCCATTACAGAATACCTCGCAAAGCATATAACTGTGGTACAAAGTTGCCCATAAAAATGTAATGTTGATAAACGTCTCTGATATTATAAATGGCTTTGTGTACCACCCCCATCCATCTATCACATTTGTATCAGATAGGCTGACATGAATACCATAACGTATTAGCATGTTTTGATGGATGCAGCATTCCCTGTAAAATTATTTTGAATATTGTTGATTAATGCCTACAGATGGTCCAGCAAGAATACAAACTTCACTGCCAATAGCAAGGAGAAAAGTAATTTTGTTGTGACAGGTAGTATTCCTTAATTTATCGCACAAGTTGAAGAAACTTTTAGTTATTAAATCTATTCCACTCTCGGCGGTTGGGCCTTCAGCCTTTCTGCACCCATCCTCTGGAACTCTATCCCAGAGGCCCTCTGCTCCTCCTCCCTTGCCTGCTTCAAGGCCTGTCTTAAGATCTTCCTTTTCCACCGTGCCTTTGGTCATCTTCCTTCCTCCACCCCCCTTGCCCTCCACCCCTCTCTGATTCCAACCCCGGCTCAGGTACAAAGCCCTCATTGTCTAGTGACTTGGGTCATCCTCCCGACGTGAAAGGCACTGTATAAATACAATTTGTTCTTCTTGTAATTGATGTTCTGAAACAACATGTTTGATGAACAATAAAACTGCGGCAACATCTGTAGTTTCTGAGCAATGGCTTTTTTTCCTTCCTGTTAAGGATGACTCAAGTATCGATATCTGTCAGTATCGTTGAAAGTTTACGGAAAGCAGTTCCCATGGTAAAATGTGTGAATGCAGGGATTACAGCAGTTAAAAATGAGAATATATGTTATGAGAAAGAGTCATGCATGTTATGTATTGAGAATGTTAGAACAGGTCTTCACTCTGCTCAAACAGCTAGACTGCTGCAGGAAATGAAGAACAGACCATGGTTACCATTTATCAGTCAAACAAATGAGGCTATGCTAAGATGGTTCTTAGTTCAGAGACATGATATTCTCTTAGGAGAACTACTTTTATGGAATAAGTACTGTATGTTAAGTACAGTCTGAAATAAGACTATTTGAAAGGAAGCAATGTTTGATCCACGAACAGGAGCACTTGTGAAAAATTGTGTTTCCAATGAGGTCTTTATTTCATATCTCACGGTCAAAACTTTCCCAGAATTGCAATGAAACAAAATCATGAAATAATTATGAAAATAGGTTAGTCTGTCAAACACACAAATTCTTTAATGACTGAGATCAAATATTTCAAAAAAAGTTTTTCTAAAATGCAACACAATGAAAGTTCGATTAAATTATCACTGCAGTGTGTGTTTCTTTGATGATGTGATCAAAACCAAGTTCTTGGTGAATGAAGTAAACCCTCCATCAATGCCTGAAATCAGTCCTTGCATCTTTTAAGCAAACAATCTAAATTTCACTCTGCATAGTGTATAAAGTTCATTTAGCAAGCTTTACAGGATACAATTATTGGATACTTTTGGCAGTTGCTGAGTTCTGGCTGGTTATGATGACATACTAATCTTATTATTTATAACATGTTTAATATAAAGAAGACTTGGGATAATTTTAGTTTTCATTCTATTGCGAGCCAATCCCAAGCTTGTTGCATTAGTTTGTTATAGAAAATAGCATATTTAAAGGTCTGCAGTAGATCATTCATTCAGCCTATCAAGTCTGCTGTGGGACGACATTTCACTCTCCTGATCATAGCTGATCATACCTGATAATATTACTTTTAATGATGACTTTTTTAAAACAATCTAAATTGATTTTAAGACATGCTTTGCATTGTGTGACGCAAATCTTGCCACCCTTTTGTCAAATTGTTCTGTTAAGAGGTTAGTTCCAACTTTAGCAGAGTAAGAGTTGTTAAACTTTTGTGAAAACCTTTTCTGTATGGTTTTTGTCAATAATAATAATAAACCTTACATTTCATGTAGCGCTTTTCACATCTTCTAGACATCTCAAAGCGCTTCACAGAATATACTGTAAAGTGTATATTTGTGGGTGAAACACAGCAGCCAATTGCGCATAGCAGTGTCCCACAAAAAGTCATGGATTGAATTGACCAATTTATCNTTTTTTTTGAGGAATTATTATCAGGCATGTCAAGTTAGGTTAGTAGATGTTAGCATATGAAGCCCTGTAAAAAACAAAAGGAAGCTTATGGATTTCATGGCAAAGTTATCAGCTTGTTTAAAGATTGGCATGGCAATAGGAAATAAGGTGGTGAATGGAAAACAACTCTATCCAGAGGAAGGAGCAATGGAACATTACAAGGGTCTGTTTGTGGTTGTGTGCCATTCATATTGCTTATAAATGTCTTGACAATGGGACTTCTTGTAATTTTATAGTATTTGCTGATGATTCCAAGCTGTGTCCAAGTAATAAATATTAGGGAATTGAAGTCGAAGAGACCAATCAAGCGGTTGAGCTGAGAAACACCAGATTGATTTTACTCTAGATAAATGTAAGGAACAGGAAACGGCAAATGTGTACACAACAACTGGTGTCCGAAGCAAAGATGGAAAAGAAAATGAGTTTAAGTGAATCAGTTGATCATTAACTGACAGTATTCAGATAATATAAAGCTGTTCTCAATGATATTATCAAGTACTGAAAGTATCTTGAGGGCATCTGGCTCTAAAGAGAAATGTGTAGATCTTGTGCAAAAAGGGCCTTGATATACTAGAGAGGGTAACGAAGAGCAGCAGAGTTCATTCTGGGACTCAGATTCTTATGTTTGAACGAACTGAATTTTGCTTCCATCATGCTGTAAGAAAATTAGTTTGAGACTTAATTTGGGTCTTTAAAATGCTGTGAGGCACAAAGAGAGACAAAGTTATTGGAATTTACACTTCTAAACCTTTATAAATTGTTTAAGTTTGCAAAATAATCTGCAGTTATGAAATGAATATAAATAATACATTGGTTACCATGTAACTTCTCAGCAATAGTATTTCATGATGTATTTTATAGCAATATGTTGACTGCATTATCTGAAAAAAGCACCTGTGCATGTGCCTTTTGTTGCATTCTTAGGAATATTTCTTTTATCAGAATGCATTAATTAATGTAACTGTTTTCCGCAAGCATTTGCGTAGCAAGTATTCCATCCTATTCAGCATAGCATTAGTAGCTTAGATCTATTTATACTATACACTACATCCAGATTTAACATAGAAAATGTTCTTCTGATACTTTTATCAATGTATATCACAAATAATTGTGTCTATTGTGCATGTATCATTGTTGAGGGATTGTACTGAGCAGAATAAGATGCAAATCTCCCTACGCTACCTTTGTTTGAAGTTGGGCTTTGAAATAATTGGTATCCATTTTGAAACTGTGTTTTAGTTGATTGTAAGATTAAAAAACATATTATAGAATGCCTAAATAATTTATCAGTGTAGGTTAAAATTCTTTCTAAATGGTGATTTATCAAGGTTGACTCGGATTACAATGGAGCCACATCAAGATTATTCTGATAGAAAAGTAATAGATTATCACAAATAAACCCGGGCTATTGAAATGTCCCTGAATGCTGTAGATGTGCTGATAGTTTCCAACTTTTTAAAATAAATGAATCTAAGGTATAATAAAAGCCTTTATTTGTGGTATTTTTCTGCATCATCTTCTCAAATGGAAGCTTCTGTGAATTTCCAATTGATTTTTTTCCTCCAATATTTATTTATGTTATATGCTTTGTGTTTCATTTTTGTATCAGTGGAAGAATCGTATAGCTGCGTTATGCCTTAGATATGTCACCTGTATATGTGGATGTCATGCCTGTCTTTTTCAGCAATGCATGGTTTGTAAATTACAATACAAATCTGAACGAGATTGCATGATTTATAGAGTATTATTTGAAGCTGTTAAGGATTATTGTCAGAAAACCCAAGATCTCATTACTGGTTCTTTTCAAGTGACAAGTAGACTGTAAGCATGTTTTCAAGTGGTTATGCACAATGCAAAAAAACTGAGTGAGCTGAAGGGAACCCAGTAGGTTTTGTCACGTATGGTGTGACAGCTTTAGATGTGTCACTTATTCAACTGTGTGCATATATTTGAACATAATAAATATATGTTTAAAGCTTTGCTTTTGTAATTGGCTACATCACAAACTATTCTCTTTTGGCCCATTAAAGGCTACTGTGTTGTGACATTGATGGGTAGCTATTTATGCCTTCAGTTATTGCTTAGAATTAGTATATAGTATAAAAGCAAACATTTTTTCACATTATTTATTTTACAGTATACAGTGTCTAATTTGATCAAAATAATATCTAGATCTATGTTTGTGTTATATTTCAGTTCTATACACATATAATTTGGTACTTGGAGTTATAAATACTGTACGTGGAGTCCTGTAGCTCAGTGGTTAGAGCACTCGCTTTGCAAGCGAGAGACCCGAGTTCAATTCCAGTCAGGGCGAAACCTTGGGCAAGTTTCCTTACTCCACACAGAGCCTAATAATAATCCCTCCAAAAACCAAAAACAATAATAAATTGGTCATTTTCAATCTACGACTGTTTGTGGGACATTGCTGTGCGCAATTGGCTGCCGCGTTCGCCCACAAATATACAGTCAATTCACTTTACAGTGTATTCTGTGAAGCGCTTTGGGACGTCCTCCCGACGTGAAAAGTGCTATATCAAATGCAAGGATTATTATTATTATTACATTACAGTACATTGAAATACAGTAGTTCAGACTTGCTTACCTTAGTTACATTATGTCCTTGATACTCTTTCACACTTTTTTAAAAAAGTCACCATTTCTTTGCACCCACAAACAAGCACTGTGACCAGTTTACATCTGCACTTTCAATAATCTCCACTGCATTACCACCTGTATTAAACTTTGATTATAACAAGAACTTACATAAAAGCACTCGCCTCGCAAGCAAGAGAACCTGGGTTTGATTCTCGGGCAGGGCGAAACATTGCGCAAGTTTCCTTACTCCACGCGTCTCTGTTTATCTAGCAGTAAGTAGGAACCCTGGTTTTTAAGTCAATTGGCAGATCACTTTTCCGGGGGGTAATAAGCCCTTTAAATAAATAAATAAATAAATAATAATTTGGTCACTCAATTCACGACTGTTTATGGGACACTGCTGTGCGCAATCGGCTGCCATGTTTCTCTTACAAAACACAGTCAATTCATTTTACGGTAAATCTTGTGAAGATTTTTGAGACGTCGTGAATATGTGATAAGGCACTATATCAAATGCAATGATTATTATTAAGGATTATTATTATATAGCACCTTTCAAATAGGATAATATCTCAAAGTGCTTTAAAAAAGCCTAGTTCATACACAACAACAACAACAACAAGATTCCATTTATAGAGCGCCTTTCACGTCAGGAGGACGTCCCAAGGCGCTGCACAGTTGGGTCATGACCCGAGCAGGGGGGAAATGGTCAGGGTGAGGGGAGGGAAGGGAGGGAGAGAGGAGGGGGGAAATGGTCAGGGTGAGGGGAGGGAAGGGAGGGAGCGAGGAGGAGGAAGAGAGTCGAGAGGGGAGCTGAAGGCACGGTCAAAGAGAAATACACTGAATGAAAGGGATACACTGAATGAAAGGGAAGGTGACAGTAGACATGGTAAATGGGTCATTTTTTAAGGTAATATTTGAAGACAGATAGAGTAAGATGGAAGGGTCGATACACAGAGTCCCAGAGATTAGAGGCACAATCGTTGAAAGATTAAGAAAAAAAATTATGTACCTTTTGCAGAAAAGGCAACACCCTGGAACCACGTTTATATCTTACATATATATAATGTGTAACTTTAAAGGTTGTTTGCAATATTATGCTGTTGCTCGACTTTCTATGATTCATTTGTTTTTATCAAATTTGTACACAGTGTTCCTGGTGACTGAGTTGGTGCATTCAATACTTTGCAGTTTTGATTTCAAAATCATATTGTGCAGTATCAGATCTCAGTCCGATCACTATTTCTGTAGCATAGAAAATGAAGATTAGTTAGTAATTTATAGCTCCAAGTACTAAACTATATTGTGTCGCCCTGAAATTCTTGTATTAATTCCAAGAATCTATTGACTGTTAATGATGGGTTATCACATTTATTATAATTATTTTTGTGCAATAGTTAGAATTTGCTATAAATATGTATTGTGTGCTCTTATCTAACTCATTAATTCCAAGCTCGAGGCCTTTTTTTTTGGTGTGTGTGGTTGTGGAGGGGGCGTGGGGGGGTTTGGGGAGAAAGAGAGAAGAAATGCTATTTGAACTAAGTTCAATTGTCCAGTGATGAGGGTAATTCCACGACAAGAAATTATTGTTGCATTTTATACAGATTTAAGTCTTGAACTACCAGCTGTGAACCTGTGAGTAATTTGTTCACTAACGTATCACAGCTGGAGCAATGGCAAACAAAGCTGTAGAATTTAGAGATGCTAAACCTCTAAAGAGGCTTATGATGCATCTCTTTTTAACAATGACTAACTGTGGGATGCGTATTTATTTTAGTTTTGGTGGTGTTATTCACAGTTAACCCAGGACAAATCTGTTTCTTTGTGTGTCTTGAAGTTTGCGGAAACTGAAGGACGTTGTTACTCTCTTGATACATTCGTGGAAGTTGGATAAAAATATATATTTTCATTGCAGGGAGCCAGAGCATTTTTTTTACTGTTTGGCAGCTGTAATCTGTTTGCAAAACGACCCCTGGTTCTTTCAGGTTTCCTCAGGACTCACATTCTTAATATATATCAGTCTCAAGTGCTGCTGTAAAAAGTTACTGGTTATTTTCCTAATTCAGTGCATTTAGTTATTAAACATCAGTGCATTTATTTATTAATTAAACGTCAATGCTCTTTCATCAACACATTAAAAACTACACAGTGTTCTAATGCTAATGCGTGACTGGTATTTAAACACATTGCCCATCGAGGGGACGGTTGAGCTTTTATTTTTTTTCCCCAGCCAGTTTCTCTATCCCCACTCTCCCTTTGATCTTGTTTGTGATCTAACCATTTTGCAGTTACCAAACCCAGCAGTGGCTTCTCCTAGGCTTCTGTTATGTTCATGCCATAGGCAGAATTCTATTTTTCTAAAGAGTGTGTCTGTGTGGGCACTGACGCACTGTGCCTCACAATGCCTCAAGCCACTGTTTTACTTATTTGCCTGCTAAATAAATATTAATAAGCTAATTTCAATGGCTTTCTGGTACAACAGAATTCCAAAGGGGGCATTGGGATGAAATAGCTTTCCATGGTTCTGCTCAAATACTTCAGCCACTTTTTTTTCCATTGTTTGAAAAATAATAGGTCTGTGTCAGGTGGGTGGACGGTGGCAATATTTCAATCAATATGCCCACTGGTGTTCAGTATGTATAAGTCTTCCTTTAATTCTTCTAAATGATTCTAATAATATACATCATTAATAACCTATGGCGGGAAAATGACACCGGGGTCAAATTTGCTGAATTTCTTAACAGGACTGCTTAAAAAGATATCCGTTAGTAAAGCAATCCCATTAGAATTACTTTTAGACTGTAAGAATTCCACTCCAGGAGTAGATGGTGTCAGAGTGTAGTTGCCATGGGTCAAGTGACATACATAGGAAGAGACTTTAAACCAAGACCCCTTCTGTGCCTGTTCAGGTGGATATTGAAGATCCCACGGCACAATTCAAAAAGAGAAGGGCGTTTTTTCAGGTGTCCTTGTCAAATAAAATTGGCCATCCACTTCATGGCTATTTGCGGAAAATTGCTGTGCACAAATTGGTTACCGTGTCCAGCTACAGAATGCACAGTTACTACACTTTATGTTATATCCTGTGAAGTGTTTCGAAATGTCCTCCTGACATGAAAGGTGCTGTATCAAATAGAAAATTATTATTATTTTATTAGGAAATGCTGCAAGCTAGAGTCGAATGTTGTTGATGGTTGGTATGTGCAGGACAGGCGATGGGAAAAATTAGAACTTTAAATTGATTTAAATTAATTAGGTTAATTAAATTGATTAGGCAGGCAAAAATCTTTTCTTTCACAACAATCTTTGAAAACAATCACAAAATATTCTGATTGAACTTCAGAAGTACAATATCTTTACTTCAGTAGACACTGGGACTGGCAGGAAAAGCTGGAAAATCAAATCATGCAATTAAAGTGCAGTATTTCACCCACAAAATATAGTCAATTCACTTTACAGTGCATCCTGTGAAGTGCTTTGAAACGTCTCAAAGACGTGATCAGGCGCTATATCGAATGCAAGGATTAGTTAATTGGTGGTCTATAATCCAATCACTTAGGGATCACAACTGGCTCCAGCCTCCTGCATTTCCCTCGTGCCCTCCGTTCCACCATCAGTGGCCGAGCTTTCAGCCAGTACAGCCCGATACTCTGGAAAACTGTTCCTCTATTCCTCCGCCTTGCCCCTTCCTTCCCCATCTTCAGATCGTGCCTGAAGACCTTCATGTTCGACTGTGCCAATGGTCACGTTCCCCTAGCTGAGGGTCGTGGTCCGCCACTGTCAAGCACTCTGAGACTCTACCCTGCGTGAGGAGTGCTATGCAAATGCAAGTTGTTGTTGTCTCAAATCGGTTGATAGTCCTTCTTTATCCAAAATTCTTTTGAGATCTTTCCCTGGGCCGTTTACTGCATGCTCTAAGGAAGCTTCAGCCCGACTGCTTGGTCCTATAGTAACTGGTAAAATTGAGGGAAGCAAGATTGGATCTCCTCATCCAGTTTTCTTTGTCGTTCCCATGACCCAAGAGACATGCACAAATCCGCTCCTTTGCTCCATAACTTAATTGTTAGTCAAGAATAGATTCATGTTTGGGTCTCCCAGGTGACAATTCAGGACATTGACAATGGAGGACACTGAAAATGCATTTATCTGCATTTTAAATGCTTTCTGGTGTATCTTGCAGTGGTTAAAAACACTTCATTTCAATGCATTTTTGGAGTACAATGCAGATGTGTACAGTAGATGTTTTACTTTGAACATTCTGATTGTTGTGGTTAAAAGCAGATCATACTTGAAAATCAATATCGGGTCAATATTGACTTTTCAGACTTAATGTAGGTATATGCAGAAGGACAATCCAAGGTCATTTAGAATCATTGTCTTCTCAGAAAAAGAATGCAGTTTCTTCCCTAGATTTTGCCATTTCTTTACTGTGTTTCTTCTCCATAGTCCTTTGGGTTTGATTCCTATGCTGACTAACCTCTGGGCACTTTGAAATTAAAACTGAGTATACTTACATGACATATAACCATACATCACTTGTCCTGTATGGTATGTGTATGTCCCATTCATACTGTCAGATGTTACTTCAACTTGTCTCTCAGGCAAGGTTCTAAGCACCTTGGTTTTTCTTTGAACTTCCCGACTGTTATTATTGATTTTTATTTTATTTTTTCCTCTGCGTTCTTTTGAACCATGGCTGAATTCTTATTGCTTGTAACAAACGACAGGTTTTAGGGATGTAATTTCATAGCATACGGACAGTGCTTCACATTTGTGGTTTATCTTTCTAAATCAAAACAAATCTAAGAATGTGACATATGTATTTGGGAGGGGGAGGGGGGGGGTGTAATGTGGGATTTAAGTTTAGTATTTCCTAAAGTATCAAAAGTGCTGATGTACGAATGTCAGATACCCCACTCCCCAACCTAGTCCCGTTCTCAATTACTTCATCCGTGAAGCCAGAATGTGCCATTGACTGCTGGTTAGGAGGATGGCAGGTTTATCTTGAGTTTTTGTTCAGACTGAGCAACAACAACTTGCATTCATATAGCACTCTTCACCCGATGCCATGTCTCTGAGCACTTACCAAAGGTGGAACTTGACAGTGAGACGGTGTGATTCTGCAAATCAGCAGTCGAAAACTGGAAATCAAATGGATGATCCATCTTCATGGATGTTGGCAATGGTAATGGTGTTGAGGGTGGGAAATTTTTCATGTAAAACAGAACCCAGAGAGAAAGGGTTTAGGAATATTTTTGTGTGAATTGGATCCACTCTGTAGCTTATTTTCTACTTTTCTTGCGTGTAACAGAAGTACTGTTGTCAGTCATAATACCATATCCACAATTGTTATACAAAATCCATAATGCATTCCTTTTTCCTGGGAAAAAGACATTGCTCTTTTGCTATTCCAGATACATATTACTGCCTTGTAACTGATTCAAAGTAAAATCTAGTGATAGAACGTATTGCTGTGTGCAAATTGGTTGCCACGGTTACCCATAAAACATACAGTCACTCCACTTTACAACATATCCTGTGAAGCATTTTGAGATGTCCTCCCCAGCAAAAAATTCTGTGTTAAATGTAAGGATTATTATTATTGAGTTGCTGGTCAGCAAATTATGTGAATTAGTATTGTATCAGGGAGAATGCCTGAATGCTGGTGTATATTTATTTTGTGTGTTGTAGTAAAGTTGGTCTCTCATTACTACAATTAATACAAAAGGCAATTGATTTCCATGTCCGACTTGATAAAACACATGGGTTCTGAGTTCTTAGAAACAGTTTTCATTTCTTGAAACAAATCTTTTGATTCTTCTGGCAAACGTGATCCCCTCTCTTTTTAGACAAAAAATTTAAAAAGATTTGAGATTAAAAAAGAAGGCTGAGATAATTGTTGTATTGGGAATGTTAGCTGAGAACAATAATTAAAATTCAGTTCAATTTATGAAGACTTTGTGATAGTAGTGGATATTTGGCTCTGTTTTGAGCTGCTTTGAACAAGGGCAAAACATTCTGAGGTTAGCATATTTTTAACTTTAAAAATTAATGTATTTGTTGTAAAGATGACACAACACAACTTTTTATACACTTATTTCAGATTCGCTGATTTTGCTTTTGCACACAAGATAGCAATATAGTAGAGCTTTCAGCTCTCCATTTATTGATTTTAAAAATGTATAATTGCGTATCCTTCACTTGAACTTCTGAAAATCATCATAATCATTTCTCCAACTTTAGTTTGATTTTCTGAAAAACATATTTGTTCTGAATAACTTGCTAAGGTATTCAGCTGCACATGAAGTATTGTTTGGTGGGATAGTGGTACCAATAGACTGTGCCACAGAGTGGTACCATGTGGGATTGCATCTTAAATTCCCCATTTATGATTGATTTGACAGGAGAAATAGGTGATTGAAAGGGAAGTCAAATTCCATGTCACAGAAAGATTTGAGAGTTGGTACCAAGCTAGTATTCAGTGGGAATGATGGGAGGGAGGGGGAAGAGGGAAATAATTAGATGAGGAAGATTGAATGTTGTTTTGTAAGCTCAAGGGTTTGTTATTCCCTGCAGACCTTTTATTTCTCCTCAAAGAGTAGGGAGTTTCTCCAAGTGTCCTGACCAACATTTCCCCAGATGAAAGTGCTCAATCACTTGATGGATGTTTGTGGGACGTTGCTATGCACAACTTGATTGCCATATTCATCTCCAAAATAAACAACTCCTACAAAGTGCTTTGAGATGTCCTCCCAACATGAAAGGTGCTACACATAAAGCAAAGATTGTTAATTGTTATTGTTATTTTATCAGTTAAGAGAAACTCCATTCAATGCAATATTAGGATCTGTTCTTCTGCAGTGCACAATTCTAAATGCTATATGTGCGGCCATTTGTACACAACATTTAGTCTCAAATGGTCCATTCGAGCCAGAGTGTTGTTGTCAAACACAACTGTTTTTCACAACTGTCCTGAAATTGAAGAAATTGATCTCAAGATACAAATACTACAAGCAGATTGCTCTTGCAGACCATGTCACTGTATTATTTCGGTGATATACGCTTCCCTTCATGCTTGGAGAATCCAAACAAGCTCTGTGGTCAACACTTACATACCTCATAACCTGTCCACATTTTCAGGGCCAACTGTAAAGAGCAAGTTAGCCCTGATATTCTTCAGGGAGTAGATTTGTGGGTCAACAGCAAGTCTCTGAACTGACAATGCCTCAGATAAGCAAATGGGGAAGGACTTGCTCTCATTACTTGTGCACAAGTGCATGTAGGTTTGATGGTGGTGTTGACATAATCTTGCCATCCTTTCAGCTTGAAATATTGAAGATCATAGCCTGAGTGGGCACAAGGTAAACTTTTTTGAGTGGACCTTTCCATCTCAAGATGTTGAGCTTAATTTTCGACAGGTTGTGTTACCCAGAGACATATCTTGCACTAATATTCCAGAACAAATGGCTGTAAAACTTTTGCAGTAGTGAAGACAATCACACAGTTCCCATTGACAGCATGTCTCATTTCTGGGCGGCAATGTTTACTTTTGGATTCCCATGGTTTTCCAATAATGTGAGGTTCATCTGTGAGATCCAAACGGAGGAGACAGCAGCAATTCTGGCGAATCTTTACAGGCCAGCTACAACATTTTCTAACATACTGGAGCTGAACATCAACCAGTTCATAATGATCCCTTAAAGGCAGTACCTGTTGTTGCAGATGGAGTGCCAGATGTGGCATCACTCCCCTCAGAGCCTCCATTTGACAGCTTGGCTCCTGAGAGAAACAGCTTGATTATGTAAGCTGTTTTTCTCTCATCAGTCGTGGACATTCTGTTGGCACCAGGAAAAGCCCCACTTTGCTTTATTAAAATTATTCAACATTTTTTTTTAATAATAATAATCCTTGCATTTGATATAGCACCTTTCATGTTGGGAGGACGTCCCAAATGGATTGATGGCCAGGACACCTGGAGAAACTCCCTTCTCTTTTTGAGTAGGGCCATGGGATCTTTAACATTCACCTGAACAGACAGACAGGACTTTGGTTTCAGATGTCAACCTATTATGGGTTGAATGGCCTCCTTCTATGCTGCAAGATTCCATGAATTTTTAATATGGTAAGGCAAACTCAAATGGCCTATTGTTATACTTTTGATATGCATGTCTGGCTGTTGCTTTAGAGTAAATGGTAGGCTTTTGTGATGCATTATTGTCTTGATTTTATAGCTCAGAATGATTAAATTATGGAATTGGAGCAGCTCACATTGCATTATTGTACTATTTTTGTGCTTCCAGCGTAAGGAATCACGGAACATTTATAAATTCCTGTCTTTGGTTTGTTTTCCACATGTCCCTCCTTTGCTATTCCATTTCTTCCCTCTCCGACTTAGAGTACTTGGAGCTTTGTTTACATTTTTGCCACATCACATAATTTGTTCTCTTATTCTGCTTTCTTTATAAATGGAATCTTGTTGTTGTATCTTGTTGTTTCGTTAAAGAAAATAAATTACAAATGAGGTCCAGAGTGATGTCTCCATATATAGTGCAAACTGGGGGCGATAGTTTTAAATATGAATAGACAATTAAAACAACGTGCACTTGTTTCACAAAGAAAGAAGCCTGTTTTTACCGCCACAAAACAACAACAAGATTCCATTTATAGAGGGCCTTTCACGTCGGGAGGACGTCCCAAGGCACTGGACAGAATGCTAAACATGATTCTTGGCATATATGTATGTATCTTGATTAGCTTTTTTTTAAAAAAAGACTCCAAATTATCTGCCGCCTCTTATTATATTTTCTCTCCCACTCTTTTTAAAACTTGATGGCGATCTGGATAATGGACCTTGGTCCCACAATTTGGGTTTCTTAATCTTAAAAACAATAGTGTAAAGCAAACTAGTGTGCTGAGATAAAAAGTACTGGCAGTCCATGATTACTCTCACATACTCCAAACTTGACAGAAATCCTCAATGAAGCACTTTTAAAATGTTTTGATGCAGGGACTATATCAAATAGAAAGATAATTTTTATAGGGTGACCCTTTTATAACTGAGTTTTGAGTCACTAAAATTTGATCCCTGTTGCAACTTATTTGTGAAAAAAGTGGCAGCTGGCCCTCCTTCCAAGTTATCAGCTTGTCACTGACACCACTTCTAGCTTCCACCTGGTGCAGATCAGCATGTGCAAGAACCGATCGTCCGTACTAGAAGCTGGAAGTGTGCCTCACTCCTTGTAATCACAGGTCCACAATATACCAATGTAAGCAGACTCACACTCTAGAAAAGAACTGTATAACAGAGGTTGCTCTGTATTAGGGGTGGTAGGAGTTTCTTATCGAAGGTTAGGGCTGACAGACATTGTTGTTGAGTTTCTGTGTGTCGACTTTACAACAACAAAATTACATTTGTATAGCGCCTTTCACGTTGGGAGGATGTCTCAAGGTGCTGAGACTTTAGTGGAGGAATTGTTCATGGAAGATAAGTAAGTTACAAAAATGTGGGAACAGTGCTGTTTCTTCTGTTCATCCTCTCTCACATGACTTGTCACACTAATATACTTGACATTCAAGAGTTTTAGTAAACCAATCCAAGTAGTACTGCAATTATCGCAATTAAACAGCTTCATGAGCCAGCATCATTGTTTGATTGATCCTCTTGATCCCTCTAAAAATCTGGTTACCAGTCCAAACCTGGTAATTGGAAACTTCAGGGGTATGTCTCAATTAAATGTTCTTTATATTTTATTAAACTTTAAGACCTCCATTATTGTGGGAGAAATATTGACTTGGAGGGAAGTAATGCCACATTACGCACACCATTAGTCAAGAGATTCAGCAAATGTATCTGTTGTGTGGCCACCACATCTTCCTCCCTTCATGAAATAGCAACATGTTGGCCTTCAATTACCTGGCATGCAAGACTGCAGGCGAGCAATGAGAACTCAATGTTAACACCAGCAATGGAAGTTTTGCACTCTGTAGTCTCCTATAATAGCTGAGGCTGACCGAGGAGGTATTGTACCTCAAGGCATATCTGGTACGTGTTCTCTCTTTAAAGCGTAGGTGCAGGTCTATGTGCCGTCCTTCAGATGAGATTTTAAACTGAGGTCCTGTCTACCTAAAAATCCTATGGCACTATTTGAAAAGAGAGGGGTATTGTCTTGGTGTCCTGGTTACAACCCCTGAGTTAAATTGGCCATTCACTCCATAGTAGTTTGTGGGACATTGCTATACGCAAATTGCTGCCACATTCACCGACAAAATCCTATCATTACAATTTACAGTAAATCCTGAGAAGCAGTTTGAGATGTCCTCTTGATGTGATCAAATGTAAGAGTTATTGTTATTTCTAATCTAATCGAAATGCAAGCCCCATTTTCAATGCTATGTAGTTAACCCTAACCCTCTACACTGTTTTGTATTGTCGAGTCCTTGTCTTATAATAATCTTTGCATTTGATATAGCGCCTTATCACGTCTTTGAGACATCTCAAAGCACTTCACAGAATATACTGTAAAATTAATTGACTGTATATTTTATGGCCAAAATTCAGCAGCCCATTGTGCACAGCAGTGTCCCATACACAGTTGGGGATTGAGTGACCAAATTATTAATTTTTTTTAAGGGATTATTGCCCCGGAAAAGCGATCCACAAATCGACTAGCAACTGGGATCCTACTTATTGCTAGGTGAACAGAGGCCTATGGAGTAAGAAAACCTGCCCAACATTTCGCCCTGTCCAGGAATCGAACCCAGCTTCTCTCGCTTGCAAGGCGAGCACTCTGACCACTAAGCTACAGGCCTCACCTGCCAAGTAGCTAAGGCAACAAAATGATTGCTTGAGGAAAGTTTGTCCTGTGATGGAGCGCCTTACCTTGCATGCTTGGTTTTAACTCTCTTGCTTGGCCCTGCGGGATACGGAATAGAAGCATTTCAGCCTAAGCCTGCAATTGGTCATCGTTGTATTCAAATTTCATAATTGAAGATAACTGGCTAATTACAAAGGAGTTATGGTTAACTCTGGGTACTGTACAATAACATAAAAAAGTGTGCAATGCAGAGTATCGCACATTAATTTGAATGGAAACCTTTGTGGCTGATGCATGTGTTACTGTGGACACCCTTAGCTCCACGTGAGTGCAATCTGACACCCAAAGACCTTGGGAAGCCAGTAATTAAGTTGAATTGGTGCTGTCACTCCAATTGTCCGTTCTGCGCCTTTGCAGAAATGGTTGAGCTTTATCCAGTCTAAAGCGATGCATAAATCTCATCTTAAAATGCAGGTGGACGTCATTGTCTGCTTAATGCCGAAGATAACCCCGTCCCCCTCCCTTTGGAATGAGCCACTGGTGGAAATATTTGGGGCAGCTGTGACCTTCACATCCACAGTCAGAGTAGTTCCAGTCACAGAGGAGACCCTCAAGTCATCGGCTACCATTTGACACATTTCGATAATTGTATCCTCAGAAAGCTTCTTAGACACTGCTCTTCTGTTTGTCCGAGGTATGACATTCTGGCCCTGTAGGCTTTCTCTGTCAGATATAATCTTCTCTAGATAGTGATGCACCTATGAGCCTTCATCCCACTTATCTGAAAGGACAATGGCAGTTACAATAGGAGCAAAAAGCCATGATGCCGTTCTCTTGCTAAGTTTCGCTCTGTTCGTTCCTTTAGTGCCAGCTGTAAGATCACTTCTGGGTTCTCTGTGTGTGTGTCTTTAAACAATCAGAAACAGCCAAGTATACTACTTTACTTGTATCTGGCCCACCTAACACTTAGTTAGCTTATTTGGTGTTTCTCTGGGTGATTTTCAATTCTGTTTTTCAATATTTAAAGCTGCAACATTTGAAATTGGTGACCGTTTGTAACAGATGGCTGATGTGATGTATGTGGCACTGCTATTTCTGAATCATTAAACCATTACAAACACCACCAGAAATGTGCTGCCTATTGATGGACCATAGTTGAAGGAGCTTTACAGTAGAGTTGGGTGCACTATTTCAGACCTGAGAGCACCTAATACCACACCAAAATGGTAGCCTTTTGTTTCCGTTTTCCAGAACTAACATCTCTCACAATGATGACTGTATAAATTCATCACCGATAAAATTAAACACATTCAGGCAAGTAAGACCCTAGGTCTGAGCCAACAATTTACATTTATATAGCACCCTTCATTTTACGTAGATGATGTCTCGGAGCACTGAAAACTCTGAGATAGCAGTGTTCTCACAACAGTGAATTAAAGAGGGGGAAAATATTAGATTACATTGCAATCTAATGTTTGTTGGAAATTGTTTCTGAGTGGATTTAGGGTGAAGACTGGTTTGAACCCTGCTGTGATACTGCCTATATTTGAAAAGCCTGGTGACATTCCCTCAAGAGGCTCACACATAAAGAAGGGTCAGTTAAGAGATGTGTCAGATGGCTATTTGTGCAACCATATGAGTTCCTGCTTCGAGCGAAGCCTGTGTCAATGGTGTACACATATTGGGTTTTTGAAACGCATTCAGTTTTGTGAAGACAATGTACATTGCGGCTCAATGGTGCTTGTGAAAAAAATACATTCGCTGAGTTAGGTTTATTGCATGGCTGTGCATGTGTTGGAAACATGAACAATTTATTAACTACTGTTAAAGGCTGTGTATGGTGGTGATAAAGTATTGACCTGAGGGTTACATAAGTAACACGCTGAGGACCTAATCGCAAAGTGGCCCTGTCTATACCATTTGGGAAAGCTATTGTAGTCTTAGACCTGGAGCCAGTATTTTATCTTTGAAATTCAATTTATTTAAACTACAAGGGAGGTGTTTATTCATTCATTGTGAACTATAATGTGTGCTTCATTACATCAGCAAATAAAAGTACTTTGACATATGGCACCACTTTGTCTCATGAAACCCAAGGGAAATGCTCACTTTCCTGTATGCTAAGATTGGAAGAGGGTAGGATGGGTTTTGTCAAAGGATGCGATTAGATGGTCCATAGAGCTTTCTTTATCGAAGCAACAAGGTATTGATTATTTGGGGAGAATTCTCCCTTACCAACCTAGATTCGGGGAGAAGAGGGAACTTCTGCTGTTTGTGTTACAATCTTAACAGGATATGAGTGGTAAGTGCACCATTTCCAGAAATGCATTTGTCTTGGAATTGGAATGTACATCAATACTCAAAAGTTTTTGTTAGTTGTGGTTTTCCTGTTGTATGTTTGATATTTTCACTTTCTATCTTTGGACTTATTTTAAATAAAGTTTTTATCAGATTTCTGAATTTTCAATTACTCTGCCCTTTTTCTCTCACCAACCACACAACTGCTCCACAACAAAATAACATTTGGGGGGCAAAGATTGTCAAGAAACATTTTCCCCTGATACCACATTAATGGTCAAATGCCGAATAAAATGTTGCTAATGCTATCCCTCCTCCTCCTCCAGCACAAACTCACCTAATATTTTCCCTTTCAGCATCAGCTGCCATCTTTAATTATTTTGTCATGCATTTACAGAGCAGTTCCTCTCTTCTGACAGCCACATTGGTGGGAGGTGGGATAAAATGGCATGAAAATGCTGTACAAAGGCAAGTACCTGACGTACCAGTTTTGGAAATTGGGGCTGTCAAGTTTGACGTGTCATTGGGGGCAGACTTCTTATTAAAATTGTTTTCAGCTGTCATTGATTATGCTGAATGCATTGAAACACAAGTCTCAGCAATATCGCGCATCCATTACTTTGTAATAATAATAATAATTATAGTAATCCTTGCATTTGATATAGCGCTTTTCACGTCTTCTAGACATCTCAAAGCGCTTCACAGAATATGCTGTAAAGTGAATTGACTGTACATTTGTGGGCAAAACGCAGCAGCCAATTGTGCACAGCAGCGTCCCACAACCAGTCATGGATTGAAGTCGTCATCTTGCAAATCGATGGAGGTAGCCTTGTTCACAGGTTCAGAGGGCAATCATACAAATCCCTTTGGTACCAAAGCAAATATAGTATTCGCGCCAACGCTGGCACAGTCCAAATGATGTTGGTGTTTACTTGTGCTATTCTGCAACATAAATTTGACACATCATTTATAATAATATAAGAATCCTTTCATTTGATGTAACTCCTTATCACAGCGTTGAGATGTCTCAGAGGTTTCACAGGATACACTGTAAAGTGATGTGACTGTATTTTGTGGGTGAATGTGGCAGCCAGTGTGCGGACAGCAATGTGTCAGAGCCATGGAGTGAGTGATCAATTTTATTTTGGGGATTATTGGCCAGGACATTCGGAGAAACTCACTTCTCTTTTCAAACTTAGAATAAGTGTAGTTTATTTTTCAGTGTCATTCATACAAATTCTGAAATTCAGAAATTCTGCACGTTCCCGCCCCACCCACTTCACCCTAGTTTTACTGAACAGTGTCCCTCAGAGAATCATGCCATCGATAATAATTTTCATTGCATGTACCAGCAACTCCCAAGGAGCTGCCTGGTGAGCAGCACAGCTGAGCCTAATATGTATGAGAGTATTGCCACCATTCTTCTGCCCACAACTTGGATGCACATCCCTACCCATGGAGCGATGCTTGCACCAGTTAGAGGTGCGGAACTTGAGCTGCTTACTTCCCCCGCAAGCTAATCAAGGTGGATACCAAGCCCTGTACCTTCACAAATCCTGACTCCCAAGTAATGCCTTTCAGCAGCTGTTATCCCAAGCATCAGAGTTTCCTCATCAGTTATTTTTGTACATCTGCCTTCAGCGTGCCCTTTACAGGACAGCTTGTGACATGCCAGCCACCTTGGTGTTCTTGCGGTTCAAGTCCAATGTTGCACACCAGGCATAATCGACACCAATTCAGGTCCTCGTGTGAGGGGCTTTGGCAAATAGACATACCCACCATGAATCTGACTCTGTCTCCAGAGTGCTCAGAAACAGTTTATGCTGGAGCCCTCTCTCCCTACAGTTGCTTCCCTTTTTTTAATAATCATAAATCCATCTCTTTGCTTAGTCCTGGATTTCATAAATGGACCAAAGGAAAGATATCTGCTGTATGGCCAGGAGTCGGAACCATAAAGGAGAATTGTTTGCACATGCATTGTAACTGTCACAGCCTAATTTGGATTGAAACCTTAACTGTCTTGGAAGAGAGATCAGAATGACCTTCTCCCCTTTTCAGCACGATCCTGTACAAGTACAAGGTGGACAACGGTTGTCCATCACAGCCCACAAATATCAATAAGAATCAACATTTAGGACAGATGTACCTTGCACCTTCTTACCAATACGATCAAGGTCCCCCCTTGACCAGTGCAGAGCCATGTTACCTAACTTGGGAGCACCCACTATTATGTCCCACTGAATGGCCCAGCGCTTTGCACTGGTGAGTGCAAAGCAGGAGATTTTCCGGGTGAGTCTGCTAACAGCACAATATCATCTGCAAAATTTCTATCTTCATATATGTACGCCTTTACCATTTTTGGATAAAAATGCTGCACCCTGCTGTCTGAACGTTTATTTTTTGAAAAGGGTAATGCCTTGGCATAGCAGGGGAAAGGATTGTGTCAGCACAACAACAATAAAAAGATCAGTGTGGCAATTGTCTGTTATTTAGGTGTGAATGGTGACAGGTCCCAAATAAGCCAATTTTCTGTCTCCTTCCAATCTACCTGAAAATGGAAACTAGAATATATGGTATACCAATCCGTACTCATGTAGGCGAGATTTTATTTGCTTTGAGAATGATTTTGTTTACTGTACTCTGCCAGCGCTATTTGTACATTGTTGCTAAGTCTTCTGGCATAACAAGACCTTAAGACTTCCAGATTTCCGTTCAATTATTTACATTTTCAAGCTGAATTGTTGTTGCCAGACAAATATTTTTCATTAAGTGTTGGTAATATATTAACTAACTAAACATTTCTAGGCAACAGAGAAAGACCAACGTGCTCTTAGTGTGTGTGTTATGTTTTTTTCAGACCACCAATATCACAAGTTGTCCTGATATTAAAAAGACGGTCCAGATCTTGCTCCAACCTGTGTTCTTTTTAAAATATGTGTTTTCTGTTCTTTCAAAAATGTTAATTGCTTTCATACTATTTTCCAGCTAGTTACCAAATAATGCTTTTAAATTGTTTAACCCTTCGTCTTCCAAGACTTTTCAATCCTGTCAGAATATTTTGAATATTGTTAACACAGAATGCTAAGATAGTCTTTTAATTGCACTATAAACTACTGTAGTAGGATTCTTCTGCACTATTGTTTTTTCCCTCCATTCAGTTAAATAGCGTGAATTTCAAGATGAGGCTGAGCCTTGGCAGTACAATAAGAGCATATTGCTTTTTTTGTAGTTTGGAAACTGAATGAGTATATTGTTTATTTGTGATGTTACCTTCTTTACTGTTTCTCCACACTTTTTATACCCTGAACATCTGGGCAGTGGAAAAATCCATTCTTTTCTAATGTCAAAAGCATCTCAAAAGTGTCACCTAAAATTCTAAATTTCCCCAAATAATGGAGTAATGCCAAATATTAGTCCTGTTCCATCAATATGTTCAGTTATTAATTCATTAGAATTTTAAAGTATATCTGATTCAGACTACTTTGCTTTACAGAAAAGCTGGAATATGAGGTTGAGACTGCCTTGGTTGTGAAGAATTGGCTGCAAGGAAATTGATTTGAATTTTCTTGGACATTTATTTGGTAAGTGAAAAACTATTTTAATGCGATTTGTTTTTCATTTATTTGGAGAACGCAAACCTCTATTTAGAGAACAGTAATAGTTCTGTGATGATTGCCGAGCAAAGAGAAGAATTTTTTATAAAAAAGAAAATGTGTAAGCATGACTTGATGGGAAATAATTGTTTCCATGTTTGAAATTGTAACAGCTGAGTCTGAAAATGAAGAGCATGGTAGTTGCTTCTTTTCTCAGGAGTTTCAGCTGGATGACAGCCAGTACTTTTGTGTTGTCTGAAATGACAACTGAAATTAATGTGACAGTTTTGCAGCAACAATATGGTATTTGTGTAGAGTAACACTTATCAAAAACTGACATTTGAAAAATGAATTATGTCATAACAATTTTCCGCATTCGCTTGTCTCTCTGAATTGCCCTCATTTACAGTAACCACTTAGGAGAAAAAAACGAGAAGGGCGACATATCAAAAGAAAACTTAGATTTAAATAAGTCTGATAATGTATAGCTAATACAGTTGACTTAAGCAATCAAAATCATATTCATCTTAATCTTAAAGAGACCACTCCTGAACATGGTTGATGCTGGGAACTATTACTTATATAGCATGTCAAATATACAGTGTCAGGATTGTGAACAGTTACAAATTGTGGAGGAGGGAAGTGCAGATTTTTTTTTACATTTTTTACATTTTACATTTTTACATGTTTACAAAATTTACATTTTGCACAGGACAAACATTAAACATTCTAAGAAACATTTAACATTCTCTAGTCCGTACTGCAATTTCAGAGATGATGGGTTAATTTTCTTTTTACTAAAATAATCGTGGATTATTAGCTTCCCAAGAAACATTTTGCTGTAGATATATAACCAGAATTAATGTCAATAAAAAGAAAAGAACAAATGTGGGTGTAGTTCAAAATCACATCATTTTGTGACTGTAAATAATGGCAATTCATGAATTAAGATACAGTTTTTTTTATTTGATTCAGTCTTAGTTTCAATATCTTTCAAAAAGAATGAAGTGGGAAAATCATCCACAGTTTGGATATCATTTGTCAAATGAATTGTGGTTTAAGTGCAACATTAAAATCATATGTACACATTGCTATTTTTAAGGAATTAGAATACCAGTCTGATCAGTAGAATTTTACTTTGTCCATGAAACATGAGGCAAATATTGAACCATAATGCTTTCACAATCTGGTTACATTTTATTGATTTTTTTTGGTCCGATGGGTGTCTGACACATTCGGCAATCCATCACCATGCTTAAAATTATCCAAACCAAGCTGAGATTTCCATGCATCCTACCTACACATGGAAATTCCAGAGATAGATTGTTGGAATGGACTCTCTTGGAATGGAGAGTCGCACCCTGCTTACCCAATGCCGGAATGTATTAGTTCCAGGTTGGCAAGAGCCAAGGCTTGGAGACCCCAGAGTGTGCATCGGGATGCTGCTGGAGTCTAACCAGCTAAAACCACATAGCTTGCCATTGACATTGCTGTCTGGCAAGCTTTCCTGCTGCTTGTTCAGCTAGGACCAACCTAACCATTAAGGCTTTGGCTTGAAGGATTCACAGGAGATGAGTGGGATGATTCCTATTTCCAGTGACTGGTGTGCCTTTCCAAGGCCTGCAGAGGAGCCAGGCTGGCTGTGCTGTAATCAGCAGTACCCTGGAGTTGGTGGAGCCTGTTATTATTGATGTGCTATTTATTGGAAAATGAATGGAAGCGTTCTTGGCTGTAACCATGTTGCACCTCGCACTTCCATGTAGCTCAGTGGTTAGAGCACTCGCTTTGCAAGCGAGAGACCTGAGTTCAATTCCAGGCAGGGCGAAACCTTGGGCAAGTTTCCTTACTCCACACGCCTGATAATAATCCCTCCAAAAAAACAAAAACAATAATAAATTGGTCATTTTCAATCTACGACTGTTTGTGGGACATTGCTGTGCGCAATTGGCTGCCGCGTTCGCCCACAAATATACAGTCAATTCACTTTACAGTGCATTCTGTGAAGCGCTTTGGGACGTCCTCCTGACGTGAAAAGCGCTATATCAAATGCAAGGATTATTATTATTATTATTATTATTTTTGCCTCACTCTGTTTAAATACTTCTATTTAACACACCATTACATCAGACTGTCGATTGTCAACTGGGCAAGTCATCTGCTTTTCTGCTTCTTTTATGGGACTTTTGAATCAGCAACTTGGATGTACCCAAAAGAAAATTTGTGAAATTTTGTCCTTTTACTCCATGTGGAGAGACATCTATTCTGCACTTGGCATTTCATCTCCTACTGATGCCAACATTTGGGGAAATGAGCTGCAAACCAATGTATTGCTCACCCTATTGCACTTTACTTTCCATGACATTGCTATTGATATTTACCATGGTATCATTCCCCAAACAATATGATTTCTTTTGAACTAAAATACCTCTCCTTTCCCAACATTTTCTTTGTAATGTGATCCATTAACCTGGATGATTTTATATTTGTCTTGTAGTTCAGCCGTTCTGTCGATCTCTTTGTTCACTGTTCATGTGGTTTGATGTAAATAATAACTTACTATTATTATTAATATTCTTACATTTTTTTCTCTCTGTAAAATATTTTTTATACGTTTTAGTTTGCAAGAAAGGCAAATTATTCTAGTTCATTTGTGATTGAATAAAAGGAAACACCCAAATATTATACCTTAGGGTTTTTTGGCACCTGTTGTGGGATGATATTTTGAAAGGCTTTATAGGAGTGGTATAGTGGAGTGAATAATGATGAATCTGGTGTTTCACGAGTTGGAAGAAGTAAGAAGATGTGTGTTTGAAACTGTAGCCTCAAAAGGAAGAGGTAAACATTTGTCTTCACATGACTTTGAGATATGAAATGTACATACAGATATTTTTGTGATTCATTATTAAATTCAAGACAAACCTGGTGCATTCTTCATGCGTACAAGAATGCAGGTAGACTTGAACAAAGGGTGTGTGGAAGAATAATTTCAAGTAAACACAAATAATTGTTGCTTTGCCTTTGTTTTCATTCTAATGCAAAAGTCAAGAATGCTTTGTTATGTTGAGATGAGCTCATCTGGTGTAAATATAGAAAATGTGTCGCTAAGTCATTTAGGATTAGAATTTTGCATTCTTATTTCATCCAGTCTTAGTTTCAATATCTTTCAAAAGGAATGAAGTTTCAAGTCTGTTTCAAGTCATTTAGGATTAGAATTTTGATTTCTTATGTTTAAGGTTCATTAATTGCCTGATCATTAATTGATTGTCTTTAATATATCTCGGGGTGCTAAATGAGATATTTACAATCTTAAAAAAGAATTGTTTTCAATTATTTAATAGAAAGTATTCACTCAGCACAACATAAAACAGTTCCTTAAGTCATCTGTCTTTCTTCCCCTTCCTCTCTCCACACACATATATAATTGAAAAGATGTTTGCACTGTTGGAGATGCTGTTCATTCATTTTCCGTCTCGAAAAGTAGCGATACATCCATCCTTGTCCTTTTGCACAGTCAAAGATAATGTGATCACTGCTGCGAATGTTTGAAGCAAGAAAAAAATACAGATTTCTTCAACTGCAATGACACAAATGTGTGGAAAACAATTCAGTCTGCAGAATCTTATTTTGTGCTATTTTAGGAATACACACTTGTAACTTATCTGACAGATCAAGATTTGTAGTGTTGATGTTTTTCTATTTGAATGACATTTTATAAATTTTATAAATATCAGTACCAATATCCTTTAGTATTTTATCTTTAACTCCATCTTGATCAAATTTTGGCATGATTTCTCTGTCCGTTCTAAAATGACAGTAACATAAGGCCATGCCTCTACGTACTAAGTCATCAAAGTTTAGATACAAAACCTTGACAAGTGATTTTGTCCACAGAGGATTGCATGTACATTTTATTCAGATTATTCTCTGTATATCTTGTTATGTTTCCCCTCCTGTGCGATGCACAGACATTCTTTATAGGATAGAGCTGTAGCACACACAATAAATCCTAAACATAACTAAATTTAAGCCTGACGGAAGAGAGACAACATTTTAGTCCAATTTAAAGAGCATTTCCTTTGTGAAAATTAGTTTGCTAAACTTTTTTTTTCCCTGGGGAAGCAGTTTTTGTTTTCTCTGGTTAGTTAATTTATGTATTTTGGTATGAGTTCTAGCATCATCTCTTGGGCTTGGATAAAAGGATCATACCCCAAATGATAACTTGTTTGCTCTTTCAGATGTTTGCTGTATCGCTGTGCATTTTCAGGATTTTGGGTTTGCATTAGACTTTCATAAAGATGCTGTGCTTCAATACCAAGATTACTATTTCAGAATTAAAGAATACTGTCATTTCATAAATACTCATGGTATTTTATTTGTGCTAAGCAAAATTCTCTTCCCGCCCCCATTCTAACTCAATGAGGGAGTATAACCTGCATTTGTGGCATGCAATAATCACTGAAAATGTACAGTTTCTTTCCTTCTGGTTCATGAAAGAAAAAGATTGTGTATTTTGCAAGCTGAAAAGGTCTCTAAGCATTAAAGGATATTAATATAAATATAGGCATTATTAGTGTTGAGAGCGAATCTAACTTTCTGAAAGGTAAAGAATTTGTGTGGCAATCAAACGTCTAACAATTGAAAAGATAATAAAGAAAAAGCTCTGCCTGCATTTGTACAATTTCTAGCTTTGAGGTAATAGCTGTTCTTGTCAGAGGATAATTAAAAGGTGGAGTATATACGCTTTAAAATGTAGAAAATTGTATGTGTGCATGTTATATAATGTGGGTTCTTGCATTAGCAAAGGTTATAGAGTGTGAGTGAACGTCTTCAACATGGCGATACACAAAAGAGTTTGCCAGAGATTAGAAACCCTTAATACTTGTGTACCTTTCATCAATTAGTTTGAAACTTTTCTTTTGTTTAAGCTTTTTGTTGACTTGAAAACATCCATGTACCAGTGATTTGCCTCCCCACACACACGCGCACACCACAAACACACACCACTCACACACAGACACACACACAAAACATTGACAGTGAAAAATTATAAGCGAAGAACAGAAATGTTCCATTGAATAACCCTTGATCCACTTTTCCTACTCAGTTTTCGGAAACACTTCTGTGGTGTATAAACAAACCCATCCAACCACAGTCCTATTAAATTCAAGGGTTAACATCCAATATTTTACATTACACAGTTCAATGGAGTTGTACTGAATGAATACAGTGCAGGATTTCTGATGTTGTCCGTGAGAGCTCTTCATACTTTTGAAAGCTCCTCAAAATATGCACATGAGGAAATACAACAGTTTCATGTCACAAGGTAACCAATAATAAATGAGCTTCTTGACCTCTATAAGAAATGAAGAGCCTCGTAATCCAGACGTGTTGATCGTAAACTTGAGAGCTATTGCTCACAAAACCACACAAAAGGCCCATTTCACAGATTCTTACGTCTTCTTCATAGCCCAGGAAGTACTGGTCATGAGGAATTTGATTTTTTTTCAGTTCATGAGCACAGCATTGAGCAATCAAGCTACCAAAGGTTTGTTGTATAGTGGAGCATATCATCTTGTGTGTCTGGTTGCAGTTCTGTTCTGCTGGTGACTGTATATTGAGATCATGACCAGATTTTTATGTTGCAGTTGAAATCCCCCAACTTATTTATTTTGATTGTGTCTGAGTCACTTGTTTGTTGCATTCCCTTGACAGCCATGCCGGGATTAAGCATCATGTTACTGACTCTTGATTTGGTGAAGTATCTTTGCCAATTGTAATTGTAACTGTAATTGCGTAATGTGTAGTTGCTGTTTCCACAAACTTAACTGTTCAGAAACAGCAGTCACTTCCATTGGTAATTCGGATCTTGAGCTAATATCTTGCGCATTACTGAATAATATTTATTCAGGCTCTATAAATCATTTTCTCTCCTGTTGCCTGGAAATGGTTCTTCACATCCATATTTCGAGACAAATGATCTCTGTTGATCTTGTGAGATGATGTTTCATTACCTTAAAACGAGTTCCACATAAGAACATTAGGTCAAGTGATTTGCCAATACATTTATGGCACAAAGATTTCTATATTTGGTGTTGCTTTTATCCCCTTTTGGGTTTCATCAATAGTTTATAACAACATATGGATAAGAGTGTGACAAAGGTATATTTAGTGCACCACAAACTATGCATCCAAATTTAGTGGTGCCAGAAGTTTCAAACTTGGATTACTGCCTTGTATAGCAGGTAGTAATGCAAGGTGCGGTATCTATGTAACTATGCATGCACAGTGATCCTGAAAGTTGCAAGTGTTTTGGCACAAACACCAACCTAGGTAAAATAGGATTTACTCAAGCAGGCCAATTAGGTAGGGTGAAGGTATTTTTCCTCATGTCTCGTTATATTTCAGTGAGAGAAAATGACCTATGGATGGAAGGAAAGTGAATGTTTTCTCAGTGTCACTTTTTTCTGCTCAACATTTGGTGGCAGTGCACAGGCAGGATTGTAATTATGTTGATATAAATCATATGCTGCAAAGCACAGAAGCCAGACATTTTGTCCATCTAGTTTGTACTGGTATTTCTCTCCTTGTGAGCCTCTTCATCTAATCCCAGTCTCCCCCACACCCTTAATATTTCTATTTTTGAAGTATGTAATTCAATTTTAAAAGAACTTGTGGAATTTCATCTGCTCTCTGCAAGATTTCCCCCCCCCAAATCTCCCCTTTAAGCTTTTTTGTAAATATCTTAAATTTGTACCTTATCTTAATCCTTCATAATTTTCAAGACTTGTCACCCCTTATACTTGTCAGCTCCGATGAAAATGTAATGTCTCAAGTCTCTCTTCATAACTGAAACCCTTCATGAATGACAAGTTCTCAGGAGTCAACTTGTCTCAGTGGTAGCACTCTCGTCCCTAAGTCAGAAGGTTGGAGTCCTGTTAGTCACTGTTAAGTCAGTGGTTAGAGCACTCGCCTCACAAATGAGAGACCTGGGTCGATTCCCGGCAAGGCAAAACCTTGGGCAAGTTTCCTTACTCCACATGCCTGATAATAATCCCTCAAGAAAAAAACTACAATAATATTGGTTACTTCAATCCTCGACTGTTTTTGGAGGGATTATTATTAGGCATGTGGAGTAAGGAAACTTGCCCAAGGTTTCGCCCTGCCTGGAATTGAACTTAGGTCTCTCGCTTGCAAAGTCAATTCACTTTACAGTATATGCTGTGAAGCGCTTTGAGACGTCTAAACGCCGTGTAGAGTGCTTTATCAAATGCAAGGATTATTATTATTTATTATTATTGTTGGTTCAAGCCCCACGTCAGGACATGGAATCATATAGTGTAAGATGACAATGTAATGCAGTGCTGGGTGTGTGTTGCATTTTCGGAGGTGCTGTCCTTCGGATGAGACATTAAACTGAAGTCCCGCCTGCCTGTTCAGGTGGACGTTAAAGATCCATTGGTGTTATTCGAAAAGAGAAGGGAGTTTGGCAAACAATCCTCCAAATAAAAATAAATTGGTCATTCATTCTATGGGTGTGAGTAAACTGGCTGCTGTATTTCGCCCACAAAAATACAGTCAAAATTGTTATATCAAATGCAAGTATTATTATTAGTGAATCTACTCTGCACCTTTTCCATCAGTGTACAACATTTTTATTTTCATACATAGCATTTATTCATCATATATACCATTTTGTTGTGTGTGTGTGTGTGCATGCATTTGCACAATAGGAGCTTTGATTAGTCATAAGCTCACAGCTAAGTTGCCAATATTGTACAACGTATTATTGTTGTTTCACCTCATATAGAACACTTATTTAATGAGATGCCTTCATTATCTGATAAGGAGCAATATCAAATGCAAGGATGATTATGTCTCTTGTAATGATTTTAACAATAACAACAATTTGCCTTTAGGCTTTCAGTAAATAAAATAGAATTGTATGTTATAGATTGTAAATCCTGGAATAATTTATTTTAATGGGATCCTTTTTAGGAAATTTCAACATCTCAACATTTTGGTAACAGCTGCCTGTCAGAATTTTAAAAAAATCCCCAGAATTATCTATGACAAATATTTCAAATCTCGTAAATTCGGATTTGTTTTTCAATGATAAAGCTTGTTACCAGTAATGGAAGTGCTTAACTTTTCAAGGTTTTTTTTGTGAGACAGGTAATCTTGGTGCAGTTGTCATGTAAAATCAACTTTGAGCCTAATAACTTTTTTCCTCCCACAGTCAGCATTCCTGAACAGCTACTATTAGGTTTTTGCACTGTGCACCTGTATTTATTCTACATTACTGTCGAGGGAGAGCTCTGCTTCTATCCACTGCTGCTCCAAGAATGCTTGTTCAGTCATTCACGGCTGCCCTGTCTAACTCCGACTCTCTGTAGCTCACAGCACAGTAGGTCTAATATAGATTGACGTAGTTGCCAGAGGACTGATTGAAACTTGTGTCTCAAACTTGCTAATGCTCACTGAACCATTTTATTGAAGATAAAGTAAATAAAATAGGTTTCCATATGAGAATTCTCTGGAATAGCAGGGAATGATTTGGCAGGTTGAAACCAGTGGGGAGAGAAAAGCATTGAAGCAAACCAGAATACAGCACCATCTAAGTGCACTATATTCTATACTTGTTACAACAGGGATGCCCAGCATGCTAAATTTTGTTCATTTCTGCTGATGATCATTCAAGTCTTATCTTGAGGACCACACAGTACGTGTCTGTTAATGTGCACTCACCTGCGCACAAATATCATGCCACTTGTGTAATTCAGTGCCTTTTGATATAATTTAATACGGTGTTTTCATATCACAAGGTAATTTCATTATATATGGAAAACTCTCATTATTTGCAGTTTTCTTTAATGCTGATGGATCATTACTTAAGGCTATTTTGTCTCACTGTCTTGGATCATCTTCATAGAGTATAAGAAAATTAAAAATGCCTGATAACTAATTCCAATGCATTGCAATTCTGAAGGTAAATTTTATCACAAATCAGTTTTGCATTCATAATATTTGTGGAATATTTTCTGTCATAGAGCAGACAGAATTGCAGTACCAACCAGGTTGTATTGGTTGGTGAAGCAGCCCTGCAATGTCATAGTCATTATGCTTCAATTTTGTTATACTAATGGGGAAGTGAGGCTTGTTGAGAGCAAGATGGAACGTGCCTGATAGAGTGGGGTCAGGCAGAAGAGGCTAGTCCCTGAAAAATAGCTATTAATGGCCCAACAACGGAGGAACAAGTGTGATAAACTGAGATCAAGAGCAGTCCAAAAAAAGGTCGGGTGCTGAGAGAAATTAATGACAAGTTTATATTCCTGGAAGCGATTTTTATCTCTGCTTCCAAGAGTAAAACATTTAAGAGTAGGAAGACTGCTCTGAAACATCATTGGTCAAGGCCTAAGGAGAGCTTCAGGCATGTGAAATTAAGCACATGCTCAGATATCCATGAGCTGAATCAACAGCTCTCATGACATTAAACGATCTTGGGTGGGACCATCATTTTTGAGTAGAGGCCAAAGCCATAGCCATCAACTACATTTTTACAATTGTAAAATACCTTTCCAAAGTGTTTTAGGAGATAGACACCAGGCCAAATGCTTCATGATTCCATCCCTCAAACCCAATTTTATATGGTAGTTTTTACATTAATAAATCTATGCAAGCATTTCAGTGTAAATGGTACAAATGATGAAAGAAAGTCTTAAATGTAACTTAAGTGCCTTGGGACATCCTTCCGACATGAAAGATACTATACAAGTGTAATTTGTGGTTATTGTTGTTAAGACATTTTCCAGTGGAATAATGGAAAATTAAGCATTGGTTTAAGTCAAAGTGTGGCATCCGCTAATAGAGCCAGCATATAATTTTCCCAACAGCAGGCAATCCTGAGCAGGCCTTTCAATGATATGCTGATCCTATTGGGATTACAAAAACAAACACTGCCCATTATACAGAAGCAATGTGACATATGATGCTCCTCAACCATTATATGTCACTCCTTCTGCACATTTGTTTAGGATTGTCCACATTGGAATTTGTTTTGTGTGACAGTGATAAACACTGTACATATCTGAAGCTTTCATTTGTCAAATGCAGAATTATGGAGTTAATAACTGGACGATTAAGGATCTGCTCAATATTTTGGTGATGTACTATGCATGCTCAGGAATTCCGTCTGAAATGTTGCAAAGTTTGTTTGTTGACATCCATCATCCTATCGCCTAAATTGGTTTTCCGATCCACTCTTTTGCAGCTCATAATATCTGTCAAATATGAGTTTTCAATAATGTTGTTCACTAATACTGAACAATTTATGTACAAATTTGTGTATCATTGGGATTTGATGTTCCATAGATTTTGATGCTTGTTAATAGCTTGGAATAGAATATTGGTGAGGAAGCTTAACATCTGCTGCTTGTTAGTTCCATTTTATCCTCAGTTTGTCAATGTATGTAATTTGCACCACTTTTCTATTGGTACTTACAATTTTAGAAAAGCACCTAATAAACACAGCAGCTGTACAAGATTGATATGTCAGCAGTTTTATTTGTGACACATTCTTCTATTTTGCAACTATTTGAAATTTGTTTCTTGAATGTAGGATCCCCAGCTGCATCAGGTATTGTATCTGCAGGATATATCATACATTCAGTAATGTCCTAGTTTTGTTCTGGACTGTGTAATTTACAGCAATGGGGACATTTTGTCTGCATGATTACCAAGTAAATTTTAAGTAACATAACAATTCTGCTACTCTTACCATTATGAATGCTAAGGAACACAAGGAGGGAGGATTTACATATAGTAATCTGTATTTATTCATGTACAGTACATCATTGTTCAGTGTTTACAAATGCATCTAGAGTTATATAGATCCTTATTTCAAAGCTGACAAAATTGAACTGATAGGTAGCAGCCTCACAGAGTCGGTAGCACTCTCATCTCTGAGTCTCTGAGGGCTATTGGGAAAAAGCCAGGATAGGATCTAGGATAGACATTCGTGTAGAGCTCAACTGGATGTGCTGAATTGCCTATTTCTGAGCTGTACCTTCTATTAATCTATGAGTTGAGACTTTGAACTCATATTGTCTAGGTTGACACTAGTGCAATTTGTGGGGAGTGCTGCATTGTCTTTTCATGCACAGAATTGTTTGGATATGGAATCCATGCGTGGATCCATGGTTGAGGAAGAATCCATAGTAGTTTTCAAAAGGGAACTGGATAGATTTCTAAAGGGGAATGAACTAGGAGTATGGGGAAAAGGCAGGTAAATGGCAATCAAAGGATTCCTCTTTAAAATGGGCCAAATGTCCTCTTCTATTCTGTAAATTTCTGTGGTTCTATGGTATCCTATCAGAAAATATTGTGATTTTAGGGACTCATTTTGTGTTCCACCATTTCAGAACAATAAGTTCATTTTTCATTTATAATGCATTTGAGATTTATTACTGATCATTTCATATTTCCCTGGCACTATTCATACCATATGTAATTTCACTGTGAGTATCCCACCGCTACAACATGTGGGACTAATAGTAAAGACAAAACGGGCACTGTTTTTGCCAACTGTGAGCCATGACCTCAACAAAGCCATTACCGAAGCCTCCTTTGTACAACTTTGAGAATCAAAATAAATTAATAGTTGATTTCAAACTTTTGCCAAAGGTGCTGTTAAATTAAAAGAAAAACACCTTGGTCAGCCCTATAACACCAGCACCACACCTGCTTTATCAACTAAGACTGTATATACAGTATATTAAAAAAAAGTTAAGAGTGTCCTTGCGTGCACATTTTGGCAGCACCAACAAGAAACATAAATGAAACACCTATTTTATTCCCTTGTAAACATACGGTTCTTAACAATAAATTAAATACCCCCTGCCAGTATACATGTGGTATAAATAGGGCACGCAGCAGGCTGTGGCGGTTTAGCAAGAAACAAACCAGTGAACAGCATTGCACACCAACTGACAAGCACCTCAACCATGAGTAAACTATAAGCATGATATCACTCTGCTGTTCCATTTCCTTAAAATCCACTTGTTACCTCATACCCTGTTTTTCAACTCTGAAGGGCTTCAGGATTTATTTAAAACCTCTGTGGCTGTGTCTTTAAATCACACTTTTTTTTCCAAGGAGAAGGGGGAGGGGTTTACTCTTAAAATGACTTTATGCCGCAGATAACTGTCATTCATTACTCATACATTCCTGCACAGGGATTGCACTTTGCACAATAGGAAATGTTCTATCTCTGCATTTCCTGAACAATATTGATTCAAGCAGCAGTGGTTCTAAGCTGAAGTGTGAAGAGAAAACACAGCCACGTCAGGGAACTTTTCTTCAAGGTCTAAAAGAGAAATGCAAACATAATGTTTGTTTGTATGTCTCGAACATTTCTCTTTTATTTTCCCTTTAAGGTTAAAATTAGGAACCAAATAAATATATCTAGCACTTTATAACAATTAATGGCGTTTATTATTTACAGGGAAAAAGCTACTTAGAGAGTTATTTGTATATTTTTCACCATATTATACTTATTCATGACTCATGGACTATTTTTTAAAAAAAATTCTCTTCCTCTTTATAATATTTTTCTTGTAGCACTGATTTTCTCTCTTAATTTTGCTGAAGCCCTTTCACTTATTTTTCTTTCTATAGAGTCACAGTTCCACAGGCCCAGGTTGTCTTCTAGTAACTGATCCAAGTGGCTACTATTCATGTAGGAGCCTTGATAGTAAGTGTTGTCAGGCTTTTGACAGTGGAAGGTGGGGGAGGGGAGTGGCATTACAGCTGATCTCAGTCCTATCTTCACTCAACATCCACACATGGCTGTCCAGCAGAGGTCATTAGACAGTATCAGGTTCTTGTTTGATGATTCACACTGATTCAAGATATGGAGGCTCATTTTAGTGCCCCTAGTGTCACCTCAGCTGACACTGCATGTTCTGGTGTGGCCTTCTGTCCTGCAGAACAAGACGACTAGACAAGCAATGTTTGTGTAGTCTTTTAACTAATCCTATTCTACAATAAGATCATGTGAGATCTTTCTTCCATATAAGCAGAGAGAAATTCAGGCAGGTGACGCTGGAATTAAATGTCAATTGTCATAGGTAACCCTGGATCTGATATGACATTGCTATGATGCATTATCTGTGTACCAAACAAATCTTGCACTGTGTCTAGTTTAAATTGTTCCTGAAACCCTACCTTTACATTTTCAACACTTAAAGTGAGCAATTAATACGACTGTGTAGTTATTTGGATTAAAAGAGTATCAACTGCTCTATTTACTGCTTTATTGCCCAGCACAGAATATTACAGATTATTCATATTGTTTTGGTAACATTCCAGTAACAATCCTAACGTCATCAGGTTTTTTTTCCAACCTTTCACCATTTTTTTGAAACAGTAGCAGCTGTCAGCAGCACACTCATCAACTTTAATGGTTCATTCAGGTGAGTTCACATCATTAATAATGAAAGCACAAGAGCCGTATGATTGCAAAGAAATAGAGAATGTTAAAATAATTATAAAGTATCTGTAATTCCTTAGGTGCGTACCTTCTGGCAAACAACACTTGACTTTGTTCTAACCAGTATTCCTACCTGAAAATAAGAACAGAATAAGGCTGAGTGGAAACTAACAGCTATATTCAGTTAATTGAGTTGGGAGGTAGAGTTGTACCACGTATGCAGCTATTTGCTTTCCTCACTATACAAATTATCTTCACTTGCTTGGATGACCTCAGAGAGACAGGGAGAAAGAGACAAAGAGAGAGAAGGAAGAGTGAATTAATCTAAAAGCTCTGAAGCCCTCTACCTGTTAGCACCGTCCAATGCTGGCTGAGTGGTGGGGCTAGTATACGGTCCAAAATATATTTCGACTGCAAGTTAGCTAGTTTGTTTTCTATGCAAAACTCTACAGGGGGGAACCTCCTTAAATTTGTGAAATCCACACCTTGCTGGAGCTGGTTTCAACTTAGTTTTAAAGGAGTCACTGCACTTTTTAGCCACAAGTTTGTGCATAATCAAAAAAGAGGGCTGTTAGGAGTTGGGATTGTCCATATGTTTCTCCTGAGCTATATCTGGAGCTCTTATTTACACTAATCCATTTTGTCAGAACACTTGGATTTTCTCTTAATGCATTTCAAGGATCATGCGGTCAGAAGATTGGTTCAGGTGAAGAAAGCCCTTCGGCCCATTTGATGATGATAATAATAATAATTCTTGCATTTGATATAGCGCTTTTCACATCTTCTTGATGTTTCAAAGCGCTTCACAGAATATACTGTATATTTGTGGGAGAAATGCAGGAACCAATTGCACACAGCAGTGTCTCACAAACAGTTGTGGACTGAGTGACCAAATTATTATTGTTTTTTTAAGGGATTATTATCCCTGACTTACAACCGAGTTCCTACTGCTAAGTAAATAGAGGTGTGTGGAGTAAGGAAACTCGCCCAACATTTCGCCCTGTCAGGAATAGAACTCAGGATTCTTGCTTGCGAGGCGAGTACTCTAACCACTTGATCTCATCCTTCCAGAATGCTCACTCCACCGTCTTGCCATCACAGCATAAAAGCTGATTTTTTAAAAAAAAGTACAACGTCCTCGCCTTGATCACCATTCCTGGTGACCTGTTCAATCTTTTATTATCCTCTGGTTAAAGAGATTCTTCCTGGTAACTGTCCTGTAATTGATCTTTGCAATCCTAAACCTCTGTCCTCTTGTCCTGTCCTATCAGTCATCCAACTGTAATCCATACAGGTGTCTTTGTTTTAATCGTTGCCTTCTTGTTTTCCATAAAGAAGAGGAATTGGGTTCAAAATTAAACCAGTCCTGTCAAGTATTTCTGCATTTTTGAAGGTGGCAGGACTGGTAGATAAAGCAGTTAAAAAAGTTATGGGATACTAGGCTTTATAAATTGGGGCATAGAATACAAAAGAAGGGAAGTTATGATGAACCTTTATAAAACACTGGTTAGGTCTCAGCTAGAGTACTGGGTTCAGTTCTGGGCACCATACTTTAGGAAGAATGTCAAGGCATTGGAGAGGGTACAAAGGAGATTTACCAGGATGGTACCAGGAATGAGGAACTTCAGTTGTCAGGAGAGGCTAGAGAAGCTTCGATTATTCTCCTTGGAACAAAGAAGGTTAAGAGGAGACTTAATATAAATTTTAAAAATTATGAGGGGATTCAATAGGATGAAGAAGGAGAAACTATTTAAACTGGCAGGTGGGTTGGTAACCCGAGGACACTGATTTAAAATAGTTGTTAAAAGAAACAGAGGGGCGGTGAGGAGAATTATTTTTACACAACAAGTTGTTTGGATCTTGAATGCATTGCCTGAAAGGGTGGTGGAAGCCGATTTGATAACAACTTTTAAAAGAGAATTAGATAATTATTTGGGGAGGACACGTTTGCAGGCTATGGGGAGAGAGCGGGGAGTGGGATTGATTTTGCCAGCTCTTTTCAAAGAGCTCTTTTCAAAGAGCTGGCACAGACCCGATAGGCCAAATGGCCTCCTTCTGTGCCTTATAATTCTATGATTCTATAATTTTTGTCTTTTTATTTTGTTGCATTTTTTATGTTTTGTATCCTTCAGGCTTTTAAGTCATCTTATGTCCCACACTAATCCTCAACCCGTTGAACCTTGCCAACTTATTCCCAAGCCAATTGATGACAGTTAACTTGTCCTTTTAACTGCCCCTATGACTGGTTGCTCATGTGTGAAAAAAATTAGTGTTCACAAGTTATCTTGTTGACCTAACTCTTCAACCAAAATTGTCAAACGAGTTGTGGGTTTAGATCCATTTCTGACCAATTTGTCATGCAGCATATAGATGTACCAATGTACTGTGCCAATACATCACCTTATTTGAGCATGATGGTTTTCCATACTTATTGGATCTCAACTTTAACAAGGTTTATATTTGAATGATAGGAAGTTTACGAATGGGAGGATTACTGGAACTTAAACCCCATGTTAATTTCCCTCATTATTCTGCATCTAGCAAGTAAGTTTCAAACTGCTGTTATAGAGTTATAAATTAACACTTTACAAATGTATATAACTTTAAATCTTCTCTACGACACTGTGCAGATCTAGTTGAACCAAGTCAATTCATAATTTCACTTAACTTTTCTCTTCATTTGTTGTATTGATATTTGAAGAGCCGTTGTCTTTAAGACTTTTTATTTGATGCAAAGAAAGAGTTCCACCACTGCACCATTGGTTTACAGGTTTACAGAATGTGCTTTATTATCTTAACTTTTGACTAATATTTTTGCCCACTTGGTAAAATGCCATAGCGGAAAAGTTTTTGTAGATGCCTTAGCAACTATGATAAGAGCTGGCACATGAATGACTGGGAAATCTGTTTATTTTCAGTATCCTGTTCCCTCCAGCCCTCCACCTCAAGTCAGGAATTCCTCAAGTGCCTGTGTATGTTAGACACAAACTTAAAATATTCTGTAATAAATTATCCTATGCCTATATATTTCCCTGATGGGAGAAGCATGGCTTAACACTGGTCAGTGATTACAATGAGCTACCAAAGACTTCTGATCAAAATCATCTGAAGCAAAGGGCTGTCTAATGTACTGTAATTAATATTCCTACACCTATTGCAGCTAAAAGTTGCTTAAATGTTGAGATAGGAAACAGAACTAGCTTTTGGAGTATTAATATTGTGGATGTACCATTCCCTTTGTGCTTTTTACAACAGTCTTCAGTTGAGCCAGTACTTTGAGCTAATTGGTTTCTTACGAATGACACTGGTAGGTTTCTGCTATCTTCTAAGTGCATTTTTTCAAACATCTCAATATAAAATTATGATAGTAATTGTGTTCAAGAAGGCTGGATCCTTTACTTTTCAAAAGATTTGTGCTTTGAAGCCCCAAAATGTATGTGCCTATATGTGTGTCTTTTGTCTGCAGTTAGGGTTATAGTGCCTACAAAAACAGTCACTACGCTTGACAGTAATTGCATGTGAAGCGTTTGAGACATTTCAGTGTGATAGACAGTAATTACATGTGAAGTGTTTGAGACATTTCAATGTGATAAGTTGCTGTAAAGATGCAAGTTCTTTCTTTCTTATAGCGGTAATCATTTGACCCAGTTTCACAACTAAATAAGAGCATTGTACACTCGCGATCACTGTCACTAACTAGAGCCGAACAACTATAATCAATAACTTTGCATTTAAGTTCGTTTGAAAAATATGAAACTTTTTTTCAATATTTTTATGAAAGGCTGGATTTAGTTTGCATATGTTGAGTAAAAAATGAGACTGGTCCGTTGTCCACCAATATGAACTAGAAAACTGGTATGCACTTCTGAAGAACCTTCAGCCACAAAAGGAAATAGTTTTCACTAAAGTATGGTTCTGCTGTCTTATCAGTTTCACACTTCACTGTAAGAATTCAATATGTGAAAATTCTAAGTGCTGTGGCATAATGAATTGTGAAGTATCAGTCACAAAACAGGTATAATAGTTCAAGTAATCTTATGCAATGTAATATTAGATAAATCTCATCTTTATACAGGTTAGGTGAAGCTTTTTTTTGCTAACAAAATTTTCAGCTATTAAAAAGCATTGTACTATTTCACTCTTATTTTCAGAAAAATAAAAGATCAACTCACCAAATAAAATTTGTTGTTTTGTTGTGTACACCTACATGTATTTTATACACTGAAGTGGAAGTTACTTATGTCTGATAATTATATTTCACTCTGAATCCTTGGAACTATTTGAGTGGCAATAGTTTCCATAGGAAAAAGGCCGCTGAACCTATTCCACCATTTCATTATATCATGGCAGATTTTTTGATCTCACTTCCCCGCCTTTTCTCCTTTTCCATTAATACAAATTATCTATCTCCCTTTTAAATATCCCAATTAATTCTTGAATGTGTTGAATAAAAAATGATATCATTTGACTTTACGTACATTGTTAATTCTTTTCTTCTTGAAATAAAAATACAATTTCCTTGGAACTGCAAGTATGAGCTTGATTTGATTGTAAAATGTTACATTTACACTTTGAAATCAATGCTAGAACTAAGATTATTATTACAATTCCAGTTATGTGAGATACTGTGCGAATTCTAAATGACTTGGGTATTTTACCATTTATGATGGAAGCTTATCTCTGCTCAGAAGGGAAGAAAATGTCCACTGGGAAAGAGTATAATAATTAGTATGCAGTGATATTTAAGGAGCCCATTTCGTTGCTCTGAATCATTGTATGCTGATATATAAAAGTCCATTGCAATAAATACATGTAATATCGGATAACAATAAATTTATAAATTTTCTTCTAAGCTAAATTGTTCTGACTATTCTCGTAGTTAATTGTACTGAGCAAACTGTTGTTTTCTCAAGAGTGTATGGTTCATCCGGATTTCAGCATTCAGCCTCGTTTTTTTCCAACTTGATATAGATGTATGTTGTTAGTAAAATTTGAACAGGATGCAATTGCAAACATGATGATGATGTATTGAGAGTGAAAAAAAATTATGTATCCTGTAGAAATTTTAAAAATTTCATTTTTGAATCTTGTGTGCACTGCACTAGATGTAGGCGAACTTATGGTTTGCCAAACAATCTGCCAGTCCTCTTCCCCCACCACTTTGTTTCACTGCTTCATTCATGTCATTTGATAGTGCCTGGTATGAGGGAGAATGAATGCATGAATTTGCAAACCATTGATGCAATGTAGAAATGGCAATCAATCCAAAACAATAAATGATTAGTTGAATTACAGATCTGTATATGCAGTGTTGAGTTACAGTTACAAGACAATACAAATTTACATTTACATAGTGTGTTTCATGGCTCAAGGCTCTGGGCAGTCTAGGGTTTGTACAATTATTCCAAAATGGTATGTAGACAGACCCAAATCCCATGGAGCAATGATTTACATCTTTGTTTACTACTGATCACATACTTGAGTATAATTTACACCAGGAGTTTGTTTTGCTTTTCTGTTTCGTTTCAGCGCAGTCATACTACCTTTTTAACCAGCAATATAGAATTGAAAGTGTTTTTGCAGTCATTTTGTGAAACAGAACAGCGCATTGTTACACTCACTAATCCCTTGATCAACTGCAGAGGCCATCTTACCTCTTGTGCCAAGATATAATACAGTCCAGTTTATACCAAACACAGTTTTGTCTCCTCTGGATTTCATCAGAAATACATCATCAAACACTGTTAAGATTTTCCTGGTTTGCTTCTATTTATAAATCAGTTGAAATTAAGAGTAAAGTTTAAGATTTACAGAAGGCAGTGAAGTAGAAGCGGCAGCAGCTGTTGTGGTGTCACAAAAATGCTGTCATCCTGCATAGCGGTATACTGGTGAACTGATTCAAGACGTAGATAATTAAATTAAACCAAATCAAATACTAAATGGAAAGTAAACTACTGTTAGCAATCAGCGCAACTTTTTAATTTTTTTTAAAAAGAATCTATGGTCAGATTAAATGATTTATAATAATAATAATCCTTGCATTTGATATAGCGCCTTATCACGTCTTCGAGACGTCTCAAAGCGCTTCGCAGAATATATTGTAAAGTGAATTGACTGTATATTTGTGGGTGAAATGCGGCAGCCAATTGCGCACAGCAGTGTCCCACAAACAGTCATGGATTGAGTGACCAAATTATTATTTTTTTTGAAGGGATTATTACCCTCGGAAAAGCGATCTGCTAATCGATTAACAGCTGGGTTCCTACTTGCTGCTAGGTAAACAGAGGCATGTGGAGAAAGGAAACTTACCCAACATTTCACCCTGCTCCCTTTTTTTTTACTTACTCAAACAAATGAGGTATTGCATTTTCCTTCCTTCAGACAAGATGTTAAACCAAGATCCTGTCTACATGCTCAGGTTAACATTAAAGATCCCATTGCACTATTTCCTCTTTCTCCAATCCCCTCTGGTCCTGAAACCATTTGACTGCTTTACTTTCTCCTGGAGTATACGTGTGTTGTAGTTACCCTCCAGAACGTCACTCAATGGTGAACGCTGGCACAGTATATGGTTATGTTGGGAGGGGGGGGGGTTAGGAGAGATGAGGGTGAGCCTGATGATGATCTCATTTGACATCCAACACATACAACCACTTTCCAGCAGGGGTCAATGTGTAATCAGGATCATCTCCTGGCATTTGTTCCCCTCCTTCATTCAAGGGTGCTGAAGCCAGTTGAAACACTCAACTGCTTCTTTACTCTGTTTGAGATAAGACAGCTCTGTACTATCTGGGCTTCAGACCTGGAATCTATAATGCTTTATGCAGCATTGGGCAATGACTTTGGCGGAGGTACACTGAACCAACTTTCACAATAACTTTAGTTATTTTCATGTTTACTTTTAATGTTGAATGGTGTGATATTTTTCTGTCCAGCATGAGGCATCTTGATTGCTGTTTTAATGTTCACTCACTGTCAATTAAAATCATGCATATTTGTATTAATGCTGCATCCAGTGCACACTCATACTCCAATGCACAGCTTGGATGCGCTACATTGTTGGAGTTTCCATCCTTTAGATGAGACATTAAACTGACGTTCAAGTCTGTCTGTTCAAATGAACGTTAAGTATACCATAGGTCTATTCGAAAAGAGAAGAGAGTTTCTTCTGATGTCTTGGCCAACAGTACACAAAATAAAAATGGTCATTCACTTCATGGCTATTTGTGGGACATTTCTGTGCACAAATTGGCCTAGAATTTATTTATTTACCTAGAAAATACACAGTCATTACACTTCATAGTAAGTGCTATGAAGTGCTTTGAGACATCCTGCCAATGTATCAAATGCAAGGATTATTATTGTTGTCATTTTCTCAGATAGTGTCTTTAAGGGAAGAATTGTGCCTCTTTTTCATGAACTTAGCAACAACTATGGAATCCTTAAAGACAGAAATATTAAATGTTTTTTTTCTATCAGTGATCATTTCTAGTAATAGATGCACTACATGTTTTTTATTAATTTCTTCCTGATTTAAAATAATTAATTTAGGGTTCATTAAGCTGCTTGTGACTTTTCTTCCATGATAGTATGCACCACAATGCTACAGAGGTAATGCTGAAGAACGCTACATGTTCATGATGCCCCAAATTATTTTTTAAAACATTGACTTAAAATTGCTTAATGTTGTAATATCGCTCCTCTTATTGTTTGTCAGCAACATCAATTGTTGCAATGTTGGTGGAAGTATTTCTACATGTGAGAATATTTTTGTTGACACAATAATATATCTTAATAATAATAATACATCAATAATCTGCCTAGTTTATTTAGAATTGATTCTCTTTCTGTCATTTCAATACGGTTGAATAGTTTGTATCGAAGACACCAGCTGATACATTAGTTACCACTAAACTATGCCTCACATTTAATGGCTTACTACATTGTGACAGTATAGTAGTAAGAGGAAGATAGGGCTAGTGAGGTGCAATGCTAATAACTGAAGTGTGACAATAAGAATGACCTTGAAATGGAGGAGTATTAAAAAGGAAGTTTGGTGTGACTTCATTCCTTTTGAAATTAAATGGAGTGTGACAATTTAAAAACAGTGAATAACGAGAGTTGGTGCACTTGTAGCTTGTGAACCTTTTTAACTCAATATAGACTATTAATTAATGAAGGTTTTGTCATGCAGTACATTTTTAGAGAGAGGGCATTGAGAAAGCAAGGTTAAAGAAATAGCGGTGAAAAAAATCAAATTTTATTCTGTACGACCTACTTTCTTTTTCATTCATGGAATAATAGGTATCAGATATGTGCACATTGACCCTGGGTTGGCTCTTGACAACTGCTCAGTCCCACAGTCTTTAATTAGAAAATGATGTGGCCACTTTGACCAATCCTTTTATTTCCTAAGAAACTCAAAGTGAATTATCTTTTTTTTGCTGTGTGCTGCTGCCTATAACTAAATCCATTAACTCCAGGTACAATTAATGCTGGCAAAGAAAAATGATTGGATAATTTGATACAATGCATTGATTAAATAACCTTTTTTTCAGTGCATTTTAATACATACGGCAAAATAAATGATTTTCATCATTAGTGAGTGGCGAGTTTTTGATTTGCTTTTTGATTTATAAGTCAGTACAGTTTTACACATCTGTGTTTTGTGAATGCAAGAGTGATCATGTTTCCCCAGCCTTCTTAATTTGATAGAAGCAGTCCTTATGAAACATGATGGATGAAAGAGCCACCACCGAATTTGTCCCCAAAAACTGCGTACTTAAGTTTTTTTTATTCAAAATATATATATTTATTTGGTGATATATATTTACGCTTCTTTCAGACAGTATCAAACCCATTACAGAAAGGAAGACGCAACATGTTATTAACCAGTTACAGAACGCAGCAGACCCAGCCCCTTGTGGTGGTGGTGGGGGGGAGGGGGCAGTTGAAGGTGAAGGGACCATTGCTTCCCCACCTCGGGGGTTCTGCTGCCCTTTGCAGGGCACAGTTACAAATGGGGTCTTGTATACCCCTCCCTATCCCAGCCCTCTTAGTGGGGAGCGTGGAGACAGGTTCACAGCACACAGGTTTTACACGCATTTTTGGGGGGACACTCCCTTTAAGACAGTTGGAAATCGCCCCTGTGTGCATTACATCCATGTGCCCCCACACACACCCTCATATGGCGTACTTGCCGCTTTCAGATGGCGCCCCGATGTGCACCGTACGTACACATATTTACCCAAACACACGCCTGGAAACCTGGTATCTGAATTGCACTTGGAGAACGTTGACTGAATTCTCTAGTCACTTCAGATGCTCTGCTGGACTTCGCTTGAGTCTGGGCCTCCTTAATATGACAATGCATGTTTCAGTATGTGTGTGAGCAGCGGAAAATTACAGGCATGTAGTGCTCTGGCCACAGTGGAACAGTGTTTTTTTCTCTCTGCTGCAGGGTATTCTGTGAGTAGTGCTGTACTTACCACAGACAGTTTAAGAATGCTTAAAATATTTATAATTGAAACAATTGATGGCATATCGTTTTAGTATCTATTGGGCAGCACAAATATAATGCAAATGCAATTATATGCCTGTTAAGTGCAAATAAAACATGTTGCTTAATACTGCAGATTGCAATAGGTGTAATAAAATAACAATAACTGTGAACATTGATAGTTCGTACATTACGGGGTAGAACATGAGAAACAAAATTCAGAAAGAGGAAAGTTAGATTACTGTGACAAAATCAATGTAGGATGAAGATGGAACAAATTCATTTTGTTCCAACACAAATAAGAAGATGAAGCAGAAATGTAAACCTTTTATTCCCTGATCTGTGTGTCTGCTGCAGATACACAAGGTTAATGCTAATGCTTGAGATACTCAAGCAAAGATCACTTGATGGCACTGTTTCCATTGCCATTTTTTAGTTCAGAAAAAGCAACAACTGTTCTTTGAGCACACTCCTCTAAGTAGTAATTTATGTATGTTAAATCTTGGTAATTATATTGTGGGACCATGTAATGCATTGTTAGTATTTATTGTGTACTATCATACTCAGCTGTTATGAAACAAACTTACAATATCTTTGACTTGAGGCCAACGTATACACAACTACATATGTTCCTAAAACAGATCCAGTAGCTAGCTGTTCCAGCAAAACAAGAGAAATCTTAATGCGATAGATTGGTCTAAATGTTGTCCTCTCTCCCCTTTCCAGTGTAGTGGTGTAAAACCCGAACCTTGAAATTCCTTTCCCAAGTACCAGGAGGGACCTGTCACGAATAGCCCAGTTAATCTTTAGGTGTCAATTTTGATCTTTAGCATTGAGATTAAGGGTGGGAGACCTGAGACCCTTTCCGAATTGCTCTTGCTTCTCAAAAGATTCTCAGTTGCCGGGAGTCACTGCCTCAGAAATGTGGAATCTGCTATCCTCATTGGCCATACAACAAGTTCTGCAGGTAATCAAACCGACAGATTTTCCTCACTGTTTCAAGATCCCAAAGAGTCAAAATATTTGCGTCTTATTCCTTATCTCAGACCTCAGGATGATTTTCTCAGGAGAGAATTTTTTATTTTTATTTTTGCTGTTTCTTGTCTTAATTCAAATAATTTGACCAAGATATTGGCTGGTTATTGTGGTCCTTAAGGATCTGTTCTTTCACCAAGCCAACCAACCTTCTGATCATTGGGGTTTCTGTGGACTCATTTTCATGGACAAAGCTACAAGTACAAGGTGCCATTTCACCGATTTGTGGCTGTCCAAGTCTACTTCTGAATTGAACCATTGGCTTGTGGCTTGTGAAGGCTTGCTGGCAGGAGGGCACCGACAAAGTGATTGCATCATATTCACCATTTATCATTATGAAGCTTGAGCAGTCTCATTTGGAACCCAAGCAAAACATGTTTGCGCATACCTGTGTGTACTTCCCCAGAAAAAGTCTTCCTTGCTTTAGAGTGGTTTTCAGTCCTTTGAGAGTCCATTCAGGGGAAGAGTCCATAATTACAACACGATATTATCTCTTGTTTTTGATCTGATGGCAACAGCCACCTTTAATAATAACAATCCTTACATTCAATATAGCACATTTGACATTAGGAGGATGATCCAAAGTGTTTCACAGGATTTACTGTAAATTATAGTGACTGCATATTTTGAATAGCGATGTGGGATATTTAACATCCACCTGAAAAGGCAATCTTCATTCACATAACTTTTATCATTAGGCTCTCACATGACTGATTGCTACTCATCTCACTCTCTCCCTTTTTCTCTCTTCCTAAGCATTTCCTTCTATTTGATTGGTAAAAGGAAGTACTCTTGTGGAATCCTGTAGCTCAGTGGTTAGAGCACTCGCCTTGCAAGCGAGATACCTGGGTTCAATTCCAGGCAGGGAGAAACCTTGGGCAAGTTTCCTTACTCCACACACCTAATAATAATCCCTCCAAAACAAAAAACAATAAATTGGTAATTTTCAATCCACGACTGTCTGTGGGACACTGCTGTGTGTAATTGGCTGTCGCATTTCGCCCACAAATGAACGGTCAATTCACTTTACAGCATATTCTGTGAAGCGCTTTGAGACGTCTAGAAGACGTGAAAAGCGCTATATCAAATCCAAGGATTATTATTATTACCATTTTTCCATCCACCATCACTTGCTCCTGAGTCGGAATGACATTCCCAAGATGTCATACGAAAAATGGTTTTGGATTATTATGCTGATAGACACAAATCCCAGTGCAGTGCTGGGGGTGCGCTCCATTATCAATAGTGTTGTCATTCAGATGAGACATGAAACAATTAAAGATCCGATGGTACTATTCAAAAAGAGAAGGGAGTTAGTTACTCACGGGTGTCAACTTGAAGTCTCTGTACTCCTAGCCAGAGACATCTATACTCCTTCAAATCATCGGTCACTATTTTGAAGTTTGCAGCAGCATGGTGAGGATGGCAAATGAAGAAGCATAACAGATTGCTTAACTGTCGAGTTGTCTTCACTCTTTGAGTGCTGTCATTTTTTAGCTCCAAATCTGCCATCTCCTGCTGTCTCACGGCAGGAGGGAAGTGAATGCTGAGAATGAAATGACTTGACTTGGGTAGGGCTGCTTTTATTATCACACAGTAGAACATTCCTATTGGTGCTGAAGGGTCTTGTATGACAGCAGTGTGCACTGTGTGGAAAATGCCAACACTTGAAGAATGGAGAAAACCATGCTGGATAAATTTCCATGTGTAGGTGGCACACATAGGTGGAACTCAGTCTGGTTTGGATACTCTTAAACATGGTGATGGGTTTCTGCATGTGACAATCGCCCAGCTGATCAAAAAACAGATGCAAGGTAGTTAATCCTGCCTTTTCTACTTTTCATTTAACCCTAGATATAAATGCAAATTGTTGTTGCTGATGTAGGTAGAAGTCTAGTATTGAATGACTTGCTAAGAAAATAATCTTGAGACCATTTATTAAACCATTTATGTTTATCCCGAATGTAGTGCTAAAATTGTTATGAGACTGAAATCTAATTTTGAGTCCTGGTAAAATCCTAAACTACTGAAATTTTTCACTGGTGGTTGTTTTTTTACACTCTGAGAAGTTTATTTCTTTACACATTTTAGCACCATTTATTTATAATGATACACAATCAATATGTGTATGTATATAATATATATTTTTATTGTTGATTTCATTTTATTGTAATACCTGCATTATCTTGGCAGATTGACTTGGTGTAACATAAGTCATGGGGTATTGTTGCTTTACTTGATTTTTGAACCAGAAGGTGCAGAGCCTCAGATGATAAGACATGTAATGTGACAAGGGTATTTCAGCAGCACTGTATACCGGCTTATGAATAACGTAGTAAAGATTATATCACAATCCTTTATCCATACTTGAAATGGATGATCTGTTTGTGACTGTGGCCCTTATGGAGGATGCTGTTTGCAGTCAGAATGTTGAATGTTACTGTTGTATTGCACCTGTAGTTTATATACCCCAATGCAGCTTTTGCTGTAGAGAAATGGGTTCTGCTTTTTTTGTGTCTGAGAAAAACAATTCTGGAAACAATGCATTTTATGACTGTTACAATAACATTTCTGGTATAAATGAAAGCCATGTTGCAGTTCTTGCATAAAACATGAAAACTGGTCGTCTGATAGTTGGCAATTAAGGACCAATATCCCAGTGCATTTAACGTGGATATAATATATATATATTTTTTAAATTACAACAATGTGATTGATTAGTTTACACATTCTGTGGAGTTTACACTTTAACTCTTTTCTCTTTCGTGATTTGTGGGTAATCAATTTTCTCTCTTTTAGTTTTAAAACAGACAGCTTCTTCCTGTGATCAATCCAATAGAACCTTGCCTAGGCATGCTACGTAACCCACCTGAACAGCTTTGCTCTTTCTTTCTTCCCCAATGTAGCAAACCTATCTGAGCAGGACTACAAAACAAAAGTGGCAGCAGCACAGTACTAAGACTGCTTTATGTGTTTCTGTTATTCTAATATACTATAGTGGTTCCATAATCCTGAAAATAATTCTGGTAATTATCGTAAAGAGAGGATTGTTGACCATTTGAGGAAATCATACACATGTTTATATGGAGCATTTGTACGCTTGAACAATTAAACTGCCATCAGTAACCAAACTAAGAGAGGAAAAATGTTAACAGTAGAATAATCAAATTGTTATTTGCCCAAAGCTTGTGCTAACTTTACTGTTGACCTGGAAGCACATTCTTACCATACTTGTAAGAATTTGTGTGCTTTTCAAGAAGTTGCACAATTAATTTGCATTTAAATTAAAGCTTAAAGCATGCTGTCTTTCAGTATCAAGCAAAAAAAACTTGCCTCTGTAGGAAAACCATCTAATGAAGCACTTGTGCATACGTTTCAGTTTAACTCCGCCACTGCTGGTTTCATTAAATACACTTGTGTGCTTGTGGTTACAATAATAATCCTTGCATTTGATATAGCGTCATGTCACATCGTCAAGATGTCTCCAAGCGCTTCACAGGATATATTGTTTTAGGTGCCTGGACTGTGTATTTTGTGGGTTAGCCAACATACCCCAGTCAACAAGTTCTGACCCTAAGATGTCCAGTATTTTACACTAAGGCAGTGATTGTAAAATGAGCATTGTGGAAATACCAAACAAATAGTGATTTCAAACATGGTTTGTTGGAGGTCTAAGAATGATGAGACCAATATGCACTTAATAAGCCACCCTTTGAATGACATCAGTGAGAATGAGCAAAGCCTAAGGCTTTCCTTGTGCGGCTTTCCCAGTTCTCCCATTGCATGCTCTGCTGTGCAGTGTAATTGTTGGTGCTGATTCTAATGTTTATTTTTAGACAGTACTCAATTTCTGACTATAATACAATAGAAATGTTGTGTATGTTTAAAAATAAATGCAAAAAGGTCACCAATGCACTTGCTGAACCACAGGGAAGTGTATCGGACACAGATAAGAAAAGCTGGCCTCCAGAGAAATGTGATGAGATTTCTGCAGTGAAGAGTCGCGCAAGCCTGGCAGTGAATCTGATTCCTGTGGATGATGTGTATGTACCAGCCTCAAAATTTGTCCATGTGTATAAATTTTATTTCATTTCTCCTACAATCTTGAATCCTTCAAAAACAAAACCTCAGATGATAGGCTGATACACATGCTTATAGAAACCTTGACCAATTATGATATTGCTACTGTTGCTCTGATTGAGATTGATGAACTCAGCATAGTCCAGGGATTGAGCCTGAGATCGCCTTAATCTGTTTTACTCAGTAACACATCACCCGTTTTACCCGGGTTGTGTATTTTGCAAGAAAAATGGTAGAGAGTGAGTGTAAAGTTATAATGTTGTTGACTTCCAGAAATCAGGAAAGTTGAACTTGCATTTGAAAGTGCCTTATCACATTGAAACATTTAGAAGCAATTCTCACATAATTACTTTTAGGTGTAGTGGCTTCCGTGTTGGCAAATAGAGCAGCCACGTGTACCAGAACAGTGCCATAAAACACAATGATGTGAATGAGCAGTTAATTCGGGATATGGCTGGCAAGTGAAGAAACTCTACTTTTTGAACAGTTTCATGGGACCTTATAGTTCATCGGAATAGGCAGATGGGGCTTCATTTTAAAGATTCATTTGTAAGACATCACTTTTAGCAGCACAGCCCTCTGTTCGCCCAGTACTGCACTGGAGTGTCAGAGTAGAATATCATAACCTGGGGCATGAACCCAGTTGTCTGACCCAAAGGTGAGACCCATACTACCAACTGAGCCAAACTGATGTGTACACAATTGATACCAAATGCAAATACTGAGAATGACTGGAGTTAAAAATAATACATCTGTGGTATTAATTTTAAAAAAGGGTACACTTTTGGAGCTTAAATCTTTGCCATGAAATGTAAATTTTGTTAATAAAGCAATTGAAATATCTAAGTAGTCTGGACACTGCAACATTTTTTCAAAAAAGTCTGAAGTTCCATATGTATTTTGAATAAAAGTTAGGAAGTGAGAAAGTGGATTACTGAGCTGTTGCAAAACAGGTGTAAAGGGATCAAAGGATAAACTCAAAAGTCCTGGCTTTTCACATTGTGATGTTTTTATGGCCCTAATGAGGTGCAAACCATTAAAACCCACAATAAACATGCAGTTTCACCTCACAAAGTACACATTTGTTGTTACATTGTGAATATGGTTGTTAATTCATTGATAAACTATTTTCTGCAAATATTTCGGTTCTGGAGTTTTTAATCATAAATAAATAATGTTCTGAGGTGCGTTAAAACCATACTGTTGTGATTTTGCTTAGGTCCTCGGCTAACCAGAAAGTTGTTTTTTGTCTTTGTGATTAGAATGTAATCTAATCACACAGTAACGTAGAACCTCATAAATGGGGGGAGGTTGTGTGTGTGCTAATAGGCCAGTCTATTTATTTATCTTTAATAGCCAGTTTCTATTGCGCGTAAATTGTGAGGTATATAAATATTCAGAGTTTTAACAGACCAGGGATTTGCTTATTATGTATTTTTCATTTCCCTTTACTGGATGCTAAAGAGAGAGAAAAAGTGGTTTAGAAAAAGAATTGCAATCAACTACCTTATCACCATTAATCAGATATTTTACATTTTAAGAGTTTAAAAAAATAGTAATAGAAAACTGGTACTGGATTTGATAGATAGAGTGTTGAATAATGTAAAGTGCAGTGACCGTTGCCATCCTCAGCAGAAGGAAACGTCCACATATAGGACTGCTGATTAGACAATAAGGGATTCTAATTCCACAGTCTCAGGTGAGTTTTCCAGCACTTTGTTGATGGTGTTTTAGCCAATGCACTGCTGAATTCAATCTTCCTGTAACCTAGTTTAATTGATGGAACAGAGTGTGTGCGAACTGGGATTGTTTGACTTCAGGCTAGTGTGTTTTATCACTGGTTCATCTTGTGCTAAAAACAGGCACCGATATGGTTAAAGAACTAACTGTGCCTTTGCCTGGAGTTCATCATTGCCTTTAGATTATACAAATTTCTGCATTGAATAGGTGGATTAGAAACCTAATAATTCATTAAAAAAATACATGCAGCTCAAAGTGTCAAAAAGTGATCATTGAAATTAGCAGCAGCAGCAGCAGAGAATATAAATTCCAGAATTTTCAGTATTGCAATATCAGTGGATTTAGATTTTGAATAAAATGGTGAGTATGTTGGGATTTTTTTTACAATTTTGTTTTATTTCTCTCTCTACCTACGGCGAATCTCACATTTCTTCTTGTAATCGAATTAAAAGACAAGGTATGTGTTTCAATGTTAAATTGAAGTCAGTTGCACCTAAATGAAGGGCTGCAACATCGAAATGTAGATGTCATAAAATGGGGTGAATACCAATAGAGACTGGTACTGGTGTTTTGGAATTCTGTGATAAGCATATTATAATGTAAAGCTTTGTGCAATTGAACTCTGATTTTAATAGGGGGCTTCAAATAGTATAAACAGACACACGCAAGCTGTTTCTACCTACCCATGGGATTGTGATTGGCTGCAGAGAGGATTTTCTAACTGGGGTGCCTGGAGTTAATAACCTTCCAGATTAGCTGATGAGGTTCATTGATGTAGTTATCTTAAGGCCGCTCTTTCTGTTTAATTTTAATTTTTCTTATGATCCAGAAGTCGCACTCGAGGAAAAAAATGTATAATTTGAAAATGCTGCTACAATGCCTTTCACAAGGTTGTTTTTGGGATCCGTGCAAAAATGCGTGTTCTTGTGAGGAAAGTGCTACATAGAGAGAGTATCTTCTATGGTTTCTCTAATAGATTGAGAACCACGAGAAGTGCATGTTAAATCAGAGGTCACAAAACATCAGAGTGTGCTATAGTAAGGGCTAGTGTGTATGACTGTATCAAAAATGTTCCATCTAATGCATCAGTAAGTGTATTATTGTGTTTAGTGAAATCAAGCACAAAACAGAATCTTGATTTAATAGTAGTGGGAATTTGTATATCACAATGTTCCAGTGAATACGAAAGTACTGTCTAGTACTTGATTAAAGGCTGAGATGCAGAAACAAGTCCCAAGTGATAAAACTGGGAAAAGAACAGGAAGCATTTATTGCTCAATGCAGTATTTTCATTTGCACTTTTGTTTGTTCGTGTATCTGAAGAAGACTTTCTGAGCATCGAGACCATGAGTTTGTTTTTGTTCCTATTGTACTGCAGAATACAAATTATAGGCAATTTTAAACTGCCAGTGTTAGTTTTCAGAACAAATTTCAAATAACTGGAATCCAGTGGTTATTCACCAAGTTAAATTAATTCAATAAAACTGCACTTCTGCTGTCAGATGTTCTTTTGATAATTGCATCAACATTTCGAAAGCTAATAAGTATGAAAGTATGGTTGCAGTTCATTTTGTTTCTAAGGAATCTACCATTTCACTACCTTGCTGATTATTATGTTGGTAATGGGTTTTTACAAAAGTTGACTTAATTATTTGTAAAATGTCCATTAATAATGATTTAAATCAGAAGGTATCCCAGGTAGGATGCCCTTTTTCCATTACCTTGGTTTCTGTCATTATTCCCTTTAAAAGACTGTTATCTGCTGCAGATAAATATAGTCTATAAAAAGCTGGAATCGAAGCTTAAGGCGACAGCATTATGTGTGAGAACGAAGCATTATTACTTTTGAGGGGAAAATGTGAAATTGAGGTGGTTAGAAATCAGGTTTGACTTATAGGGAGACATGTTTTGCAACCCACCACAAGCATCTATAAAACATCCTACTGTAGCAGACCATGCCGTATTTTTTTTAAAAAAAGCTATATAAATTAGCATTTTACAGCATATTTTGAATTTGCCTGAATTGCTCCGCTTTTTGTTTTGGCTATATACATAGATGGGGTGGTTCCAGGGGTCTGCAACCATCCCCGAAGGCCCAGAATTTAAGACAAAAGTGAAAATCATTACATGAAACTGCAAGATTTAACATTAAGACATTGCTGGCAATTACAGACGGCAGAACCTCATTAGGTGCTCTATGGTGTCTGCTGAACAATAACCATTCATCTAGATTCTAGATACAGAGATATTGGAAGGAAGATTGCTTACAGTTACTTGCCCCAAATAATGCTAGCCTTTACACCATGTGTACCAAAGCAGTTGATAATTTGCAAAAACAGTGTATCTAGGTGAATCTGAAGTAATATAATCCTAGATATTATTTATGCTTATATAATTAGCATTACTAGTAAATCCTGCGAAGCGCTTTGAGACGTCGTTCCAATGTGATAGATTCTGAGAAGTTACCTTGCGTGAGGGCACTATATAAATGCAAGTTGTTGTGGATAAGGCATCATACCAAGTGCTATTATTATTAAATGTTATATAACTGTTAAGGGTCAATATTGTTAACTGTTTCTTCCAAAATGCAGTTTTAATGGTGTTATAATGACTAGTAATGTATTGCAAATATAGAAATTATGAGTCTGAATAGCTACTGTTTTATTAGTATGTTTACTCTCAGAAGGATGAGTATTTACTGTGATGGAATTCAATTGCTGATGTCTTTAAATATGATGTTTATTTTAAACTGTTTATTGCACATTCTAGGCAATTATTCAAACGGGTTTCAATATCAATCTGTTTAATATTCTAGAGACGTGTTGAAAGAAAGGAAATACTTTTTATTTACAAATATTTTTATTTGCAAAAAAGAACACATTATGATCTCGTTACGATATCTATGTGAAATTCATTAGTTTCATTTAGAGAAAGTATAATATGTCATTAAGTATCACAGACTGCCTATCTGAAATATATTGGTGAAGAACAAGAGATTGGAAAAGATCATTATAAATTCAATGGGTTAAAGGATCACCACAGGAAATCTGAATAGTAAATAATGAAAATAGTGTTGTGCACTAAAATAATAATAATAATCCTTGCATTGATAGAACATCTTTCATGTTGGGAGGACATCTGCAAGTGCTTTGCAGGATTCATTGGAAAATCTAGGTGAAAGTGGCAGCTCTTTACCCACAGCACAACATAGAATGTTGCATATTGTTCACATAAGTGAGCAATTGAGTGTTGGATTGTCAAATGCAGGGACAAATATCAAATGCCAGACTTTACCCTCTGTGGTGAGTTTCGCGTTCTCACAGGGGCGCTGATAAATAGATAAGCAATGATTGTTGCATGGTCCCTGGCTAAAAGCAAGAAGTCAGGGGATGGAAGAAGACTATACACATACTTTTAATATTTTTAAAACAATTATATTGTCTGGTAACTCTGAAATGAACTATGGAAATAATCTTGAGAGGAAAATAGTTTCTCTTCAAGTAATATTTTAAAAAAAATTCTAATTGATTCTGTTGTAGCACTAAAATAATAATTAAAATAATTCTTACATTGGTATAGTGCCTTAAAGCACTCCGAGACGCTACACCATGTTGAGGGCGCCATGTAAATGTAAGTTGTTGTTTCACGTCAGGAGGATGTCCCAAAGTGCCTCACAAGATGTGGTTGTAAAGGACAAATTACATCATGTTTTGTGGGTCAACAAATTGTATTGGACTTGGCATGTATTGATTTTGGCATGTAGACAAATGTGGCAGCCAATGTCCCACGAACAGCAATGAAGTGAGTGACCAGTGTTGTCTGGGGATTGTTGGCCAGACACTGGTAGAATTACCTTTCTCTTTTCGAACAACGCCATGGGATCCTTAATGTCCTCCTGAACAGGCAGCAGGGACATTGGTTTAACATCTCATCTGAAGGATGGCCCCTCCAACCCGTGCAGCACTCCCTGAACACTGCAATGGATTGTCAACCTAGACTGTGAGTTCAAAGTCCTGATGGAGGGCTTGAATCCACAACCTTCAGACACAAAGGTAAGATTGCAACAAACCGAGCCAGACTGACACTCCTGAAACATCTCTCCTACCAGAGTTGATTTCTAATGTTGCAAAACTGTCCATATCCATTATTCTCTCTATCCCAAGAAATAGATAATTTGGTAATTTAAAGCTCGACATACACTAAAGGATAAAGACATTTTCCTTTTAATATTAGCTGAAGCATTAACTAGCATATACTGCAGGACATTTTTAGGTTCTTGATATTCACAGCTCAAACTATTAGATTCTTCCTAAAAGAAGCTATACATTTTAAATTTTACTGAGATAAATTATGACCTAAAACAGTTGTAATGAGCACTGCCACATGAATACTAATCAAATGCAGGGGATATGAAAAATTGTTTTTAAACATTTGCTTTTCCAAATCCTTTCTGCTGTAAAATGCATATCCTAGCAGAAATAATGCAAAACTTATTTAAACAAAAAACTGATTTCCTGGATTGTGATAACTATAGAGCTGTCATGATCACAGGAAGGAGCCGAAGAATAAATAACAAGGATCAGTCACCAAATGGGAGACAGTAAGAATGAAGAAAACGTAAATCAAAATGGAATGAAAGTAGAAGAGAAGGGAATCAAAAAGTAAGCAATGAAGGAATAATATTAAAAGAAAAAATCCTGAGTATTGAAATTAAAAGCAATTTAAAAAATAGAACCACAGAACCATTGAAATGTACAAAACAGTAGGAGGTCATTTGGCCCATTTTGTCATGCTGGTGTTTACTCCTCCAAAGAAGCCACTCATCCATCTTAATCTCAGTTCCCTAAAGGACCATACTTATATAGCCTTGTAGAGTAGTAGGAAAAAATACAGTTAATAGATATTAAAATCATTATTAATGACATTTATAATGTTTTTAAAATAAAACATTAAACACATGAAAGTGAAAGCAAAGCTTGAATGTTGAATAGTGTTTCAAAAATGTGGTTATACATAATTTTGCATTATATGTCTGCATTTTTACATATCGATGATTAACGCCTTTCCAATTACAAATTTATTTTCTCATCAAATTCTGTGACGGCATTTTAAATCCCCAAATATTTTTTTTATTTAGCTACACTTAATGGTGTACTTACATTCACTGAAGACCTACAAAATATACAGTCATTATACTTTACTGCATATCCTGTGAAGTGCTTTGAGACTCATCCCAACATGAAATGTAAGGATTATTATTTAAGGCACCAATTCAATCAGTTATGTGTAGTGGGTGATGCGAGTCTTGAGGCAAGAATTATACTGCCAGCTTGCTCTATGATCGGTTAAGGAGTTAAGGAGAGCTCTGAATATGCACACCTAGATCCATGTGTAGAGCTCTGCTAAACTGCTGGTGACTGCCACTTAATGTTTAACATTATAAGAGTTGGGAGCATGGCTGATAGCCTTAAAGATACAATTTACATTTATATTGGGCTTTTCATGTCAGGAGGATAATAATAATAATAATCCTTGCATTTGACATAGCGTCTTATCACATCTTCGAGACGTCTCAAAGTGCTTCACAGAATATACTGTAAAGTGAATTGACTGTATATTTTGTGGGCGAAACCCGGCAGCCAATTGCACACAGGATGTCTCAAAGCGTTCGACAATGCTAACTGGGCACCTAAGCTGGGGGTGGGAGCCGAAAGAGTGGTATGTGGAGGGGATAGATGACCCAAAGTGCTGTAAAAGGGCTGCATTTTGAAACCGTCCTTGAATGAGGGGAGTGAGGGAGCAAGTCTGAGGGAATCCAGGATGGAGTTCCAGAGAACAGGGGCAGCGAGGCTGTGAGCCGATGGTGGAGAGGATAGGACAGGGGACCTAAAGCAAGCCGGTGTTCACTGAGCGAAGGGAGCAGTATGGTTGAAATCTTAATGGCCACTTTAGCTAACTACTCAAAAATGTTTTAAAATCTTACGTTTGAAAAGTTCACTCAGCCCTGGGTCCAATCGCAAGACTGCAGCCAAAGTGGTGGGAGACTCCAACTGTGGTAATACAGACCAGAAGCTGAACATAAGTTGCAGAGTTAGCATTGATTTGTCTTAATAATTGCATAGAATTGGCACAAAACCGTTTAGTCAAACTGCAGTGATAATAATAATGAGTGGTGGGATTCTGACTATTGTATGCTGGGGACATTAGTGGTGTAATTGTTATAAATTGATAAATTCAGCAGCTTCCAATGAGCAATGGAGTGGTACCTGCTATTTAAGAATATAAAGACTTGGAGGCCGATGATAGGCAAGGGTTCTTGGGCGGAGGAACAAATAGAGAGACGTTGAGGTATAGATGTAAGTAAATATTCAGGGACAGTTAAGATTGTCACACATTTCTGGTCACAATTCACAATGGGAGAGAGGCTGGAAAGGAAGGAGTGATCCATCTCAGGGATGAATGTCTACATTTCTATGACCTGTATTATGCAGGTACAATGATGGATTTGGAGCAACAGCACTTCACATGGTGGCGGCAATAAGAATCTTGGTGACCCAGATAGCAAAGCAACATAGGGATATTGCTTGAAAATGCTCTGACTCTAACTGTCATCACATAGAGTCAGTCCACTATCTTGGGAGCCTTGAAATGAGGCCTGAATCAACAGCGGAAGAAGTTACAGTTAGATGTGGAGGAAGTTTTCTCCAGCCTAATGAAGAACTGGAGTAGACTGATTAGCCATGAGCAGATGCCGGTGACCAGGGGGCATTAAGGCAGAGGCAGAGTATTAAGCCAGCAGCCTATCCCTGATGTCAAAAGATTATTGGCTGGGCATCTTTACTCCACTCCAAGACTGAGCCAACGGCATTGCAGCAGTGAATTCTTTTTAGGCCTCACTAAAAGCAAAATAATCTGAACAGCTCCACTGAATAATCATTCCCTATAACACTTGCAATTTCATCATTCAGAAACCTTGGGGTGCTCCACATGCTGTCACGAACACCAGTTCAGTATATGGTGAACCTTCCTCAAACAGTTAAGCTTTAATGGTTGATTGGCCCATTACGTGTGCAATTCTGCATCCAGATGATGAGATTGTTCACGTACATTACAGATGTGAAATTCCGAAATTTTGCTCAATGGGAACATAACTTAAACTAAGCCAGGGAGCTCTTGTTCAGTTTGGTCAGTTCAAGGCTTTAATGTAAAACAATTTGATTTTGTGACACTTGGTTTTGCTTCTCTCTTGCATTTTACTCAGTTTCTTTTCTTCACATCTCTCGCCCTCCTATTGAGTTGGCCAGTCATTTTCCACTCCCGCAGCTGGCTGATTTCCCATCCACATCTTAGATGGTAAAGAGACCATTCAAATTCTCAGAGAATACACAAAACATTTTCATATTTTGAAACCAATTGGAAAATTCAGCAACTCACAAAAGAAAACCATAGACGTGATGACTTTATCACTTCCGTTTCTGTGACAATATTTCCTTTAGTTTTGCTAGTAAGTACATTTATTAGCAGCAATCGTGATACACGTCAACACATCCAATGAGAAGTGTATTTACAACAGTTGCAGTAAAGACAACAAAACAACAAAGAATGTTTCTATGAAGTGCAGTGACTGTGTATTTGTAAGTGAATAGAGCAGCCAATCTTCACACAGCAATCTCCCACAAAGAACCAATTGATTTATCTGGGGGAATTGTTGGCCAGAACACCGGGAGAAACTCCCTTTTTCTTTTTGAATTGTGTCATGGGTTCTTTAATGTCCACCTGAACAGGCAGACGGGAGCTCATTACTGTTACTGTTGGCAAAACAGAAAATTTGAATAAATACTGTGAAGCTAGTTGGAGACATGTATGTTTTTTACAAATCACTGTGGTGTAATATAATAATTTCACTGAATGTTATTCTTTTTCGGTTATTTCCTGCTTTTATTCACAGTCAATGCATGCTGGTTGCCATGTTGGCATGGCTCTGCTTTACAAAAAGCCCATCTGGTTCCTCGTCATTGACTTTCCTTGGCAACAGTTTATTACACGTGGTCATGTAGTAAAAGTTTAACAGCGGGTTCTGTAATGCTTGCAAACATCTTTACATGCCCCATGTAGCATCTTCAGTAGGTGTACAGCCAGCCTACGGCTACCAAATTCACAAGGTTTTAAAGTTGTAAACTGTTTTGTTATTTGGCCAAGGTTTAAGGAAAGGTCGATGTGTACACACTTGCCAACATTTAGTGGCCTCTTTTGCGAAAACAAAGAACATCTCCACTTTGCTTCATGCATCTGTATTTACAGAAAAGCCGATCTAATGTTATGAAAACGGGTAATTTGGAAAGTTTTGGAAGAGGTTGGTAAAATTCTCTACAGTTCCCAAGTTTATAACCTGTTCAAAATTAGTGGGAAATGTTATAACTGGTCGGGTGTGGGAAGAGAGGGTTTAAATAATTGAGTTTTATAGAAAGGATAGCATTGCAATCATGCTTAGATTCTTGAAGACTGGATTTGGCAAGAACAACAAACAAAGGTTGAGCTTCTCTGCCCAAGTTCTTATGGAATCTATTAGTGGATTTCCCCTACCCCCGCCTTATTATCCATTGTAACAATCACACCCAGAGAGAGAAATTTCAGTCCTGGATTGAATTTGTATTCCTACCATCATAGCTATGTAAAGAGCATTTATTTTGAACCATTTCCAAAGTTCAGCTTTGTGTAGGAAAGCTTTTAACTGGTCCCACATGCTTACTGCAAGCAACAGGTGGAGTATTCTCTGCAGCAGGTGATAACGTGTTTACAGCAGTACTTCCACTGGAAAATAAAACCACACAAATCCTAAATTTAACCTTAAACAAGAAATCCAGTTAATGTTTGCCTGGAGACATTTTAGAGAGTACGTTTTGTGGGGCCGCCAACCTGCATTGAGCAGCCTGGTCACCCGAAGGATATCTATAATTGGAATCCCACAAAAATACAAGGAATGCATTTTTAATCCACATTTATATGAGTTTGATGCAAATCTCCTCCTTCACAGGCCAAAATGAAAATCATCATTTTCACTTATAAGCTCTTAAAACCAAGTCTCACAACTCACCCAAGATATCTCCATTGCTCAACACCAATCCGTTGACACCTTGTAGATTTCTCTTACCGGTGGTACAAGGGCTAGATTCGTTCATGCTTGAAGTTCACTGTAATCCTCTGAGTGTAGGCTTCAGGATTGGAATGTGGGTTCACCCCAAAACCTTGGATTAGTGTGAAATTACACCTCATAGAGTTTTATAAATTCCGTCGGCACATCAGCCTGATGTTTTATTCAAGTACTCAACATTTATTGGTGCATGTCCCCCCATCATAGACATCATAAAATTGAATCAGTTTTTAAAGAACGAAATGTTCAAGTTTGTGTCCTTACCTATTTTTCAGTCGCATGCACAAAGTTAGGCTGTAGGGACACCGAATTAAGAAAAGGTTTATTTTCATATCCCACATGAAGGAGTCCCGCAGGAATTATCTTTGTTTCTCTGAGAGGCAACTCTGCTATACATTGACCGAGTCCTAGCCTCAAGGATATTCACCACATGGTGTTAGTTTAAGAGTTACTTGCCTAATGTTACTTTGTCCTTAAGTATCAGAGCAGTACTTTGCTTTTATTGTTTTTTGTTTTTTTCCCTGGTGTCTGGAGAACTTCAGATGCACTTTTCACAAGACTTACAATTCAAAGTGGCCTGATTTTAACACAATTGGAGGCTATAACCATGTCAGAGAATCTATTTCCAGGTATCTAGAATATTCTGTCTTACTGGTTAAGGGATACTTGCAAGGCTGTATTGCGCAAATCTTGACTCTTTATACTCGTTCCCAATCTCCTGCTATCACACACCCAGTCCAGATAAATTTACTTATCCAATGATGAATCATTTTTCCTTCAAAGTTTTGCAGTAGTGGACTCGAGGGACAATATACCTAGAGATTAACTTCCACCAAAGTATCTAATCTTCCTCTCCCATGACACACTCAAGTAGTCTACAGGGATAAAATACTTGGATCTTTGTTTTTACAGCAGTCAAACTAGAAGCATACTGCCGTAAGATTTCTTATTGTTGATATTGTCAGACATGGCAAAGCATTATAATAGGATCAATTAGCAGCAAAGGAGTTCAAATTCCTGTGCACTGCAAAAACGCCACTCAAGTGTGGTATTGCTGCAGCGGAGAAGAATTAACTGTGGTGTCAAAACATATTGCAGAGAGCGAAATGGTTCAGGAGATTCCCAAACAAACTTGTACTACTTTAGGTATACCTAAATTTTAGGTATACCTAAAGTATAGTTTCTAGGGAAATTGAAAAGCCAAAGTGATTTCTGCACCAGATTCCAGAATCTCAAGAGCTTTAACTCGCCAGTCGCAAATCAATTTGCAAGCAAACATGCTTTATGTTTTTTTTAAAAAATTCCAAGAGTCATCTAAAAGATTAGTAGGGATCGGGCACAAATTATCATTACTCATAATTGGCTTTGTGAATACTGAATCTAAGTCATGCTGGAGAGACAACCAGTCATTCGTTCAAAGGAGGAAACTTTTCTCAATAGTATGTCTGGCAATATGCTTTTATTGGTTGAATGAGGAAGATTAAAAGACCAATTTTATTGGGAGAACTCACAAAGGCCATGAGGAAACCCTCAGTTGCTTTGTGTTTTACAACAGCAGGGAGAACAAATTTGGCCTCTTAAGTGTGAGGTCACGGGAAGAATCTCACGGTACAAATGATTTCAGATTTATCTGGACACTTATTAAAACCTAAACCGGAAACTGGTTCAATTGCAGATTACCAGCTACATTTTCAAATGGTCATGTCTCTGCATAGGATAATCTGGTGTTATTTCACCCCATGGTTTATTTTTAAAAAAAGCCAAACATGAACCTCTTTAAGTTATCTACTTCTCAAAGCAGCCAAACTTTTTCCTTTGCAGTATCATGTATTTCCCATTTTCATCTATGGCGAATTACAATAACTTGTGTCTTGGAAGGAAGCCACTATTTTGGCCTTGGTCTTCACCAGGCCGAGAGGCGAGCACTCTCGAGTTCTAAGTCCTGGCTGGGATCATCTTCGTTGCTCTTTTCTTTCTTTGACAACAATTGCACATTGACTGGAAACTTTCAATGATTGATCAATAATCATGCTCAAATCATGTTGTTTTTCCGTGATTCCTAATAGGACAGTCTCGAGTTTGGGCACGTTTGCTGTTTCCTGTTACAATTTACATTACCTTGCATGTTTCTGCATTAAAATCCATCTGTCATACATAAAAATCCATCTGCCATTCCTTAGTCTATCTGCTTAATTAGTGCAGATAGTTTGAATGCTGATTGTCTTTTAGTTTTATCTCATTGATGGCAATAAATATTGCAGTACATTATCACAAGATACAGTCGTTGTCTCAAAGTCGTGCATGAATCAGAAAATATCTCTTCATTTGGAATGCACCATTGATAGGAATGTTTAGAAGGGGGCAGATGGATACATGGGAAGTAAGAGTACGAAGGAATCTGGAGAAGAGTTGGCAGATAAAATTTTTAAAAATTGCTGTGATCTAATAAAATGCCTAAACCAGCTGAATCACTTACTCCTGCACCCATGTTTCCAGAACAAGACTGTTGTTTCTTGACCCCAGACAGAGCATTTTCAATTTATCATCACCTTCTGCTTCCTATTGTCAAGCCAGTTATCGATCCATTCAGCTAATTTACCTTTAATACCACGAACCTTAACCTTCTTCAAAAGGCTCACATCTGGAACTTTATTAAATGGCTTCAGAAAAATTCAAGTAAATCATCTCCACAGAATAGTCATTGGTTTAGTTGGCTTGCAAAGAATTTTAACATATTAGTGGGACATGAGCTATTACTTCTAAATATATGTTGACTACACCGTGTGATCTCTGTACCCTTGAGATCTATAGCGGAGAAAATGTTTGACAGCATTATATGGGAAGCATTAAGGTGACTAACATGAGAAACTGTTTCACAAGACACAAGCTACATACAGTATGCCTCAGCAGGACCCAGCAGCTGCAGAGACAGCAACTTCTTTGCCATACTGCTGGCTTCACAAAGTACCAGGAATAATTGACAACTTAAAGTGGCCATTTCAGTACCCACTTTAAGCCTGGGCTCAGTTTGTGGCACTTCACAATTGAAGATGACAATCCAGTACAGTAGTGTGGGTGCATTGCTTTAGAGGTGCTATCCTTTGGACAAGTCATCAAACCGAGGCCCTACCTGCCTGTTCAGGGGTCTGTTAAAGATCCCATGGCAATATTCGAAAAGAAAAGGGAGTTTCTCAAAGTGTCCTGGCCAACAAACCCGCAAATAAAATTGGACATTGCCTGTTTGAGGGACATTGCTGTGTGCAAATTGGTTGCCACATTTGGCTACAAATGTATAATGACTACAGTTGACATTGAACCATGTGAAATGCTTTGAGACATCTCAATGACATGATAAGCTGCTATATCAAATCCAGTGATTATTATTATAAACTGTACCTACATGATCTTACTTCCCAGTTTTCCACTGTTACGTAATTGGGCATTATTTTGAGACACAGCTCTGCTTTTTGATTTCTCAGTTTTGTTTTTGCTGCATACCTTTGGCTTTATTTTCTACAGCCTTACTCTTCATTTTAGATACACTAATGAATGATAGTCTATAAGATATATGTGAGCAAATCAATTTATTAGTGGTAGTTGTGTACAGGTTCTCCCACGAGATGTAATGTTCTCCTACGTTTACCCGTCATGTTTTGTGAAATTATCATTGCTGTCTTACAATACAGTTTAATAATAATAATAATCCTTGCATTTGATATCGCGCTTTTCACGTCGGGAGGACGTCCCAAAGCGCTTCACAGAATATACTGTAAAGTGAATTGACTGTATATTTGTGGGTGAACGGGCAGCCAATTGCGCACAGCAATGTCCCACAAACAGTCGTAGATTGAAAATGACCAATTTTTTATTATTGTTTTTGGTTTTGGAGTTTACAATACATTTATATAGTGCCTTTCACATTGGGAGGATGTCTCAAGGTGCTTAACAATACGAGATGTTCTGGGAGTGGGAGGGGAAAGATGACCAAAAGCACGGTATGCTTTGAATCATGTGCCTTGAACGAGGTGAGGGAAGGAGAGTGCGAGTGAGTCAGAGGGACTCTGCAATAGAGTTCCACAGAGCTGAGGCAGAATGGATGAAAGTTCTTCCCCGATGGTGGGGCTGATTAGGGCAGGGTATAAAATGTCATCTTGCTCAGCTCAGTACAGTTATTCACCACGTATTTTCCTATTGTACAAGTATGTTGCATGGCCCCTTAAGTATACCAATGTTAAAGCTTTGACATGGAGCTCTTCTTCAAGACATACAATTTTTTCGGGATCTCCCGTCAGTCCCTTTGAGCTCTTGAGATCACATTCATGTTGTCAGTCATGTATTACCATGCTTGATTGCGTACGGGGGATGGCCTCCACCCTTAAACGTGTTGCTCTGTGACCCTGTCCTCAGGACTTTATGTAGGGCCTCACCTCTCATTGTTGATGTGATACTTTTGTCTGATCTTCTGTAGTCGGCGGCTAGATTAATGGACTTTTCACATTCATTAGCCCAAATTAACAAGAACAAAAATCACATTCCTCACAACTGACATTGAGGAATTTGGGTACTGATGTTCACTGTGTTTAGCATTGCTTTGAAAAATTTGTTAAACCCATTTTAACAAAGCAGATTAATTTCAGGCTCCGAGTTCCTCTATTTTCCTTAATTTAATTCTTGCATTTTTACAGCAAATCTGTGGAGCTCAGATGAAAGGTTTGAACTGTTGAAATGTTAATTTTACCATCTGCTGTTGAGGTCTACTACCTTTTTTGTGTTTTTTTTCTTATTCCCAGTGGCTCAGCTCCGCTTTATGAATGTTGTGGTATTTCACTTGTTTGAAGTTTCAAAACTTGGAGCATGACTTTGAGTTAGGAAAACAGAGCACCACATGGTGTGACATGCTGACAGACGGTCTTTGATCCCCAGCGAATTTTTTCTTCCTTCCACTTCTTTCCCACTCCTCCATTTCTCATCTTTATATCACTGTGCAATTGGTGTTTTTTAGTGATGTATTTTACTTTAAATGTGGTCTGGTACTTAATAGCAGGTGGCATCCATGAAGCGAAGAATAATTTTATGGATAGCAGATGCTGAGAAATGAGTGATCGCTAAATGCACCATGAATGTTTCTCATTTTATTTTCAGTGCAATGTTTGGGAGTGAATTGTTAATGTGGAACTGCAAGCTGAGTTTACAAAAATAATATAAAAAAAACATAGTTTACCGACATACTGTATAATACACGGTAGCTAGATACCAACTATGGTAAGAATGATTATTTTTCCGTCTTGAGAAATGCTGATTGATTGGAGAGGTCTTGTTAGGTAACTGTGGTTTTGCAGTTATTTACCATATCCACAGCCAAGCTGTGATTGTTTAGTCTGCTGGAGCTTGAACTAGAAGTGTTTAGCGCAGTGCTAACAGTTGTTTGAACTGTGCACACTGAATTTGAGAAGACATTTTTCCTTATTTTTTCCTGTTCTGGCACTTTTAACTTGATTTGTGCTCATGCTTAGTGTTCTTCATAGTGGCTTAAGTAGAGTTGTTGAAATGTATGCCTTTTATGACCTCATTCCAGCGCCTGTATTTCATTAACGATCAACTTCTTTTAAGGACTTGGGGACTTGAATATTTTTCAAATGACACTATCTAATATAAGTAACAGCTGCAGAAACCGCAAGCTATCTGGTTCTGTAGCTTTTGAGAGTGTGAAAAGTAGGGTTGACATATATTGCTGTTTGTCGAAATTGAGCAAGAGTAGTATTGTAGGAATGTTATTTTAAGTTTTTTTCAAACAAAACCAGTAATATTAGAGGTAAAAAAAACTAGCAATAAAAACCTAGTAACCAATGAAAGCACCTTGCTCACTACCAATATTGCATCAACTGTTTTCAGTGTTTAAAGGTTCAAATTGATATTAGGACCTCCAGCTCACGAAGAACGGCTCATATATGCTTAAAAAAAGATTTATTCGCCAGTTACGATATTTCTCAAATTTTAGTATAACTTTTAGTATGATTTAGCACCTGTTGTACGGTTTTATGTTTCACTTATATATTTTTTAACTACATTTTCCTTTTAGCTGTATATTACCTGTTTGCATTTTTATAGCTGCTTGTGTTTTATGTTAGCAAAAGTTTAAAATAAGATTTTTTTCCCGTTCCGAACCTTTAGATTCATTTTGATCATGCAAGCATAATATCAGTGTTTTTTTTTACTGTTCATTGTTATATACCTGCCTTTCAGTTCCCTCGTATTACATTATGTGACAAGTTGTCAAATCAAGTGTTTTTTTGTCAGTATTTGATAATTTCTTAAAATTCTGACCAATGCAACATGTTCATAGTTTACAATTCATTTTGAGACAACCATGTTTTTACATTCTTTTCATTTTTGCAGTTGAATTTTAAGAATGTCGCCAACAAAATAAACAGTCACTACACTTTACAGCAAAACCTGTGAAGCACTTTGAGACGTCCTCCTGCATAAAAGCCCCATTTCAAATGCAAGTATTATTATAATTTAACACAATTCATATTTTATTTGTGATTCCACCTTGACACTGAGAATCCAGCAAAAATAATTCAAATAATATGTAAAATGGGTAATATACATAACTTCAAGTTTTATAATTGTGCAGTGGGTTCCTATATGAGACTTTTAACGTGTTCAGATTAAAGACTGGAATTCTATAAATTGACTATTATTTGTATTATTTACAAATATCTTTATTTGGATCCCTAATGGTTGTTGTGGGATTGTAACTTTGTCCTTAGCACAACTTCACAGGCAATAATACATTGGACTCTGGAGACTCCACAAAGACAACATCAGGTTATGTTAAGAGTATGAGGGAACCTTTAAAATCCAGAGAATGACTGAGGGATTGGTAACTTACTGATGTATATATAGTGGAAACTCACTAATAAGGCCTGCAAATGGCCTGAGGAATTTTGACCACAGTCGTAGGTTGACCTCATGACTGAGTTTGTGTTTCTGTACTAATAGAATATTTAAAATGAAAAACATTGCAAAAAAAAAACCTGACCACATTAGTGAGGTGACCTCAAGATAAGTTTCCACTGTATACACATACAAGCTTCTCTTGCATGCATCCCCTGGACCTCTCCGTTGCATTCCACACAGTCGACCAGGCCATCCTCTCCTCCCTCATCCACCTTAGTGGGCCTGCACTAGCCTGGTTTGAGTCCTACCTAACAAACTGTCTTCACTTTGTCCCTTCAAACGTTTTCTCCTCCTGCCGCCCCCCTGGTCACCTGTGTTGTACCTCAGGGCTCCATCCTTGGTTAAATATGCCCAGGGCGCCTGCAAGTTGGTGACAATGGACAAAAGATCAATACACTATTCCACTTTAACAATCAATACCAATGGTAAGTGGAGGAAAATTCAAAAGTAGTTTCACAAGGATTTCACAAGGATTAACTAAAAGGTACGAAACTGATTTGATTTAATTCTCTCTTGTATTTCAATTTTGTAATGGTCTAACATAGCACAGTATTTAATATTTGCTTTAACTATCGAAAGTGCAGATTTATAATTTAAGCTCATCCTCCACAGGCTATTTTGTGTGTATGTTGGGTTATAGATATGTGCAAAACGGAAAAAGTATCAAAGGATTAGGATAATCATATAATTTATAATAATAAACTTTGAGCATTTATGGACATCACCTGAAACCAAGAGTTTTAACTGACTTTAAATATAATAGTATGCAATGAAATTCATGGAACTTACCAGAGGATCCTTTGTTGAGGAAGACATTTGAATGCAAAACCGTTCATTGGCAAAGCATGCTGAACTAATGTGCTGCACCATGAAATGGTAAGAAAACAAAGTCCTGTTCCCAGTTTGGTGAGTTCCTGACTTTAGCCGAGCTATTTGGGAGAGTGGACTGAATAAAAGTTATGTTTTTCGCAAAAGAGGAAAAGGGAGAGAAAGAGAGAAACGAAAAGGTGAATCATCATGGGCCATTACAGTACATTTTTTAATGGCCAATTAACAGAGGGCTGAGGGCAGGAGACCTGCCTCCTTTCACAGCGGAAAAGGAATATCAAGATCATGTGACATGACTGACGTGAAATGGTGCCATATGTCTTGCTTACAATCAGATACTTCAAAGCTTTATCTCAGAGGTTTGATACTTAGGAGTGTGTTACACTGTATGCATTATATATAGGAAATAGCTAACTTATGTAGCTTAGTGTTTGGAGCACTCGCCTTGCAAGCGAGACACCTGGGTTCAATTCCAGGCAGGGCGAAACCTGGGGCAAGTGTCCTTACTCCACACACCTAATAATAATCCCTCTAAAACAAAACAATAATAAATTGGTCATTTTCAATCCACGACTGTTTGTGGGACATTGCTGTGCGCAATTGGCTGCTGCGTTTCACCCACAAATATACGGTCAATTCACTTTAGAGTCTATTCTGTGAAGCGCTTTGAGATGTTGAGAAGATGTAAAAACGCAATATCAAATGCAAGGATTATTATTACTCTTATTATTATGGATGTAATACAAGGCATTGATGGGTTCAAGTAACAACCAGAACTCCAAAATCAAGCTCAGTTCTTTACTAAACCCGATATGTATTGATGCTTTGTAACTGAAAACTAGAGTTTTTACTTTCAAATCATTGTCTATTTTTAATCTTGCAATGTTTATCTTTTGCTTTATTTGTCATATCTGTATTGGGTGAGCAATCTGGGGCTCTTTACAAACAAAGTTTGTGACAGTGAATTGATTTTGGCTGAAGACAAATTCAAGTTGGGTTATGTACTTTATCTTCATATGACAAACAGTGGCCTGAAAATCTTTTGTTCTTAGCCTAAGACCGTTGTGTTAAAATTTAAAATCATGCTTACATTTCAAACATTTCTTAAATTTAGTTTTAATTCAGCTTTTTTCCAGCTTTTTTTTCTAGCTCTTTTTGCGGAAGTGACATTAACCATTAGCAGGGACAAAGTAAGGTGATCTTTCTCCTATGTTAGTCTTGTGTTTTGGATCTTTTGATCCTCCAAGAGATCTGTTTTTCGAGCAGGCAGAATAAACTTCGAGACTAATGCGAATTTCAGAATCAGTTTATGTTAAGGGTCCTATCGATTCCTAAGCTTCTATTCAAAAGTTTTGTAATCACAAAATAGAGAACAATTGTTATCTATAGATAACAGAGGTACAAAATCCTCTAAGATTCTGGAATCACTTTCCTGCAACTGTGGTCACAATCATCGCAAGTTTGCATCCAGTAGCTTTACTAAAAAAACAATAATAAATTGGTCATTTTCAATCCATGACTGTTTGTGGGACATTGCTGTACACAATTGGCTGCCGCGTTCGCCCACAAATATACATACAGTCAATTCACTTTACAGTATATTCTGTGAAGCGCTTTGGGATGTCTAGAAGACGTGAAAAGCGCTATATCAAATGCAAAGATTATTATTACAGTAAGTGTGCAAATAACAGCTATTTGCACACCTTTACCATGTATTGCTGTCTTGCTCTGCATGTTGGTGGCTGGGCTTTCAGCCTTTCTGCCTCCACACTCTGGAACTCCATCCCACGGTCCCTTCGCCTCGCTTCCTCCCTCGCATCCTTCAAGGCTGGTCTCAAGACCAGTCTCTTCGATCGTGCCTTTGGTCTCCCTCCCACCTCTCCGCCTTCCCTCACCCCTACACCACCCCTCCCCCATGCTCGGGCCACGACATCTGACTGTTCTGCGCTTTGGGACGTCCTACCGACGTGAAAGGCGCTCTATAAATGTAATGTTGTTGTTGTTGTAAAATACAGTGACTAGATGTGTTTTGACGGTAAATGTGGCGGCCGATTTGTGTGCAGCAATGTCCCACAAACAACTATGTAGTGAATGATCAATTTTATTTGGAGGATTGTTGGGAGAAACTCCCTTTTCTTTTCGAATAGTGCCATGCAATCGTTAACGTCCACTTAACAGGCAGACAGGACTGTGCGTCATCTGAAGGACAGCACCTCCAAATATTGAGTAAAAAAGGGGGTTGACTGTCTTTTATTGAGTGAATACATGTTCCACATATTGTATATACCCAACGTGTCAGCAGTGCACATTTTCTGAGTGTACGAATAGTTTATATACATTAGAATATACAGCACAGAAATGGGGCTTTCGGCCCAACTGGTCTATGCCGGTGATATGATATATGATATGTCAAATGAGGGTGAAACCAGTTTTATTTTGATCAAAGATAAAACTGTGCTTGAGTTATGTTGGATAAAAAGGAATTAAAGTGATTGTCTGGGAGGCACTCTGATAAGTTGTAGGAAGAAAATCATAGGACTCCATTCTGACATCTGATAAAATGTATAAGCATCCCAATGAGTTACCTTGTTGGGTTAGACTGCCATAGCTGAAGCATTTAAAGTACATTTTCATATAGTTATATAATGACCTATTTTATATCAGCCATCTTAATACTTTGGAATTAGTTACAAATCTAAATTCATCAAGGTAGGGATTAATGAAAATGGTTGAAAGAATAATTTTGTTTGCAGGCTGTCTATGTGTTTTGTTTGCCTAATTTTGCTTAGTTTCTCTTTTGTTCCTGTTCTCCAAAATTGGTTCTAAATGCCTTTAATTTTATAACGGAAAAAGAAATTGGTTCAACAAAAAGTATTTTCTGTTCCTATAGTTGGGATCTAGAATACATTTTACCTAAATGGTGCGCTGATGATTTTATTGAACTCGAGACGAACAATAATGTAGAGCATTCATAGTGCAGCATTTGTTCATTTTATAAATAATGTTGTCTATGTAGAAACCATTCCTGCTTTTCCTTAACTTATACAGAAACTCCAGTTTTTCAGGTGCTATGGAGAATGTATTCTGTATAAATTAAGGAAAAGCAGGAATGGTTTCTACATAGACAACACTATTTATAAAATAAACAAATGCTGCACTATGAATGCTTGATTAATAGGGATAGGCTTCTGTTGATGTTCGAGAACATAAATGCATCTGGTATTGTTTTATGAGAGCCACTCACGTCTTCAGGCAGTAAGAATTAATACTGACAATCAATACTGCAACACCATTGTTGAGTGGAATGAAATGTCGCCCATCACTTAATGAGCTGTAAAACGGCCTTTAGTTGTAAAAGTTGTTCTTTAATTGAAGAGGTTTTTCACCATGAAGGCAAACCTATTTTGCTTGTTAACAGATGCACAGCACCTGGTATACCATTGATAGTAACCATATAATTATTCCATATTACACAAACACATGAAGTCCACAATACACTCAATGCTTCCTAATATGTACAGATGAAATCAAAGACATTATTGATTAGTTGCAGATCATTTTTGTGCCTTACGCAATATTGTGCAACAATGTGCAGTTTGACATAATAATGCTTGCATTTGATATAGCACCTTATCACTTCTTCGAGACGTCTCAAAGGGCTTCACAGAATATACTGTAAAGTGAATTGTCTGTATATTGTGTGGAAGAAACGCACCAGCTAATTGTGCACAGCAGTGTCCCACAAACAGTTGTGGATTGAGTGACCCAGTTGTTTTTTAAAATGTATTTATTTATATTGAAATGATTATTACCTCCAGAACAGCGATCCACCAATCAACTAACAACAACAACAACAAGATTGCATTTATAGAGCGCCTTTCACGTCGGGAGGACGTCCCAAGGTGCTGGACAGTTGGGTCGGGACCCGAGCAGGAGGGAAATGGTCAGGGTGAAGGGAGGGAAGGGAGGGAGCGAGGAGGGGTAGAGAGTCGAGAGGGGACCTGAAGGCACGGTTGAAGAGAAATGTCTTGAGACCGGCCTTGAAGGAGGAAAGGGAGGAGGCAAGGCAAAGGCACTGGGGGATGGAGTTCCAGAGCCTAGGGGCTGAGAGGCTGAAGGCCCGGCTACCGATTGTAGGGCGGTTAGGGCGGTGGATGTGGAGCAGACCGGAGACAGAGGAATGGAGGGTATGGGCAGGTAAGTAAGGGGATAGTAGGTCGGAGAGAGCAAGGCTGTGAATGGCCTTGTAGGTGAGGATGAGGATCTTGAATTCGATCCTCTGGGGGATGGGGAGCCAGTGGAGGCGAGCGAGGGTGGGAGTGATGTGGTCGCGAAGCCTGGTGCGGGACAGTACACGAGCTGCAAAGTTCTGAATGACCTGCAGCTTGTGGAGGGAGGTGCCGGGAAGGCCGGCGAGGAGAGAGTTCCCGTAGTCCAGCCTTGAGGTGATAAAAGTGTCGACCAGTGTTTCAGCAGCGTGAGGGGTGAGGCAGTGCCGTAGTCTGGCAATGTTCCTGGGTTCGTACTGCTAGGCAAACAGAGGCGTGTGGAATAAGGAAACTTGCACAACGTTTCACCCTGCCCGGGAATTGAACCCAGGTCCTCTCATTTCTGAGGCGAGTGCTCTAACCACTAAGCTATAGGACTCCAATATGTTGTTATTCAGAAGAAATTAACTCCTTTTCTATGTATGAAACTTGATAGAAGATGATTTTAAGTGTTGGTAAATTCTATACAGGGCAATAATGATTAAGTATTTCACAGTATTCCACACCAACATCTGTATTGTTATGCTGTTGCCATAACACTTTGGTAGAGGTATGATCATTCTCTATTGCAGGTCAGTGGAAAATTCCAGTGACAAATTGTTGTCTTGTGTTGACGAGCCTGTGTTATGTGTGTGTGTGTGTGTGTGTGCATGGGGAGGAGGGGTGGAGCACATCGATGCTTAGAAAATTAATTCAAATTAATTTGTAGCTTGGAATTAATTTGTACACAAATTCTTTATTGTGTTGACTTACGATATAACTCTTGTGTTTATTGTATTCCTTACATACTTTGACCTTTCTGTAAAACAAATGACTCTTCCATACCAATGTTTTGGAATCATGAGTAAAACAGCTCTATTAGTCTACTGGATGCACAAGATTTTAAAGTTATCGTTTCAATAAAGCAATGAAGCAGACCTCCATGTCTTGCGTCACCAACATATGGAGATGCGGTTGATATTCCTGGAATATGCAGTTTTACTATTTTTCTCTCAAAGTGGCATATGTAAAACTCATTGCTACATCTTTCACTGTACTTGATGCAAGATGACATCCAGACAATATCAGCCCATTCATTTAAGAATATATTGCACCATATCTTTTGACTGAAGCACTTATCAACTCAAATAAATCCTTGTTTTTTTCACAAAAAAAAACAAACTTCTCTGCTGTAGAGTCTGGCATAATCTAGTCGTATGTTCTTGATAACAACAAAATTACATTTGTATAGCGCCTTCTCTCGTCACAAGCATGCTGATTCCTCTTTTTAGCATGGGTAAAACTAAGAGGGGATTCACCATTACAATGCCTCATTTAGATTATAAATCATCAAATGCTGTGGATGCACAAACTTTAAAAGATACAACACGTTTTTGAAGGAATCCATTTCAAGTCCTTGGATTTTGTAAGATGGAATAAACATGAAAATAAATATGCACTTCCATCACTTTTTAGCTAATAAATGTGAATATAATTTCAGATATCCTGTAATTTGTTGGAACTTGTTTCAAGGTCTCTGGAAGGTTTAATCAGTTTTCCCTACAAAATAAATCATCTCAGGAAACCAGAGAGAATACTTTCTAACCAAGACCTTCATCAACTATAGTGCTGTAGTAAATAGGCAAGGTGTAAGTTTGCTTTTTATATTCTTTCTGTTTATGTAACTGCAGTCCAACTGTGGAATGAGGCGGTATAATATGGAATGATGCACTTTGTCTTACAGTACAATTTGGGTTATTATGGCTCTCTCAGTAATAGAGAAGCAACGACATACGATGTCACTTCATTATACACTGTTTTGTATATAGTTACGAAGTACAATGTACAACATATGTACTTATCCCAAGCCAAAATGGGGCAGACATCGAGACATAAAAACCTCATAATCACAGATTACAAAGTGAAGAACAAATGTGGTGAAAAAGTATTCAGAATTCTATAATATTTTGGGTGAGGATCTACTTGTTGGTGCTTGAGCCATTTTTAAATCTAAATTGTTAATCGATTTAAGTGTCAGCCTGGCTCAGTTTGCAAGCCAGCAAGTTGAAGTTGTGCTGCCAGTTCTATATCACTGTTGTCTTGATGAAAGCAGAATTGAAGTGTGTGCATAGCGATTTATTGCAAATATCCACTGTTTGTTAATTTTGGTAAAAAGCTGCCTTATAAAAACATTAGCACTATAGAAAAAGTTATTAGTCAATAACCCAAATTGTGGTGCAAGTGTAGATATTTGGCTTTGTTGTCAAAATAAACATTCCTTTCAAACTAATTTTTTATAAAAAAAATGTTTAAAGTCCCTGCCTGCTACATTTCTTGTGGTTTCAGTTATTTCAGAAAGAAGTTGAAGAATTATTTTGAAACATTGTAAAATCACACATATATATATAATTAATTTATCCCACATGGATGTCATGTTTAAAGGTTTTATTTTGTGAAATTGAAATACCCAGTTCTCTTTTGCTCAGGACACAAAACTCTCAGCAGCATAAAAAGAAACAACAGTGGATACAGAAAAGGAGATGGATGTTTGTCACTGAACCCTACTGAATCCAAACAACGAAAGGATTACCTAATAGTCTTGCAATGCATTTGAAGTTCAGTTTGCTGTTTGTTTGGGGAGGTGAAAGGAGTATGTGTTTTGAAATGTCTCAGCAGCAGCAGTTGTGTTCTTTCAACATGGAGACTTTTAAACTGTCAGAAAGTGACAATTGATGTATTATTGCACTGCCAAAATCCTGAGATCTTAGTGTAGCTGAAGACAAACAAGACGTCATACTGGTATTTGCCCAGGAAAACTGCTTAAGGTAAAAGCTTTTTTGAGGGATAAAGAAGGGGGAAAGAAGGAGGGAGTTAACACAAACCGACAGCTTTATAATTGAATATACAAGTAAAAATGTTATTTGGCTCATAGTTAACTTTATTTGAACCAAAGTACATGTTCTCAAAATTCAGATTCCTTGGCTTTCCACAGTATTTTGTTTCTTCCCTTTCAGGTCACTCTTAATCATTCATCCTCCAATTTGGAGGACAATGTGATCTGAGTCATGACCTTCGCTGTGACCTTCTCCATGACTCATTTATGTTGCCCCTTGAATCAAGCTCACCCAGCTGAGAAAAGGAAGTTGGAATAAGAGGACTCTCTCAGATTCAGAACTCAGCACATTTTCGTTGGCAGTATTAGTTGAGAAAGATGGGAATATACTTTTTTTCCCACTCTTAAAAGAAAACAAGCGAGACTACGTGATAATGCCTATTTCCCTGCTAGATGAACTCCGGTTCAATTAATTCTGCCAACCTCCAAAGATTCAACATTTCTAAAAATCTACATTGAAGCCACAATTGTAGTTTAATCTGCAATATATTTATTTATTCATTCATTCTTTGATATCGTGGAGAGATTAATGTCAAATCCCTGGCAAATTAACTGAACCCGGTGCATTTCGGAATTAAGTAAAAAAAATTATCAGACATCTCCGATATTAATTTTGATGTATTTGGATTCAATGTGGCAATCACAATATTGCAGGATATTTCTCTTCTCAGTTGGGAGAACTTTCAGTAGAGGGAGGGCAAGGCATTTTGCTGAGTGAAGGAGGATGTTTTGCAGGATGAATCCACCCCTGACACTCAAAATCAGTGCAGGCCAAACTATACCATCCCCCCCACCCCTTTCCCCCCACCCCCCGCCCCCAGAGCATTCACACTAATCTAGGTAATCTAGTCTAGGTGAAAGAGAAATGTTCAAACAAGAAAATTGTGGCCATCACTGCCTAACTGATTGTTCAGAACCAAATTGTCAGCGTTGCCAAATCGACTCATTCGCTCACCCTTTACGCAGAGGATCGGTATGTTGTGCAAGGGATTAGACAGGAAATTCTAATTGCAAAACTGGTTTAAAAAAAGGTTTGTGAGGAAATGCATCATTTAATCCTGAAGTATGCACTATAATAAATGGCTAATTTGTAATGAGACTATGAAACTCTTTATGTTCTTGAGGCATTGCGATCTGAATAGATAATTCAACAGCCAAAATGTGAGTTAAAAATACATTTTAACAGTCAGGATTAACGTTCTTGGTGTCGAAGAATTTTTTTCCCCCCCATACCAAGCTGAGCCTAAAGACCCTCCATTTTGATAGTGCTTATGGTTACCTTCCCTCTCCCTCTGGCTTGGGGTCAGACTCGGCCACTGTCAAGCACTCTGGGATGTTACCCCATGTGAAGTGTGCTATATAAATGCAAGTTGTTGTTGAGCTGTTAAAATGTACAGAACGACCAGTTTCAGTTAATGTTTACGGTGACGAAAAATAATGTGGGTTGAGAGAGAGAGTTTTCAACCGTCCGCACTTAGTTTTCACAGGTAGACGATCTGTAATTTACATACATCATTCGGAACATGTTTTGCATTAGTATCAAACTCTTTAAGGAGAAACAAGGCTACCTGAGGATGCCAATTTCTCTTGTAGATGAAGTTCAATTCAAGTTTAAGAGCTGTCTACCTGAACCTGAACATTTGTTATGACAGGAACCCTTGTATAATGCAGGATTTTTTTTTAACTGAGGAAATTCTTCCCAAAACACCCTGTACACTTTCTTTAAAATTGTCAGTTGCACATAGTAACTTTTACAAACGTGCTAACATTAAATCGTCAAAATCTGTTTTGCAGCAAAGCTGTCAGGTTGCTAAGGGTGGGCAGTGTAAGTCACTTTTAAGTTTACTTAAAATAACTCTTGTACACTTTTACGTTTGTTTGACATCTTTGTCTAGCAACAATAGGATACCTTTTTATGTGACAATTCACCAGAAATTTCCAGACTCTAGTCCATCTGGTGTTGTTATTCCTGCTTGATAAATTGTACTGATAATTTGCTTTCAACTGTGGAATTTCTGAATCATTTGCTTTTGAAATTGGATAGCCTGTTTATTCTCACAAGGATTGCTTTCTTTGACCCCTCCCTTTTATGGCATTGTGTATGAAACATTTTTAAGTTTTGCAAATCACTACAGACAAAAGGAAGAATGTTCACATATAAAAGTCAACTATTACTGCTTTCTAATTTAGTCACAGTGGAAATAAACTCTATTAAAAGCTAATGGAAAAGGATTCAGTGCACTATGTGCACTGGTGAATTTGTATTATATATATATAATATATAAAAAAGACTGTATTCATACAATTATCACAGAAAGTTTGACCAGGGTAAAATATTATACTCATTGGTTTCTTTGTTCATAAAACAGTGTGCGACGCAAGTTACAACAAAAATTAAATTCTTATTGTTGGTTAAACTATTTTAGGTGTTTCCTGAGCATTGTCACAGAACTAACTCTCCTTCCTGAACATGTTAACTCTTATCAGGCCTCTGAGTGGTGGAATGCAATGTGATGAACCAATTATTCTAACTACTACATATCCTTTAATAATGCAAAATTTCACGCACACAACTCCCTCCATCATGACATTATATCAATATTTTTATTGATATGGAGTTGTCATAAGCACTCAAAATAATCATAAGTTTACAAAATATTACAATTAATTCTAACACAGTTAATTTTGCTATCGGAAGTGTACCCGTGCCAATACAGTAAATAGTCCACCCCACTGCCGACAGTTATGCTGACTGCCATACATTTCTGAACGGCACACATTGAGCTGCCAGATCACTCCCTGCATGCCAGCGATGCAGCGTTTGCATTCCTGGCCTATACAAATCTTCCCCAGAGGTTGGGGAAGTTACACGGCCAGAAAAAAGGCCATGACTTGTTACTTGGAAATAACTGCACATGCCATGAGTTTACACAAGTTTCCATGTCACTACCAGTGCTTTGGATTCCGCCCGCAATGTAAATCGGGACAAAATGTTAGCAACAGCAGCCCTTCGGTTGCCCTGAACCATTTCTGAAGTGCTCTACAGTAAAACAGTAGCTTAATTAACACTAGTAGCTGCAGTTAACAATCTAGTGATCTTGTCCTTTTAAGCGATATATTACTTTGACTCCCCTGCACTCTTTGGCTCATTAACTCCTTTAAGCTGGTTCCTTCAATTATGTCATTAGCAATCACGGCACAATTAGTTTTAAAAGTATAAAGACTGTGGAAGGTGTGAAATGTAAAGGGAAATTAGCTCTGGCCAACCCTATTTGCTGTCTTATAAAGAATCCACAACATATTACTGCTCCTAATTTTGGTGGCTGTTGTTAATGAGAATTGACACAGTACCTGATCACTCTCAATGTTCACGTGAGATACTGTGAATAGAGCAATGTGTCTGGTACCCAGTACTGCAAAAGATTTATGTCAGGTCTAAATCTCCTGCAGTAGTACTTAATATTCCAGCACTGTTGACTCTTTGCTTATACTGCAACTTTATGCAGAATCAAAGAGCAAACTATTTAGTGATGCCACCAATGAGAGTGATGACAATCAGTATAATTTGTCATGCAAAATTAATATCTTAGAATAACGTGATAAGCATAGGCAGAATAACTAAGAACACAGTCTTTGACATATTATTGTCTTACAGAATGTCGAGTATTAGAAGACAAATTTCACACTCTTATTAAGAGACAAAAATGCAGTATGAATTGCCAAGAAAATCTAATTTTATAGGGCGTAACTGCTTATTTGCTCACTGAAAATGCAGTTTGAATCTTCAGAACAATGGTGAGCTTGTTTTGAAGACCCACTTGTCATAAGTTTTCTTTTGCCATTTGCCAAAGCAGGAAGTTGGATAAATGCAAAACGCTAGAAGCAATGCAAGTTCTTTCATAAAATTGTGCATGTCTGACGATTTTTAGCATAACATATGGCAAGACAACATAGACATAACAGAAGACATTATTCCAAAGCAGAAATGCTGAAGGTGAAATATGAGCAATTATCTTTTGATTGACACATCCTATTCTACAAAAGGAAGGAAAAAATACAACTTTGTTGGACTCGGGTGATATAATATTTGCCAAGAATATTAGCTGAAAGCAATTTCAGTTAACACTGCATATATAGAATGTGTTGCATTCAATGCAAACATTTCTACAACTTCCTTTCAACAATTTATTCCATAATGATCTCAAAGACGTGTATTACTGCTAAATAATTTATGGCCAATTTCAAGCACTTTGTGCAAGAAATGTCTGTAATATTCCTGATCCCCTTTTCTGCACATGGTCTTTAGTGGAGCCTGGATCATGAGATCTGATGTGTGTTTCGAATGGGAGGGAATACAGTTAGTAACAACAACAACTTTGCATTTATATAGTACCCTTCATATGGTGTAGGGTCTCGTAGCATCAAGGAATTAACGTAAAGAGATTGCATTGACAAATAATTACAACTGATAGAAATTCTCTGCACAGAAGGCGATCATATATACATGTCACTGCTGGCTGTTTTCTGAATTCCCCCTTTTCCAAGAATAATAATCTTTGGATCTGATATAGCTCCTTATCACGTTGAACTTTCTCAAAGCACTTCTGAGGTTTTCTGCAAAGTGTAGCGAATATTTGTGGGAGAATTCAGCAGCCAATTTGCATATATCAATGTCCTACAAACCACCGTAAAGTGAATTACTAGAATGTACAGAGGGATTTTTTGGCCAGGACACTAGGAGAAACTCCGTTGACTTTTTGAATAGTGCCATGGGATCACTAACGTTCAGCTGAATAAGCTGGCTGGACCTTGGTTTAACATCTTATCAACAGGACAGCACCTCTGATAATGCAGAGCACCCCCCAGCACTGCATTAGAGCGTTAGCCTAAACTGTGAGTTTTTTTTGTATTAATTGTAGTTTCCAGCTCTTTCCTCATTTCCCTTAAGGTTTTTACTGCTCAGGTACTTCTGAAGTTCCCTTTTGAACAATTTTATTGATCCAGCTTCAATAGCCACTTATGGTAATGAATTCCAACCCTAGGTGTGCTTGCAGAAGAATATTGGTTCAAAATATGGAATTTCATTCGATTACTACAGAAAGAAAGTCTGCCCTCTAAGTTTACCACTATGTCAACTAAATGTATTATTTTAATGACTAGTTGTTGAATATCCCTTCCTTGCAAAATGTGGACATTTCAACATTAAAATGCTAAAACTAATTGACAGTGTATTACTCCCTAGATGATGCCTTCACGTATATTGGTACAGTGTGTAATATTGTAATCTTCAGACTTGATCTGAAGAAGTCCACTGTGAATTACTTCATGCAGCACTGGAAAAGCCAAGGTGTCACAATAATTGTGTGTGGGCCTTAGCAATTTGTAACAAGTGATGAGGTATAACACTCCCTAAATGAGATGGAAAATGAAAGGAGATGTGGCATTTACAAATGACTATTTGGCAATATTGGACAGAAATGGATCACAGGATCCTGACAGAATATTTGCCCAAATTCTTCCTTTTAATGAAATTGTCAAATTATACAGGAACTGAACAATTTCATTATCATAATTATCAGCATTTTCAACAGGGCATATAGCATTTACTTCATAAATTCCAGAAATGTAAGTTAATCAAAAACTTAGAGTAGATGGATATGACCTAACACAGCAGCTGATATCATGGAGGAAATATTTAACAATTGTTTCTACACCATCTCTGAAAGATAACATTGCGAACTATCATACACTTGGAATATGAAGATAAAAACAAAAATCTGACATTACATATAAAAAAGTTGCTGTGAGTATTTTAAGTATTGTTCAGAGCTGGACTAAAATTAGACTTAAAGTAAACTTGAGGATGAATGTAATTAAACTAAAGTGTATACAATGGAAAATACAGCTGATTATTGTGTAACAGCTTGTAACACCTGTCTCTTAAAATGACTAAACAGGCTGTTGATATACAATAACTTTTTAAACATGCCAAATGAAAACCCGGGTCAATCTTGGCATAAATCACAATCAACAGTTGCTAATAAAGTAAACCATTGAAATCACGCTGTTAGAATTTGTCACACAATAAGTAAAAGAGTTTGACATTGTGTGAACATTTATAATAATAATAATCCTTGCATTTGATATAGCACCTGATCATATCATCAAAACATCTATAAGAACTACACAGGATTTACTGTAAAGTATAGTAACTCTGTATTTTGCACGCAAGAGTGGCAGGCAATTGTACGCAGCAATCTCCCACAGACAGTGAGTGACAAATTTAATCTGGGGGATTTTCTTCCTCTGTTTCATTCATTTTGTTTGTTTCTCTATTACAGTCTTGGATTCTCTACCTGATTTTCCTAAGTTCATGACCAAATAATAAGGTGTACACCTGTTCCTGACACCATTGCTTGGTTTCAAATGCTTACACCGTCAATTTGCTACAATCCATTGAAGAAACTGGAGAAACCTAGATTTGGGCATAATCAAGAAGTCTGCAAAATCTTTTCCACTAAATATAACTTCAGCATAAGTGTAAATTACCAAACATTTTTAGAAATTTTAATCCAATTTTAAACCCTGCCCAGCAGAAGTTACTAAACCCATTGACTGCTTGATTAACAAAGGCCCACAAGAATAATCCTTGCATTTGTTGTCAAATCACCTTATTACATCGTCAAATAGCCTCAAGGCACTTCACAGGATTTTACTGTAAAGTGCAGTCTCTATGTGTTTGTAGGCAAGCGAATGCGACAGCTAGTTTGTCATAGCAATGTCCCATTGTAAACCAAGAAGTGAATGACCAATTTTATCTGACCTCAGGGTGTGAATTGTGCAGCTAACAGGCACATATGGCTCTAAAACCGTTTCAAATAAATGTATTGTACTGAAACTGAGTAAGAGAAAAGTTTAGGAATTGTGGAGAAAAAGTTTAAAAAGTATATTTTCCCATGGATGTACTTATTATGAAATGAAGATGATAATCATTGTATTTTAAATATGTATGTGGTATAGGGTACTGCAGCTCCAGAATTTATTGTCCATTAGTTTAGTCTTAAACATCTTTTTGTTTTAAATATTCAAGACAAATGGTTTAATTTAACAAGTTTTTATTGTAAGTGAACTCCTCCAACATGGCATTATTCAGGACTTCAAGATTCCAAACATGGGTGTTTCACTTTCTGGATACTATTATTATTAAGTATGCTAGAAGAAAGATTTAAGGAATTAATTTGCAGCCTCTACTGATGGTCATGATATTTTAAACTATTCTCAAATGTTATGTTATTCTAACCAGTCACCCTAGCAATCAGAATTTCTGTTCCACAGCTCCCATATTTCCATTGCAATGGACTGCAGACTGCAATATTTTCTTGGCATTTTCCCTCACATTTACAAGATATGTGATCTTCATTGCCTGACAACAGTCTAATATTTATATACCTAAACTAGAGAAGAACATAAGACAGCATGGAATGAAAAACAGGTCATTTGGTCCATCAAACTTGATCCTTCCCTGATCACACAAAACCTACCCAACTATGGATTTCACCCCAATTACTGTATCCCCTGGGGAAAAAAGTTCTGCAAACATGATCATTGATCCACAAAAGTAATGAAGCAAACCGTTCAGAATATTCATCTTCCATGCTTCTGCAGCATTCAGCAGTAATGAACAGCTCCTGCATTTATGCAGGTACATGTGTCGGAGGCCTGTAAAATTCAGATCTGAGCTTGATTCTCAGACTGCACTAACATTTCCACTTAGGTAGCAATATTCCTCAACCAGCATTTTCTCTGAGTGAGTTTGCCAGTCTCAAAACCCTAACCCTAATCCTAACTCTAACTGAAAGATTTGAGGAAAATCATGGATATAGCTGTGGCTGGGACTGTCCCACATATTTAACCAAGGAAGACTTGCTTCCTCCCTCACCTCATTCAAGTTGAGTCTCAAGACCTACCTCTTTGACCGCGTTTTCAATGATCATTCCCCTCCAGGGGTCCACTGGGTATGTGGGAAATCAGGACATTTTTCCCGAGTGTCCCCATGAATGGTTTCCGAGCACCCTCTGAATGGCTCCCAATGCTTACCACTCCGTGAGGCCAAACTCAGAAGTTTCCTTTAATCCCGACAAAGTTTTTAAATGTGCGGATGTTTTATGCTGTTCAGTGACCCCACGAATAGGCCATCACATTTTACCTGACGGTCCCGAGCCTTATCAGGGAGCCAGTCTGCCACTGTTACCCTCCCCACCCCCTTCAGCTGCTAACCCCAGCTCGGGTGCCTAGCCAGTAGTTATTTACTTTTAAGTGTTTTGGAATGTCCTCCTGAAGTGAAAGGCGGTATATGAATGTAGATTTGTCGTGTATTCTGATGATTATTGTTGATTGAATGCATGTGTGAAGCTGCAGAGCAAAGCTTGAGGGGAGGGAGAGAATTAAAAATAGATTTGTGCACTGAGGAGAGGCTTGTTACTTAATCTGAAACCACTCATTTCTTCCTACAAAAAATACCCTTTAAATGTTTGGATTATCAGATTGACAGTCTCTGCACTCACAGGATCACAAGATTGGTTTCAATGAATAAGGTCCTTCTGCCCATTTGATCCCATCCTTCCAGAACGCCCATTCTCGCACCTTCCCATCACAGCATCACGCTGTTTTTGTTAATGAAATTTGTCGCTATTGTAATTTTAACTGCTCAAAATCTTGTGTGTGCGTTTATGTGCTGTTTAATTCACACTTTACGAAAGTGACCTATTATAAAAGGAATAATCAATTTTACCCTCCCCGACCTTGTTATTAGCTTTTATCCTTTTGTCTGCAATATTACCCAATAAACTGCAGTGCAGCACAGTTGCTTGTGCAACTTTTTGCCACTCTTAAGGCTTTGATTTTTATTAGGTTGGCTAATTCAAATGAATTTTGTACAATAAAGGGAATTTTTCGAAGAAGCACAGCTGAACCTAATTTAACCTAAGATGTCTCCAGCATTCACTTGTTAATCATTTGAAGTGGCTTGGCAGCTTGAACTGACCAACTTCAGTCATTTTTAGCCTTTTATTTTCTCTCACACTAACTTGAGTTTCCTGCTGCTCATGATATTTCAATGTTTTAGCATCCTTTAATGAGCAGGTATGATTAGGCTATAAAGGTCTCCTCTGGTGCATCTCCTGTATTATCTCGAGGCAAATTGAGGTCTTTTTGTTATTTATCCTCCTATTCCTTTTTATATTCTTGTCTTTTCATCAGCCCATCTATGATGCATCACTAGCAACAGTTTGAGACGTAAGCGTTTCATCATCCAGCTCTTACGCCCCATCAGTCTCAGAACATGCGGTAATTGGCAATGATTTTTAAGGTGTAAGATGCATAAATACTGCACATGCTTTCATTACACTGAATGCCAGAGGTAATAATGCAAAATGTGTTTGCCAAATAAAATAAGAAATCTAAGTAACTTTGTCGAGAGTCTGCTGTGTTCCTGATGAATTTAATAAGAACCATCTGTAAAGTCAATTAATTGCTGTTGCATTGTGTTGAAACATTAGATTGGAAGGAGGGTGGGATGGTTGAATTCTGAATGCGCGCCAACAGCATATAATGTGATTAGTGCATGCGGAGAATGATTGTGAAGTGATTGAACAAAGGATTGCAATTTATAATTTTACTTTATTTTTAATTCATAAGTTATTTCTGGCCGTTAGTTAGGTACAGGCAGAGGTTTGAAACCGATCCACAGCAATTAGCGTTTATGCTGCAGTAGAGCGAATGTTGTTTTGTCTAAAATCACCGTTAGAAGGTAATTTTACCAGTCAACGTGAAGTGCAGTTTGTGTTGTACCTGGAGGAATGGAAATAGTCACGACCAACTGTAAACTCAGGTCTGTCTGGATGGTCATGTATTCATTTTTATTGTAAGCAGACAAATTATAGGCTTGCTGAAAGTCATGAATCCCTGTTATTTATCTACTTTCTGATCTTTGACTGCCCATTTTTACTTGGTGGGATAATTTATGTTTTAATGGAGAAAATCCAGCATCCATTGTTATTACAACCTTGTTATTTTGAAACCGTGCACTCGATGCAGTATTATCAGATTGCATAGATGTACCTATTTAGGAAGATTTTTTTCCATTGGCTCTTAAGCTGTAATGTTCACCATTGCAACATTAGGCCAAAATGTTCATCAATGGCATAGATTGGTTTCAGATAACTTTTGTTTGTTTGCTCTTGGTGAAGTTGCCGTTGAATTTTGGTGATACATTGCAAAATGTTTGGTTTAGTAGCTTGCTCATGTAATTTAATAATTTTGTCAGATTGCTATCGGGTGTTAGTGTTTTAATGTCATAGGCATAGGGTATAAAAGTCACCAAGGAGTGTTACAATAGAGCAAACAACCTCCCAGCTGGAGGATACTGAGCTTGAATTGCATTCTTGACTGGCGTTAAAATGGAGCAACTCTTACCAAGGATGAATGTTATCAGTTTAGTTGTACTGCCAGATACACCTCTTTGAGCCAGGGAGCTTTATCACCGGGGGAAATGAGAACCGTCAAGGATTAGTCCACAGTTTATCTGCACCTTCTCTTGGCCAACAGTGGAATAATAGTGACAACCGTATGAGGATCTGGCTCAGATGCTGCAGATTTCCTTAATGAATGATGAAATAAATTTGAGGGTGGCAGTAGAAGAGCACCAATATAAGCTAAAAGACAATGTTTGGCAGGTTTAAATACATGAATGTATTTCACAAAGTATTTTTTAGAAAGAAAAAACCACCTCTGCTGCTTTCAAAATAGTAATTGACAGAATAACAGGATTTATGGTTTATGGAAATCAATGGTCCTCACTTTCAAAGCTTTCCATGGCCTTGCTTCCCCCTACCTCTGCAACCTCTTAACTCTCTACCAAACTACCCACTCCCTCCACTCAGCGTGCTCCAGCTTGCATTAAGTCCCCCCGCCTCGCCAGCCCCACCATTTGCGGGCGGGCCTTCAGCCATTCTACCCCCACCCTCTGGAACTCCATCCCGCAGTCCCTCTGCCTTGCCCCCTCCCTTGCCTCCTTTAAGACCCGGCTCAAGACTCTCCATGCCTTTGGTTACCCTCCTTCACACATTGACTCCCACCCTCCCCGACCCCCAGCTGGGGTCCGAAACACTGATTGTCCAGCGCCTTGGGATGTTCTTCTGACGTGAAAGGCACTATACAAATGTTATTTTGTTGTTGCTGAAAACTTTTCAGAACCAAATAAATTTTTTCTTTCCTGTAAAGGGTCATCCAAACTTATTCACCATGGACAATATTGATACAATAATAGTTAATTCCGTGTTTGTGGACTGATTGCAGTATTTTTTAAGAACTATGCTAAAGTTCTAATTTTATAATGGCTTTGACAGTTGTATTCACCTTTGGTCAGGAATTGTCATGCAGTTTTGACTTAAAATGGTGGAAAGACGTTTACTTAAAAAAAAAGCATTGGCATTACCAAAAGAATTAAACACCGATATTACATTTTCTCTCACTTGTGCAGACACTTGTAATTTTGTGCATTTTACTCTATCAACTTAACTAAGACAAATGTGTTTTAATAAGACTGTTTTGCCCCCTATATACTCTTACATTATTTGTTATTTGATATAATTTGCGGGATCTAATTCTATAAATTAAACATTAACACCGTAGAACATTTTGACCCTAAACCAAAATTTATGAGCAAACAGAAATATTTTGCTAATTCATTCATCCTTAGTCTGCCACTATCATATTGAACAGTTTGCTGGAAAATGTGGTGGTGATCAATACAGTTTCTGCTCAATTCTATAAATTATTCTATATCTACATGCTAAATGCAGCTTTTATCTTGGTCCCAGAGCAACGACAACACTGAAAAGTTGCTGAATCAATTATACATTATCACAAATTCCTCTGTGAAATCATTTTATTTGAATTTTTAAAAATCTTTTAGCAAGTTTGTCTTTTTCATGAGAATCCACCAACTGGAAGCAACAGTGGAACAGATTATTGATAGGCAACGAGCTATGTACGATGTGCGTCAAAGTATCTTGAACGTACACGCCAAAAAGTTAATGTTCAAGCTTGGTGTGAAGTCAAAGTTGTAAAGCAGAATGCTGAATCGTTAGTATTGAATATTATTAATAATCCTTACATTCGGAAGGTGTAAGCTCCACATGATTCAGAGGCTTTACTCTAACATTTAGTGTGCATTTTGTAGGCAAATGAGGCAGCCAATTTGTGCAATCTTCCACAAATAGCCATGAAGTGAATGACCAATTTTATCTACGGTATTGTTGGCAACTGCATTGGGAGAAACTCCCTTCTCTATTTGAGTTGTGCCTTGATATTTTTAACATCTACCTGAATAGGCAGATGGGACTTCAGTTTCACTTCTCATTTAAAGGATGGCACTTCTTCCAGCACTTGTATTGGATTGTCAGCCCAGACTAATGATACTCAAACAATTATTTTTGGTGGCCTCAGTGTGTGGCCACCAACACATACTGCTAGCTGCAGTGGTAGCTTTTCCTAAAAATACGTAATCATGTGAAGAATTAAGGAAATATAGACACACGCACATCTCAAATAGTTTTCATTTTAATATAATTTATTACAATTTTGGTACATTTGATGAACCACATTTGAGAATTTCTTTTCTACACAAAATTTTGCACAGAAAGGACAGGAACAGCACGATAAATGAAAACCATTTGAGATGTGCATAAAATTATTATTATTTGGGACCAGATTTGTCAGTGCAGACACTTGTAATCTTAGCAGTTAAAAGCGATTGAACAAACAAACTTGCGACTGCATGATAAGCACTGTATTGGCACTGAAGCTGTCCTATAGCAGCTGCATACTTCATGCAATGTATGTACGTGTGTGGGGGTGTAGGGGCTGCTGTAGCTGCATAAAATCACGGTGCCTGCATTTGAGAAACACTGTCTTAGACTATACTAGCTGTACCCATTGCAGCTACGCTTGCAACCAGTTTAATTTAATCGGCCTTCTCTCTTTCGTCTGGCGTTTTTATTTGTCCTTGAAAGGCTTGATCTTCGCTTCTTAGGCATCTTTATCCCGTAAGATTAAGAAAATCTGCTATTGAACGCGTTAGCATCCCATGTTTGCATATTTGCATACATATCCTTTTGAGAAGACTCAGTGGGAGGACTCCTGTTGGGAGGACTCAGTGGGAGGACCCATGTGGGAGAACTCCTGGTTGGAAGGACTCCTGACTCACAGACATTTTTTCTATGTAGATGTATCTCTCTAGAAGAGTGTGTGACCTCTGTCGCTACTTTGTTGCAGAATACCATACATACCTTTTTTGGGGCTTAATTAAAGCATTTTTTAACGTATTTTTTGATATAGCTCATCAAAGATAGGAGATTCCCAACAAAAATATGCCCATGAGGCCCGCCCCCCACCCCCATGCAAGACCTTTCTGATGAGGTATAAATCGGGTCTCTACGTCAATTGGTTATTGTGTTCTCGGCGGACAGACGCACGCAGACATTTTGTGTAGTTTAGTGTAAGTAAGACGTTCAAAATCTCAAAGTAGAGCTTGAACCCACAACCTTCTGACTCAGAGGAGAAAGTGCTCCCAACTGTTACATACATTACATTAATGTCCAGAATATCGTGTGGCTGCAGAGTCAATATTTGAAGTCTATTGCTTTACTTAAGCTTTTATTAGCTTGAATCGCTTATAGGCCAAGGTTTTTAAATTGAAATAATTTTTCGTAAGGTTGAACCTTTGGTAAGGTTTTTGCTGGTGAACGTGCAGGGAAGAATACCAAAGTCAGGAGCTTGCGAGTGAGGACATTCGGTGTTGCCTTTTTTCGGAATAGTAATGCAATGTTGACCACATTAAATTTGCAATTGAAGGTTTCACATGGAGAAATTGGACTTTACAACTGTGTAATAATTTAAAGTGGTGTCAGTTATGATGTGATAGCCAGTATCTTTTTAATATGTAAGAGTTTGCAAGCTGTTGTGTCTTATATATAAAGTAATAGCAGGGAATGAATAGCGAGACTGTAATTTAATCACGGGGTTCAAATGATAACACACTGTGAGAGAACAGCTTGAGCAATTTATGAACATTACCTGAACCCCAAGATTAAATTACAGCCTTGTGCTCACTTACAACCCTCTGTTTTTTTTTATCATTTAGCTTATATTAAGTCCAATTTTTTAAAAAGAATACAAATGATTTATTGTTATGGCTGGACTTAAGGAGGTTGAGTGCTTGAGAAGCTATTGTAATTACATTAGAACAGATATTCGCATTGCAGGATTCACAAGAGGTTACAATCAGGAAATTATTTTCAGTCGTACTCTAATTCAAAACTACAAGGGGATTAATAGCCCAGTATGCATTATACCATTAATAACAATATTCTTGGGAGTCATGTCCCATAGAAATATTTTTAAAAAATCTAAAATGTAAGTTGGTGAAGTTTAACAACCAGTTTTAACCATCTTTTCCGTGTTGCTTGCTAAATTGCCAATTTTTAAAATATTTTTAAAATATTTTTTTCACCCGCAAAATACACAGTCAATCCACTTTATGTATGTCCTGCAAAGCAATTTGGGACATCTTAAAGACGCGATAAGGTGCAATATCAAATGCAAGGATAATAATAATTATTATTAATATTAATACCAATAATAGCAAGAAGAAATCCACTCACAAAATAGTCACTCCACTCTGTGGTATATCCTGTAAAGCACCAAAGACATCCTTCTCAGGTGAAAAGTGTTATGTCATATGTAAGGATTATTATTATTGTTATTTATTATTATGTCACAACTGAATTATGAGATACACTGAAACATCATTTGCACAATGTAGATTTGATGTTCAGCATGTATGCGAATCTACTACCTTGATCAGGGAGAAATATATCTTCAGAAGGAGGGAGATGACGTTTCTGAAGTTGAGATTTGCATAAAGTTGTGCAGCTCAGTTCATAAAATGGCTTTCACTATGCATGAAATGATTTGCACAATACCTTAAATGCATTATATTAAATTAAAATATAGAATATAGAAGAATTAGAGGTGATCTTATAGAAACCTATAAGATTCTTAAGGGTCTTGACAGGATAGATAGTGTGAGACTGATTTCCCTGGTTGGAGAATCTAAAACTAGGGGTCATAATAAAATAATAATCCTTGCATTTGATATAGCGCTTTTCACGTCGGGAGGACGTCCCAAAGCGCTCCACAAAACACACTGTAAAGTGAATTGACTGTATGTTTGTGGGCAATAGTCTCAGGATTAAAGGTCAGCCCTTTAGAACTGAGTTGAGAAAACATTTCTTCACTCAAAGGGTAGTGAAGTTATGGAATACTCTACCCCAGAAGCCTGTGGATGCTCAGTCATTGAACATATTCAAGACTGAGATCGATAGATTTTTAAAAACTAAAAGGATTAAGGGATACAGGGATAGGGCAGGTAAATGGAATTAGCTTAGAAGATCAGCCATGATCTTATTAAACGGCAGGCCAGGCTCGGGAGAGCCGAATGGCCTACTCCTGCTCCTATTTCTTATATGTTTTTATATAATTGGGAATTCTTACTTATTTCTAATGTTCCTGCCAGCATATCTATACTGTCGCCATACTATACAATTAGCCTGAGATTGTCATCAACAACCAAAATAATAGCAACTTATTTTGCACCTTTCAGGTGAGGTAGATTCTCGGAGCACTTTACAGTGTCAGAGTTTGACGCCAAGCTCAGGAGAGGGGGAGGTCACCGTAAGCAAAGTCAAAGAGAAAGGTCTTCAGGTGTGTTCTGAAGATGGGGAAGGAGGTTGCAAAGCGATTGAAGCAGGGGGTTCCAGAGTTTCGGGGGCGGGGAGGAGGGTCGAGTGGCTGAAAGCACAGCCGCCAATGGTGGAGGGATGAGGGATGTGTAGGAGGCTGGAGCTAACTGAGTGAAGGCAAATTCTGTTTCTGGTAAATTCTGATAAACATAGTTTGGGATAAATTTGTTCTGTTTTAAATAGCATTATTAATTTATAAGTTAGATAGAGTAATTCACAACATTGGAGAGAAAGTCTTGGATTCCCTATACAAAATATGATGGTTAATGCATGTGGCATTGTAGATTTGATGTTCAGTGTATCTGTTACAAGCACTCACTGAAACCTTGGTTCAACCCTTACATAAATAAGTCTGTGTGACTGGCAAATGGGAGACCCCAGCCTTTTTCAACATCAGTAAGGATATTTTGGTCGTACAACAGTTAGTGGACTGAGTTACCACAACCAAAAGCCATCAGGTTCATGTAGCAATTTGTATGACAGGTTTGCCCACCTTAGATTGAAGGATTGGCGCAGGATCTGTTAGGAAACTTCTCAGTTTGTTTCAATATTGGGCAAACAGAAAGCCAAACTGAATTCATTTTTGTGCCCATGAATACCGAGGTATGAGGTCAATAAGTTAGCCTTCATTAGATTTTAATCTACCTTATAAATGGCTTGTACTCAACAAGCGGCAAATATATTAATATTTTGTTAAAATAGAAATCAACTGAGTGGAAACTTTTGATTTTAGGTGCATTCATCCAAATACCAAACACAAGTTTAAAAGGACCCTTTAAAACAGGATAAATACAATGCAATTAATAATTTGTAGTAGCCAAGGAACATGCAGCAATTTGGATGGATGCAATCCCAATCCAGGGCCACACACTTTATTCACAAATTCTGTTTTCTACCCATTTCTGATTTTAAGACCTATTGCTCCCCTTTCTGATTTATTGCAGCTCCAGCATTTATTGTGTAAGATGGGAGCAATTTTTTAAAGTATCTCTTGCAAGCTGAAATTGTCTCTGCTGTCCATTATTGCAACCGATGAAAAGCTAAGCAATAGAAGAGTGACAGGGCACATCACAGATGTGCTCAGATCAGTCCCCAACATGATTTTCACGTCTGAAGCAAAATGAGGGACAGTGAACAGAAGTACTGATCGACAGCCCCAAAATTGTGATTGTGTTCAGACAAGTAAATCGATCCGAGGTGTATCAGGATTTGCCCCTACAACTATTAAATATCTCTACCAGTTTCAGTTCTCCTCAATTTTTCCTGTAGGAGACCAATGCCTTTATGGTTTGCTATTGTTAAAGATCCAATGGCATTATTATTAATGCGTTGTCGTTGTGTTGTGCATTAGCTTGCGTTTTGGGGCAAAATCACAAATAATGTACTGCCCATGATGGAAGGCTGCTCTAAAATCATTGTAACTTTTACATCTGAAACATCAAGCGCAATTCATGCCTCTGTGAGCTTTCTAGTCTTTTTTTTAAAAACAGGGTAGTTTTAACAGGGTGTGCTTGTTTAGCTACAAAGGCTTAGTTTACAAAGGGCCCCTTTCAGTAAACTCCGCAAATCCAGCAACACATCACTCTGATGCACTAATGCACTTCAACATGGAATGTTGGGGCATGGATCTGTGCCAGCAATTCCCCAAATTGTAAGCTGCTATTCTCGGTTGCACCTTTTGAGGATATGAACTGACCAGAGGGGAATGAGAAAACCTGGAAGGTGTGGCTCTCTTTTGCACCCTCTAGAGGGCAGGTAAAATTAGCATGCGAGTCAGCTGCCAGTCTGAATTCTTTTTCATTTGAGGTGTGCTGTGTGACACAGGATAACTTTTAGAGGTGGAAGAAGTAATTTTCCAATTTTTGTAATGAACAAAAAGTTCAATTTGGAAGAACGTTGCAACATATTTGGCTATGTTTATATCCATTAACAAATTAGATACGAAAGGTTCTGCCAGAGGATTGTAAGGATGCTGTGTGTCAGGAAAATAAAATGTGCTTAAACTGATGCAAGCTCATGGAAAAAAATCACATAATATGTTGTAAATGTGTACACTCCTGGTCTGTGCTCTAAAATGGGATACTGATGCAATGTATTTATAACAACTCATGGCGCTAAGCGCAAGATGGCTATCATACTGCAGGTATGCTGTGGACCAGTGCTATATTAGAAACACGGCTTCCTATAGTAAAAAAAAGTCAATTGTACATGTGTGCTATGTGCAGGAAGCATGTGCACTATGTGGAAGGAGGATTGCAGAAGCCCACTTTGTGAAGCCAGTAATGTCAGCAGCCCTACATGCACATATCACATGAGTTCAGCAACATTTCCTGTGTGTAGTGTGCACATGCTCAATGTGCAGGAAGTGAAGTCAGCAGTGAGCATTGAATCTGAGCTTATGGACCCAAACTCCCATTTTATAACAGGTTTGCATTGTTTTTCAATATTTAACAAGGCTCCTAGAAACTACTCCAATGTTTACCTTTGGTGGAAGAATATGTGGTGTTAGTCTCAGTGGCCACAAGTACTTGGCCTTCAAAATATGAGAATGTAAATTTATCAAATTGTTAAACCAATATTTGGATAAGTATATGAAATGTAGATCTATATCTTTTAAGTAAAGGCAATACAATCTATGTGCTCATTTCATCAGTGATATGTTGTGAAATCCAGTTAGTTAATTTCATGACTTTTTGTTATTTTGCTGTTAAGATGATTTTTGAATTTGGAATTTGTACTTCAGATATTTCAGAGAAGATAGACCCCTGAATACAGACATGTTACTGACTGTAAGAGGAAGAAAATGGCTTCAGGTTAAGGGTCCGTCTGTTCTGTGCTTCAGAAACACCCTGACCAATTCTTGATGAAAAGGAATTTGAAAACCTTATTGTTATCAAATGAAACAAGAGGTAGAACTAGAATTATTTTTGTAGAAAATATACCTGCAAAACATCCGAGACATGAGCGTAATTCAGCAATTGCTGCTGACATGGACATTTATAATAAGATTAACCTCAACTTTGAGACCATCTGCCTGTTAATCGATACAGTATGGTCACATGCATGGCCAGTTGTGCATACAGCAAGGCAGTTTCCTAAATAATAATCTTTGCATTTGATATAGCACCTTATCACGCCTTTGAGACGTCTCAAAGCGCATCATGCGGCATACTAACTCACCACAGCATGTTCAGTTTGAAGTGGAATAGTTGCATGTAACACTGGCAAATTCTGGGCCATTTCCCACTCGGTTTGGATATTTCAGATGTTTAACGTTGTGACATTAAATATGTTTCTGGTGCACAATTTGTTTCATTATCCCAATGTATTTGCACAGAACAAGTTGGGAATTATAATAATACTAATAATAATAGGAATTAGATAGTCACACGGTGTCATCACTACTTCACTAAATCACTAGCATTCTCATGCTGTCGGTATGAAGTTTGTTGAATGTCACTGCAATAATAGAATATTGTTTATCATGCTTGGCATGCCATACGCCACCTCCTTTTAATGCTGCTGTTGCATCTTAAGCATGTATGAATTTAATACATGCACTCAATGCGACTGCACAAATGTTTCCACTCTCATGTTGTGACAAAAGTTTGTTTTTCTTTTTGTTTTCCTAAAAAAAAAGCATTTTCAAACATGCCAGGAATCTAACTTCAGACCTAACACCAGATGCTTCCAGAAAAAAGAATTACATCAATGTTACAGCACAGAAACTGTTCATTTGGTTCAAATATTCCATGCCGGTGCTGATACTCCACACATGTGTCCAGCCCATCGATTCCCCTCTTTACTAACCCTCTATCTTATACTTATTTGAGTATTATTGGTTTTATTCACTATTATTAATAATAATGTTTGCATTTGATCCATCACCTCATCACATCGAGATATCTTAAGTGCTTAACACAATGAGTCACTTTGAAATGTAGTAACTGCTATTATGCAGGCAAACTTGACACCTAATGTGTACCAGCAACACCCGTCAAACAGCAAAGAGATAAAGAGATAAGAAAGCAATGTATGTACTTTTTGTGTGAGTGAGGAAAAGTGGGTAGGACACCAGGAGATCTGTTAACATCAATCTGTGGCACCAAAAATAAATGGATTGGATTTAGGTTTATGTCCTACCTGAGGAATGTCACCTCCAACAATGCAGGACTGTAAGGAGGTGTCAGCCTCAGTTTCCTGAGCTCTATGCATGAGAAAAAAATAATTTAAAGTTTCTATACATTCACTTTGCCTCAAAACCTAGAAGATCATTCTCCTATTAGCAGAGGTGTATCTAGGAAGACCTTTATTACACTCAGAACCTCAACTGCACCAGAAATTAAGGGTTATCATTATTAACAAATATACAGTATGCAGATGGAATATATTAATAGCGAATGCAACCATGTAAAGTGTGGATCTTATGGGATGGCATTTTTTTTTCCTACTCATTTTCTTTCTTCTGAAAATTGTAACTCAAGCTTCAGTCAGGGTGGTGAGCAGTGATTCTTGGCTACCTTGTGAACGTGGCTGTTGATGTGCCATTGTCAGCAGGGTGTTTGCCTTCCAGGACCATCACGGCTAATTCCAAACCTAGCTGCACCCACTTCCGGTGAGGCTCAGTAGGATTGTGCCCTTCCTGTGATTTTGCTGCTGCTCTTCATTCCAAGTACGTTCAGGCCAATTTCAGTGTCCAAATAGAGTTTGACTAACTTGGTGAATGAGGACTTGAACTCGATTTCTTCCCAGTCTGCATGGCACATGGCATCTAGGGCATCTGTGAGCAGCAGGGCACCTATACACTTTCTAAAACATTAGTGGACTGATATTTATTTTGGAGCTCAAATTTCAATATGTATTAATAATAATAATCATTGCATTTGATATAGCGCCTTATGTCTTCCAGACGTCTCAAAACGCTTCACAGAATATAATGTAAAGTGAATTGACTGTATATTTTGTAGGCGAAATGCAGCAGCCAGTTGCGCACAGCAGTGTCCCACAAACAGTCATGGATTGAAGTGACCAATTCATTATTATTATTTTATTTTTTTGAAGGAATTATTATCCCCGGAAAAGTGATTTGACTAACCATGAACAACCATGTTCCTACTTACTGCTAGGTAAACAGAGGCGTGTGGAGTAAGGAAACTTGCTCAACGTTTCGCCCTGCCGGGAATCGAACCCAAGTCTCTCACTTGTAAGGCGAGTGCTCTAAACACTGAGCTACAGGACTCCATTATTGATATCAAGGGGGGAAAAAAAATCCGCATGGTTACCCAGCTGTGAGTTTCAAACCTTTTCACCGTCATCTTGAATTCATTGTAAATACAACTGTCGGAATACATAATTGTGTTCCTAACCCTTACATGTGTTCCAAGGTAGGTTTTCAAAATCAGGTCTCCTGCATGATTGTTGATGTGCTCATCCAGAGAAGCCAGGAGTCATTCATTTCAATACATTTACAATGCAGGCAAGATCTGGTGACATACGGCAAGGGAGTCACTTGGAGCACATCTGTTAGCTGCCATACGGTTCTGAAGCAGTCTTTGCTGAGGACAGATTCAAAACAAAAATCCTGGAATTTCAAAGGGTGCCAGCTACAAGGGTTCATTTTAAGAACCTAATTTAGAGAGACACTTGAGATCTGAAATTTCACTTATTCTTGGACCTTAGGATAATTTCTCTTAAGATTTAATTTCTTGCAAGAGTGTGCAAAATTCATCAGTTCAGCCCAGTTGTACTCAGGAAGCTGGTTCCTTTTAAGGACTGTGGAAAATCATTCTTCAGTATCAGAAATCTCTTAAGATAAAATGTTCTCATGGGTGAATACTGGGTGGAAGTTTTGGGACAATACAAGGGTAAACATATCATAGGTTCTTATTCCCTGCATGAATATGCACCTCTAAGGTTACAAAACAAAGATGTTTTAGATTTTAAAGCCACTTTACTTCATATATTTTTTGTGTGGCAGACATGCATCTCTGCAACTTTTGAAGTTTCTTTTCTCCTTCTCTTCCTTATTTTGCAGTTAATAAGGTGACCACAGGGTTGCTATCACCAGGATGCTTGAATGGGTCGGGCATACAGCCAGTTCTTAGCCTGATTTCAATCACTCATGTGTCAGAGTGGCTTCAGGGGAGGATTGTGAGAGATTTTATCTGCCTCTGTGGGGAGACCTTTATTTTGATAACTTCCTGCACACTGGGATAGAGTGACCAATCCAACCAATATACTTGCACATTGATACTAATATGTTTAGCAAAGTGCTACTGATTTTTCTAAATTTCCTAATTAGGGTTAGGGTTGTGTGGCTGGAAAACAAAAGAAAAAAATGCAGTTTTGACCATACTATATCAATCTGATTAGACTTAAAACCCTATACCTTTGACTGAGAACAGAATAACCTGCGATTCTCAAAATATCTATAATTTGAAACAAATCGATTTAATAACTGAAATTGATGAATGTGAACTTTTGTGATGTGGTTTTACACTTAGAGCTCTCAGTCATCCACATGGGTGTAACTATAATCACAAGTCTCAATCTGCCTGGAAGTTGTGGTTCTTATCATGTCCAACAGCACTAAAAGGTAAACAGGTACAAAAATTTTGTCTTTGTTCTCGCTCTGTAGTTAAAGTGAATTTCATGGCTCAGTTACAATCTAGGCACTGTGTCAAACCAAGCTTTGCAGTAGAACATGTTAGTCCAGTCCAACAATAATGAATTCCACTGCAGGCTGTGTCCCCGCTCTCCTTCAGCAAGGCAAAGCGCTGTGTGTTAATGTGCATTTGCACATCTGTGCAGTGCCATGTTAACTGCTAGCTGGATGCCAATTACATTTTTATTTAATGCTAGCTAATGGAATTGGTTGATTGGCATTTGTGTCGTCTTGGCTTTGGAAGCCTTTGGAAGCTTTGCCTCATATTCCATCTGCTTGTGTCATTTTCCAAATGCAAAACCGTGTTGAGGCATTGTTGAATGATGACTGAATGGAATTAACCCACTAAGAAATGGTGATCGGTAAAATTGATACAAATGGTAGTGATTTTCCTTGTTTATGTATAAATGCTGCAGTTTTGTGAAGGCTTGTGCCTGTTATTTCCTACCATGGTGAGTTGCTTTGTCTCTGACTGGGTGGTGGGCATAATGTGCTAGGTCACTTTCCTGGAGGGAGATGAAGAGCAGAGGGAAAATCAGCAACAGCTTGCATTTATATAGCGCTCTTCACACATGATAGTGGCTCGAAATGCTGTGACGCAAACCATTGTTTTACACAGCTTCCAGTGACCAATTGTAGAAACATGAAGATTCCTGCTTCCCACTTATTCACTCCCATCAGTTTCCTTTCAATGGCAGTGTGAGGCTATAACAAGTAGACAAATAAAGCGAAAAACAAAACTTATTGTAAACAAAATCATATCCCATGTAATCCATGATTACCTAAGGCTAATGGTAAAACTGGAGTAAGTGTAGGGAGATGCGACACATTTTAAATGACAATGATATTGTGAGTGCAGGTTATAAATTACAAGTTCATTAAATTATATTTTGAAATCTCCCAATGGTCTTGTTTTTGGAAACACCTTTGTGGTGCCGGTTTAAGTCATTGCATACCAGAAACTTGCATGTTTCAAATACGCTAGGTTATCTGATCTGAGCCAGAGTTAAATTTGGGGTATGATAATTGGTGTAAGAGCTTATGAGTTTCAGGGGGTAAAATCGGCCAGGGTTTCTGATCCATTAACCCCTGCTGGAAGGTGTTTGTGTGTAGATACTGGGTGAAGCCAGGATTGGGCTGGGCAATGATGCCCCCCACTGTCCAATTTGATACCAACACTTGCTCACAAGGCACATACATGAATAATGGCCATTTGAGCAAGGTACCGGAGGACAACCTGTTCCTGTGGAATTACACATAGTGGAAGGGGAGCGAAAAATCTTCAAATGTTTTTGGGAGGATACAGGAGAAAAAGGAGAGGAAAAACAATTGAAAAAAAACAAATGCAATGTTGAAATGAGATTGCAAAATAACAAAATTAAAAATCATTCTAGGTTTTAAAAAAACTGTTGTACAATCATGCTGTAAAGAACTTCAGGCCAGTTTTATTGCTGTGTGTGGGTATAATCTCAATAATATATGCAGCACCATTTGTCGCCTATTCTGCTGCACAAATGTCATGTTTCATCTGGAAATGATTGCACCCGATTTACCCCTCAAATGTTTTTTTCTATCAGTTCACATTGGTGATGGAAGTAATTATACTCTCACATAGATAAGAATGTCATGCCCCCTTTCATTGCCCAGAGATGCATTTTCTTCCATTGTCTGTCAGCAAACAAAGTGCAGATATCACCTGGCTGTCTGAGCCCTATTTGGGTGGAGTTTAATTTTTTTTGTCAGGCCATATCTGCAAAGCTCTGCACAGTGGATCCAGCTCCTGTTGATTCATAAGTTCACACGGAAGCGATGTGAAAAAAGCCCAACAATTCTTGAGAGCAGGGGGGATCTGATGTGTGCCTACTACACTGGTTTGAAGATATCCAGAGATAGTCACTATAGTTTGTGTACATCCACACTCATCTCTTCTCGTTTGCATATTGTTTGCATAATAAAATATTGTTCTCCACATTCTCCTCCCCACCACCACCTCCCCAGTGACCACTGGTAAAACAGCTTTTTTGCATATGGATGCAGACTGTCACCATTTGTACATGATTTTGTGCCCAAATTAGCAAATGCACCCAGGAGATGAAAATTGGCACAGTTAAAGTTTCTGTGCCTTGCCAAGAGAATCCTGCGCAGGCACGTCATCGAGCTTAATGTACAGGAAGGGAAGTGGGATTTAATTTGTTCAGAGTACAAGCCAAGTTACTTTGGAGAACCACTTAGTTTGCCATTTTTTCAAGTAATTTTTTTGAATTAGGGAAACTCTGGCAGGAATAGTTTTTTTTCAAAAACAATTGACTGGAAACAGCTTTTCTGCTTTGCAATACACTGTCTTGATACCCCGATGTCTCTGTAGATTCAGTCAAAATGTAGAAAATTTGAGGGTTTTATGTCGAGTGGTATACCATAATGCTGTCCAGTCATCATGTCAGTTGATATACTCGATTTTGATGCAATATTGAATAAATTAAATTATGTTAAAGATTGTGGATCTGTGCAGTGCTTGCAGCATAAAACAAATTTTCCTCTCCTTTTTGACTGGTCAACTAGGCTCAAATGCAATATTTTTTTTCTGATCTACAGGTTTTAAAAATATTTTCCCGGGAAACAAATATGCGGTGTTAGCATTTATATTTGCAGAGTCCTGGTGAAGCTTGCAATGAATATTTTACAGTGTAGTCAGGATTAAAATGAGGAACGGCAAAATACTTTGTTTTGGTAGTGACAAATCCATATTATATGCAGATCTGATATGAGCTAATTCCTGATGAACTCGACCCAAGTTTCAGCCAAGACTTGTTTTCTGATCGAGTGAAGTACAATGTTGGCAATCCTGCTATGTGTACGGTAGATCTGCTGCAAGTGTCATTTTTGTCTGATGTTATCTTTTGTGCGGAAGATAATTCTACTGTATTTTATGGATTGCATTAGCTTTTGTCGGCAGTGTTTATTGACAATAAAAGTAAGCATTTTTGCAGCAGATTGTATAACCAATACTCTGTTGAATTCACATATTTCCTTGCCGTAGACTTCTTTAAAAGTTTTGCTTTATTATTGTTATATTTGCATTGCTGCAATGTGTATGCATATGTATTAAAAAAAGAAATTTGGGGGAAGAGAAAAAGAAATATAAAAAAGCGCCTCATCCCAAAATGCAATTGAAGTACCTGGTATCGCAAACTGAAAGATGGCTGAAACAATAGCTTACGTGCTGTTTTAACCATAATAATTATATTTTTCCCAAGAACTAAACTTGATGTTGCACTGATGCAGCCTGGTGGCAGAGGCACTGATAGCTGTGTGAAACTGTTGCATATAGAGATAGGCTCTTGACATCGTCTGTCGGCCTGAGGCTGTCCGCTTTGTGTCTGCTTTAATTGAAAATTAATAGTTAGGGGGTTGCCATGGAAATGATACCATTGCTTGCAGACAGCAACCCCAGCTTTTTTGCAAAGCAGACACTAGTGGTATTGTTTGTCCTTTTTGACCTTGGAAGGTCAAAAGCCTGTAGGAGGAAGAGAGGTACAAATATTCTAGTTTAGGGGGAAGAAAAGGAAAATTGTGTATTTAAATTGAAGTGATATTTTGATAATAAAGAGCCGTAAACTGTGAGTAAAAGTTTTCATTTGGGGGGAGAAAAAAGGAGGAAGATTTTCTTTCATTTGATGCCAGCAATTAACCGTACTATTACAGAGCCTTAGAGGTTGATCACACCATGTTACCATGTTGAAGTAGAGCATATTACATTGTCATCATACTCATTGTAAACAGATTTGTGTGAAAATGTCATTTGACTGACACGATAATAGACTATCATTTTTTCCCCATAGAGTGTAACGCCTTGGTGTCATTACATCAGTTATTCACATGTTCTTCACAAAACGCAAACGGAGAGAAATTATTAATGTTTGGGGTGGAAAAAAAAGGTGGGAGGGGGGAAACGAACGCACGAGCTGAGTAAAAAAAAGCAATGAGGAATAAACGACGAAGGTCAAGGCTGGAAATTATATGTACACGATTCATAAGTAATGATGATGGGATTAAAATGTCGGATTCCATCAAAAGATGATGTGAAAGCCATTCTGAAATTGAGAAGAAAATAACCTTGCATCCCTCTTTTAAAAATATATGGTTCTCAGGTATACACGGGTGCAAAATAAAACTTATTTTTATCTTACCTGGCCTGAGATTTATCCCTCCACTTCATTCCGGGATCATTTCAGAAGCGAGTGGATGCTATTAATAAAAAAAAACCTGGATTCTCCCAAAAAATATAAAGATAGCTGTGATGGAATTTTGAGTAAATACTAAAGTACTGGTCGCACCAAATAGACAAGTTGTTGCTTTCAAGAGTGGGGGGAGCTTGGAAAATCCTTAGG